>NW_005871084.1:2956327-2959756 GCF_000147115.1 Myotis lucifugus | reverse complement strand
CCCCCCCCTTTTTTTAACAGCAGTGCTTAAAAAAATCCTTTTATTGATTCAAAGAGGGAGAGAGAGATAGAACATCATGATGAGAAGATCATGATTGGCTGCTTCCTGCATGCCCCTACTGGGGATAGAGCCCGCAACCCGGCCATGTGCCTTTGACCAGATTCAAACCTGGGAGCCTTCAGTCCGCAGGCCGACACTCTATCCACTGAGCCAAACCAGCTAGGGCAGATCCCTGCCTTTCATTCCACCTTTGGAGAACAAGAACTTCTGTATGTCCATGATGAAACCAGAGCATAGAGGGAAAGGATGTTCTGATGATAGTCAAAGGCCAAATTCTTATTCCCTTCACAGAGTTAGAATGTTAACAGTGGGAGACATAAATAAGACCAGTAGAGGGCCCAGGAGAAAGCGGTGAAGGTCCATTTCTTAGGCTCACTCTTAAGGGAGAAAGGCGCTTAATTCTTCTAGGCGTTCAGCTCCTACCAGCTTCTAACATGGTCACTGCTCTCCACTCCATCCCTAATCCCCACTTGAATTCCTCTCCCTCCCCAGGAAAAGCTCAGAAATGACTTGTTTAGCCAGGATTCCAAAGAGCCAGGGCTGTTAAGAGGGACCATAGGACTGGTGCATGAACAACTAGCCAATTTACCTTTACAAAATCATCGAGAAGGTGGCCATACGCCATCCTCTGATTGCTCCCAACTTACCTTCAGCCAATATTTTGGCACTTTTATCTTCCTTGGTATTCATATGTCCATTCTTCTGTAAAAGCACTGGCTCAGTCTGCTTATTAGGTCCTGCTGCATCCTGCTGTCCTATTTGGGGCACCAGCTCTAGGTACTTGGGACCAAGGCCAACTAGACCAGGGCTGGGGTGGGGATTTAGACATGCAGCCGAAAGCCAATGTGGGTCAGGTGGCACCTGAAAGACAGGAAGTATGGGAGAGCCGATGAAGCCACCTCTGCTCTAGGCCTTGAGGTACAGTGGTGGTTCCTACTAGTCTATGCCATTTCATCAAGGCAGAATTCTCCCGAAAGGATTTTGACTGATGACTTCCTCAGTGGTAAAGAGAGTGCATGCCTCTATATTGTCCCCTATATAACACGCCCCTCTTCCATAGATACATCCCTAGGAACCAAGCAGACACTGGCAGGAGACTCAGGATTCCAGGTCCTGGCCATCCCTTCAGACTTCTACTTCATGCCTTCAAGGATGACCTATTCTCAGTTGCTTGGGGTTTCTTATGGAGGGATCTTAGCAGACTCTTCACAAAGTGTTATGTGCCAAGAATTGATTCAAAAGTCATGATCCCTGGCTGTCCATTCAGAGTCTGGGAATTTCTTGGCATAGTCCCCTGAGGTCACATTTGGTAGGTCAGATTGGGGATGTGGACTAGGTGGTTTCTAAGTCTTCTTCAATCCTGAGGTTCTGAGTGGAAGGGCATTAGGTCCCAGAGGATACATGATCAAGGACAGCCAGGGAGGATGTCTGCTGCTCCAGGATTGTGGAGTACTTCAAATTAAGCAAATTGACATGTCAATAAGGTTTATTTGTGTGGGCAGAAGGGCAATATTTAAACGACCTACAGTTCAAATGGTAACACAGTAGTTATATGCTAAAATTAGATGTCGAGAACAAGCCTAGTTATTTCAGGAGGATGGGCACATTATTCTGTCAAAATGCAAGTAACATGTATTTGTGGGGGGAAAGGAAAGAGGAAGGTGCATGTATAGTTGACCCAACAGTTTTAAAGTATACTTAAGCCCAGCTGGCGTGGCTCAGTGGTTGAGCGTCGACCTATGAGGTCACGGTTCAATTCCTGGTCAGGGCATATGCCCAGGTGTGGGCCCTGCAGGAGGCAGCCAATCAGTGATTCTCTCTCATCATTGAAGTTTCCATCTCTCTCCCTTTCTCCCTCCCTCTTTGAAATCAATAAAAGAAAAAGAAGTATACATTAGTTATTGCTAATCCTTATGTGCTAATTATTAATTAAATTTGTTTGTAAAGCAACCTCAATGAAAACTTCCTTTTGAAACATTTTTGTAGAAGGCTAGTTGAAATTACAAGCAAAGGGACATTTATTTAAAATATTCTATAATTTAAGTTTTTCACTAAGTGACCTTAATGAGTCTTATTTAAAGCATATAAGTCAGAATTCTGATGCTATTGGGAGTTTTTTATGGTGTCTTACTAAAGTAAGCAATTGATAAGTATTTAATAATAACAAGAATAGCTCAACACAAGTACATATGTAGCCACCTGTTTAACACTATCATCATGGTATGTCAGCCCAAAAGAGCTCCTTAGCTGACTTAGCCCAACACCTACAACTTCAGATGAGAGCCCTGTGGCCTAGAGAGGTTTTCTGTCTCTTCTTTTAAAAAATCTTTTAAATATATTTTTACTGATTTCAGAGAGGAAGGGAGAGAGAGGGAAACATCAATGATGAGAGAGAATAATTGATCGGCTGCCTCCTGCATGCCCCACACTGGGGATTGAGCCCACAACCTGGGCATGTGCCCTGACTGGGAATTGAACCGTGACCTCCTGGTTCATAGGTCGATGCTTAACCACTGAGCCATACTTGCTGGACTTCTGTCTCTTCTTGAACCTCTACCATAGTAGCTCTCAAAGTGTGGACCCTGGACCAACAGCATCAGCTTTTTATTGAAATTCAGATTCTCAGGCCCCATCACAACCTTCTGAGTCAGGAGCTCTGGAGATGGGCCCAACAATATGGGCAGAACAAGCCCTCCAGGTGATTCTGATCCATGCTAATGTGTGAGACCTGCTCCCCCACACTTCAGCTTTCAAATATCTTGGGGCACTAACTTCTCTTAGATCACTCACAGCCACATAGAGAATTACTTCCTGTTTTATGTCTAAATTTATCTCCCTAAAGCTTTGAAGGGCGTGGCACACAGACTTCAAGTGTAGAGACACTTCTCTCACCACCTTTATGCGTAACAGTGCAGGTTGGGTCTCAGCAGAAGGGAAACCAGCCCGAGGGGGGAGGTGAAGACAGAGCTGGCAAGGGCTGATCTTTGCCGGCTCCTCATTACTATTATTTGATAATTTGATAATCCAAGGTCCACTCTAAAGAGGACTAGGGCACAATTCAGTTTGAGGTCTGTGTGTTTTTTATTTTTTGTTTTATCCTCATGATTTTTAGAGAGAGTGAGAGGGAAGGAGGGAGGAAGGAGAGAGAGAGAGAGAGAGAGAGAAACATTGATGTAAGAGAGACACATTGATTGGTTGCCTCCCGCATGCATGCGAACAAGCAACCCATGTAACCCGCCCTTGACCAGAAATCGAACCTGTGACCCTTTGGCACGTAGACTGATACTCTAACCCAGGGGTGGGCAAACTTTTTGACTCGAGGGCCACAATGGGTTCTTAAACTGGACCGGAGGGCCGGAACAAAAGCAT
>NW_005871084.1:2890026-2955525 GCF_000147115.1 Myotis lucifugus | reverse complement strand
CAGTCCTGGGGGTTTCTGACCTTCAACCAGATGAACCACTGTGTCTCAGGCGATCTCAGGTGGCAAATCTATGAGGTTTGAGTCTGAACTGTTTGGTGGCCAGATCTCTACCGGCTGTGTGGAAGAAGCAGTCTGTGGTGGGAGAAAGTGATTGGTGCACTGAGAGAAGCAAAAATGAGAGATGGAGAAAGAAAGGGTTGGGGTATTCCAGTCCCCAGCTGTGGTCATCCATGAGGATCACATCCATCTTTCTTGTAGTTCAGTTGGCTGAGACAACAAATTCTCCCTTTTGCTGTAGAAACTTTTCCTCTACCCTTCTAGGTTCAGCACCTGGGGCCTTCCAATTACACTGACTAAGGCAAAGAAAGCTTAAATGTCCCAATTGTTGTAAGTGTGCGGAATATGACTACACACTTACACTGTGTTTATCTGGTATGGAATGAAATAACATGGATTCTAATTTTGACTATAAACTTTTGGTTTCACCCTGTTATGTTTCCTCCCTTTGTGGTTAGCTACTTGGGAGGGGATTTCCGGAGATGCAGGTTATATAGTTTGTTTCCCAAAATATTTTGCATTGTTTTGGGTAAAAGTGTATTGTCTACTCTGTAATACCTAGGTTTCAGAGAGCTAATACACTTATAACCATAATCACATGATCATAATTGGTCTTAGTGGTGAGGCAGGTGCTTCTGTCATGACACATTCTTTTGTAAGAAAACTTTTAAAAATATACTTTTTAAATTTGGTAAAATAGACATAACATAAAATTTGCCTTTTTAACTGTTTTATGTGTACAGTCCAGTGGCTTTAAGTTCTCATTGTTGTGTGCAATCACCACCACTATCTATTC
The DNA here is from genome assembly GCF_000147115.1 of Myotis lucifugus. Taxonomy (NCBI): domain Eukaryota; kingdom Metazoa; phylum Chordata; class Mammalia; order Chiroptera; family Vespertilionidae; genus Myotis; species Myotis lucifugus. The sequence goes on along the minus strand of NW_005871084.1, from coordinate 2,954,672 downwards.
CCAGAACTTTTTCATCACCCCAAACAGAAACTATATAATTATTAAATAATAATTCCCCATTTCTCTCTACCCCAGCTACTGGTTATTGCTATTCTACTTTCTGTTTCTATGAATTTGCCTATTCTAGGTACCTTATATAAGTGGAGTCATAGAGTATTTGTCCTTTTGTGACTGGCTTATATCACTTAGTATAATGCTTTCTAGGCTCAACCATGTTGTAGCGTGTGCCAGAATTTCCTTCTGTTTTTTTTGTTTTGTTTTATTTTTTCTTAATCCCTTTACCCATTTCACCTAGCCCCACAACCCCTTACCCTATGACAACTGTCAATCTGTTCTCTATCTATGAATCTGTTTCTATTTTGTTTGTTAATTTATTTTGTTCATTAGATTCCACATATGAGTGAAATCATATGGTACTTGCCTTTCTTTCTCTGACTGGTTTATTTCATTTAGTATAATGTTCTCCAGGTCCATCCATGCTGTTGCAAAGGGTAAGATTTCCTTTTTTAAAGGCTGAGTAATATTCCACTGTATGCACATAGCATATTTTGTTTATCCATTCACCTGATGATGAACATTTGGGTTGCTTCCACCTTTAGGCTATTGTGAACAATGCTGCTATGAACATTGGTATGCAAGAATCTCTTTGAATTCCCACTTTCAATTCTTTTGGTACTTCTTATGGTAAATCTTATGGTATTTCTGTTTGAGGAACTTTTTGAGGAACTGAAGAAAGAAAAACTGGAGTGTCATAGTTTTTCTTCATTAACCACAAGTTGGCTCTACAGGCCCCAAATGCGATGTGATAGAATTTAGAACCATGACATTTGAGGTCATGGGTGCATCCCCACAGCCTATGAAGTGCTTTAGAAGTTGGTTTTGTCTTCCTGGTATAGGGCATGGGGGTGGTGGTAATTCACTTTGGGGGATCTTGTCTGAACCCATGGTATCTCTTTACAGAAGAGCTCCAATCTCTTCCCAAGAGGAACCTGATTTTTTAGGGCAACTCCCAAAGTAACTCTGCATCCTTGGATTGATCCAGATTGGAGCCTTTACAGAACTGAACCAAATCCAAGGGTTGCTCCAGGCAAGACTAGAAAACCACCATCTCTTTTGAAACTGACAAATCACATTTATCACCAAGTCCTGCAATTTTTATTTCTCCATACCACTTGATCCTATTTCCTTTCCATTTCTACTGCCACCATCCTAGTCCAAGTTACCCACATCTCTTTTATGAACTCCTGGAATAGCATTTCTCATTGGTCCTCCCTCATGCACGCTTATTCTTCACATAGTAGTTCAAATGATCTTTCTCAAATCCAAATCTGATCATGTCACCAATAGGAATTTGCTGGAGAGGAACCAGAAAAGATGATTATAAAGTTCAGCTGGGAAAGTAATCAGAAAACAACCAAGAAGGTATGAAAAACAAGAGTGATGAGAAGAGACCAGCCCTATAAAAATAAAATTTAAAAGCCATTACTACTAAAATGGTTTTACATCAACACATGGATAGGCATATCAGTGGAAAAGAATACAGAACTATAAAAGAACCCAAAATAGAAGAGAATTTAGACTTATAATGAAGGTGGCATTTTGAGTCAATGAGGAAATATTTATTTTGAATAATTGGTTATTGAGACAACTGGGGAAAATTTGTTTCCTTAACTTGTGCATCACATCAAAACAATTTCCAAGTGTGTCAAAGGTTTAAATAATATTCTTAAAAATGAAACTGTAAAAATACAAGAAGAGAATTCAGGTGAATGTCTTTATATTCAGAGTAGTGAGGGCTTCCTGAAATTAAAAAATTTCAGAAGACTTAAAAGAAAATGTTGGTAAATTTATCTACATACAAATTAAGATTTTCCTCATGGAAAAATAGCACATGTAAAATAAAAATGCAAGTGGCAAGCTGGTAACTGTAGCAAAGGCAAAGGGTCTTATTCTTAAATATAAACTACTCTTACAAGTCAATAAAAAACTACCAATAAAAAGATGAGCAAAAACCATGAACAGGCAGTTCACAGACAAAAATCATTCAAATGCTTTGAATATATGAAAAGGTACTTGACCTGTTTTTAAATAACAGAAATGCAGTTAAGTAATAGTGATTCCACCTATTTAATTGGCAAATAAAAAAATTCTATTGCAACAATCTTATGAGGTAGCTAGTAAGTGAAGGAGCTTAAAAAAAAAGGCCAATTCATAAAATTACCTTCAATAGTTACAAAAACCTATAAGAGATATTATTGGTAAAGGTAGGCATTCTTTAGAAATTGTGCAAAGATAAGAGGGGAAGGAGAGTGTTAAGTGCCAGAGACACATTTAATTGATTTTATAATTTGCTTGTGGTTTGTCCAATCTTCAAAGAAGAAAAATCAATAATGAACACAGGGAAATATGTTTTAATAAGAAATATGTATTTAATTTGCAATGTGTGGTACAGTAAAAGGGTAATGTCTACTATATACCAGTACATAAAGCTCTTTCAAATCAATAAGAATTAGAAATCAATAGAAAAATGGAAAAGTTCAAGAATAGCCAACTTAGGAAGGAACACATATAGCCTGAAAGGTCATGGTTTTATTATAATAACTACTTATATAAATAAACAAAAACAAGTTTTAAGATAAAAGTAGAATCATGGTTAAGAGGATGAGCTCTGGGGTCAGACAAGCCCAGATGACAGGTGATCTTACACACATTCCTTAAACTTCTTAACCTTGTTTCCTCACCTGTAAAACAGTGATAATGGCAGTGCCTACGTTAGTGGGTTTTTGTGAAGATTAAATTAAATAACTGATGTAACTTACCAGGTGTATTTAGCAATCAATCGAGTAATTACAGAGTTCCTACTCCTAAGTTACAGGGCAGTATAAGGTATTTGATGGAGGGCATGAAGCTTGGACAGGACTTCAGAATTCGAGAGAAGGAGAGAGGGTCGCTGGGAGTCGACTGTGCTCCAGAAAGCTGTGAATTAGTTTTGCTCCAGCAAGGAGCTTACACTGTTCCTGATAATTTACCAAGTAGGCAGAATTGATTGGTCTCTTAATTGACCAAGGAACTATAAAAGTAAATGGTAAGAACAAGAAACATGTAATTTGCCAAAAATCCTGATTTAATATCAGGTAATCTTAACTATGCTTTTAAAATGAACGCTATTAACGTAGAATCTTGGGCATTAAAGTCTTCAAGGCTGCCTGACCAGCAGGCATCACATGGTAAAGGAGTTCAGGAGCTCTATCTCCTGAACTTTGCCGAGCTCCCAGGCTGCCTTTACATTTGCCGGAGGATGGGCTCATATGCTGTCTGTTATATAAGGGAGCAGCATAATAACACTGTCAAAGGAGCAAGTGTCACACGAGGTGGCTAGTGATAATTCTGTCTTAGACTTTTGGCTCTCTGGGCATCTGTCACGAGGAATATCATGTTCAGGAGGATTTATTTACTAGGCCACAAGGGAATTGAAATTCGAAGTAATCATTCAAAGTCACAGGTTTACCAAGTAGGTCTTATTCTTTTTAACGTGACTCAAGATAAAGGTCAGATAAAAGGCACCCAAATCTCAAAGGAAGAAGTAAAATTGCCTCTGTTTGAAGATGACATGATCTTATATGTAGAAAACCCTAAACACCACACACACACACACACACACACACACACACTTAGAACTAATAAATAAATTTAGTAAAGTTGCAGGATATGAAATCAACATACAAAGTTGAGTTTCCATATACCAAAAATGAACTATCCAAAAAGGAATTTCAGAAAACAATACTATTTACACAAGCACCAAAGAGAATAAAATACTTAGGAATAAACTTAACCAAGGAGGTGAAAGACTTGTACACTGAAAACTATGAAACACTGGTGAAAAAAATTAAAGCAGACACAAATACTGGAAAGTCATCCTGTGTTCATGGATTAGAATTAATACTTTTAAAATGTCCATACCACCCAAAGCAATCTACAAATTCAATGCATTCCCCACCAAAATGACAAAGACTTTTTTTTTTTTTACAGAAACAGAAAAGCAACCCTAAAATTCATATGGAACCACAAAAGACTCCAAATAGCCAAAGTAATCTTCAGAAAGAAGAACAAGGCTGGAGGCATAACACTTCCTAATTTTAAACTATATTACAAAGCTATAGTAATAAAAACAGGATGGTATTGGAATAAAAACCAACACATGGAAGAGATTAGAGAGTCCAATGGAACAGAATAAGAGTCTGGAAAGAAATGCATGCATATATGGTCAATTAATCTTTGACAAGTGTGCCAAGAACATGCAATGGAGACAGGATAGTCTCTTCAATAATTTTTTTGGAAAAACTGGATATCCACATGCAAAAGAATGAAATCCACTTGCCTAACAAACCCTTATCTTTCACCACATACAAAAAGTAACTAAAAATGGATTAAATTCTAACATAAGATCTGAAAACAAACATAAAGCTCTTAGAAGAAAAAATGGGGGGAAACCTTCTTGATATTGATCTTGGCAATGATTTCTTAGATCTGACACCAAAAGCACAGGCAACAAAAACAAAAATTCACAAGTGAGACAACATGAAACTAAAAAGCTTCTGCACAGCAAAGGAAACAACAGAGTGAAAAGGCAGCCTATGGAATAGGAGGGAATATTTGCAAACCATATATCTGCCAAGAGGTTAATTAAAAAATATATAAAGAACCCCTAAAACTCAATAGCAAAAAAATGATAAAATATAGGCAAAGGGCTTGAATAGACATTGCTCCAAAGAAGATAAACAAGTGGCCAACAGGTACATGAAAAGATGCTCAACATTGCTAATCATCAGGGGAAGGCAAATAAAAACCACAGTGAGATATCATTTCACACCTCTTAGGCTTGCTCTCATCAGTAAAACAAAAGATAACAAGTGTTGGCAAACTTGTAAAGAAACTGGAACCCTTGTAAACTGTTGGAAATGTAAAATGGTGCAGCCACTATGGAAAACAGTATGAAGGTTCTCCAATAAGTTAAAAATAGAACTACCATGTGATCTAAGCAATCCCACATCTGGATATATATCCAAAATAACTTTAAAAATCATATTTTTTTCCTGTGTTTTCTTCTAGAAGTGATTCATTATAGTATTTATAGTTAGGTCTCTCATCAATTTTGAGTTGATTTTGAGTATGAGGCATAGGTCAGGGTGTTTTTTGCAAATGGATATCCAATTGTCCCCCAAATAAAATGTCAATTTATTGAAAAGACAATCCTTTCCTTGGTACCTTTGCTAAAAATTAATTGACATATCTCAATACAAAATGACATAAATGTAAGGGTGTAGTTCTGGATTCTCAATTCTGATACATTTAGATAGACTATTCCAGCATATGACAGTGTGCCAATATCTCACTGTTTTATTATTGTGGCTTTTTATTAAGTTTTAAAATCAGGTAATATAAGTCTTTCAACAATTTTGTCCTTTTTCAAAATTGTTTTGACTATTCTAAATCCGTTGCATTTTCATATGAATTATAGGACCAGCTTGTTAATTTTTACAAAAACTCTGTTGGGATTTTGATAGGGATTGTGTTGCATATATAGATCAATTTGGGGATAATTGCCACTTGACAATGCTGAGTCTTCCAACCCCAAAACATGAATGTCTCTCCATTTATTTAAATTTCTTTAATTTTTAAATTGTAGTAAAATTAACATAAAATTACCATGTTAACTATTCTTAACTGTACAGTCCAGTAATGTTAAGTATATACACATCGTTGTGAACAGATCTCCAAAACTTTTTCATCTTGTAAAACTGAAACTCTGTACCCAAGAAACAACAACTTCCCCTTCACCCCTCGAGAGTTTTTATTAAATAAAAATTCATAAATTACTATATTTCAAAACTTCACAAATAAAAGGGCAAACCACAAACTGAAAGATAGAACCTATTTGCAGCCAATTATATATGAAATGCTTTCACATGTGCAAAAGGAAGTCACTCAAATAGCAAAATGGACCCCCAAAATTGAAAAATGACTCATAAAAGCAAAAGGGCCAATGAACTTATAAAATATTTAACCTCAATAGTAATCAAAGAAATGTGCATTAAAATGCCAATTTTGCTTCTCAAGGTGGCAAGAGCATTTTAGGTGACAGCGCTCAGTGCCAAGTTACTCTCAGTGAGGTGGGCGGGCTCACACCTGCTGGTGGACACACAACGCAGTACAGCCGCTAGAGTTTTGTTTGGCAATTACTTCAAAACCTTAAAATATTCATAACCTTTTACCCACTAATGCCACTTTAACATCCTGTCCTTAGACGAGAGCAACGTGCCCAAATATTTATTTACAAGACTGTTTTGCACATCATTATTTATAAAAACAAAATATGTAAGCAACCCAAATATCTGACAGAACACTGGTCACATAAAGTATAACACAGTCAAATGACAGGCCAGTATGGAGACTTTCTAAGAAAAGTGTATGTATCAGCATGCACAAAGGGAAAATAGAAAGAAATATACCCAAATGGTGGCTAGCTATGCATGGTGGGAGATTTAAAAAATTTTAAATCAAAATATTAAACATTTTCAGTAACGAGTATGTAATATTCAGTAATAAGTGTGCATTGCTTTTTTGCATTCAGTTTCCTACTGTGATCCTTGATCATTCTTTTTAAAAAAAATTTGTATTGTTGAAAGTATTGCAGATGTCTCCCATTTTCTCCCTTTTTGCCTCCCTCCACCCCACCCCAGGCCTTCCCCATACTTCAATCAGAAGAAAAGCCTTAGAAAAGAGACTTTTATAAAAAGACAACATATAGAATACATACAGATCTTAAAAAAATTTAAATATCCATACACTGTTCAACTAGTTAATTTGACTTGTGAAAATAGGAATTTTGCTTCTATTCTGAAAGTTGTAATGGTGTGTGTGTGTGTGTGTGTGTGTGTGTTCATGAAACTGAATAAACTAGCAGAATTTTATCATGGATGTTTGGATTTTTCTCTCCAGGTATTTAGCCTGTCCTATGTAGTTAAGTTGGATTTTAACCTGGTTTTGACACTTGTAGTTGTAGGGAGCTGAAATACGGCACCTCAGGAACATGTGGGATTAAATACTTCTATACAGTGCGCTGTGAACCTAAATACCATTTATAGTTTTGATACCATGGAGGGAAATCCAAATTCCAAACAACATTCCTATGTTTGGAAAAATTCCTCTGACAAAATTAAAATTGTAATTGTTATTTTGAAAATATTTAAAAACTTCATGATCTCATGAAAAACTTTATAGAAATCTGTTACCTGGGATGAAAAGCACCACGAAAGAACATTAATTTACACTAATTTAGCTATGCATGGTGGGGGATTTAAAAAAATTTTAAATCAAAATATTAAACACTTTCAGTAATGAGTATGTAATGTTCTTATTTAATAATCTTATTTATAAGTAATAATCTTATTTACATTAATATCTATTTTTTGCCACTGTACTTGAGGCCAAAATGTGCCTGTTGAGTCGACCTACCTGAGTGACTGGCAGCCCTTTAAAGTACAGGGAACTGAATGAAGGTTATAGATGCCTAAGTCAGATCATGTCCAGTGAGCCAGGTACCACACATAGTGCAAAAAACATGAGAACCCCAGGACCCTGGGTGGGGATGAATTGTTGAGAGAGGGAGAGGGAGTCGATGCTGGGAGACCCTCCCGAAACGTTGACTGCTCCCCGAAGCGGGAGAGACTTGCCCAGTTCCAGCTTGGCCCAGGGATCCTGGCAGAAAATCTGATCTGACCTGACATGTGATTGGTACCCAATCTCAGCCAAGAATGTGCTCTACTGGGAAGGGCATTTATCACTCGTGCCATTAAACACGAATGTTCGAGGACCTTCTCTGCCAAGAGGAATAAAATGAGCAGATAAACTCCTCATGTACCGAAACAAACCCAAGTTTTGGAAGCAAAGAGCAGCTGAAGAACCTAATGAATCTGCTTTGAATATTCCGATTAACCGGGGACTGATGAAGATGCCAGTCCTTTGCAAGCTGGAGTGGCCTGTGGATGGAGCGGCACCCATTCATTCGAGAGGCCAAGAAAATAAAGCCCAAATGCCTCTCTAGAGAAGCAATTAAAAAACATCTGATACAAACATACATTTCCAACTCTGCACAAATGAAGGTTTTTTTCTTTCTTCTCCTATAGCTTCAGAAAAAGAGATTGCTTAAACATGTATTTCATACTACTTACTGGGAATGATGCTAAACATTTTTAGGTCTTTACTTTTAATCACAAACTCGTGTTTTTTTGGTTTTTTAGTGCTACTAGAGGGGCACAAATATACGTCTCCTTTCTCTCTTCAGTGTCTCCCCTTCTATCTCCTTCTATCCTCTCCTTCCAATAATCACAGAAAATTCAGAACAGCATCGTGGCCTAATTGAGTTTAATCCTAAGGTTTCTGCTTCTCTTCCATTCCTGCTCCCCTAAACCTAAAATTAAAACAGAAATTCTATGACTGCAGACTAATGACATGAATAATAAAACAAATACAGGCAAATCCATTTTGTGTATATAAAAATTCCTCTCTCCTTAGCTTTATTTTACAAGGAGATGTATGCTAGGAGTGGAGGGAGTTTGTTTTTCAAGTTGTTTGAGCAGAACAAAATGAAGTTTCATATTGAGTGTCCACTTTTCTATGTAGGCACTGCCAGGGAGCGCCTCACTCCAGAGCGCCTCACGTTCATCACTGCGGTGGATGTCCATTCCCTTGTGTCTGTATCCTATCCTGCTGCGGTGCCATATATTTTTATGTTTTATCATCTCACCTTCCTTCTCTCTTCACTCTCAACGTAAAGTTATCTCCTCTTATCTGGAAAGATCTCTGGCCCTAGCTGGTTTGGCTCAGTGGATAGAGCATCGGCCTGTGGACTGAAGGGTCCTGGGTTCGATTCCAGTCAAGGGCACATGCCCAGGTTGCAGGTTCGATCCCCAGTGAGGGGGCGTGCAGGAGGCAGCCAATCAATGATTCTCTCTCATCATTGATGTATGTCTCTCTCTCTCTCTCTCTCTCTCTCTCTCTCTCTCTCTCTCTCTCTCTCTCCCTCCCTATCCCTTCCTCTCTGAAATCAATAAAACTACATGAAAAAAAAAGATCTCTGAAGAGGCTCCAGCTTTAAATAAAACCAACTGTTCGCCCTAGTCCCCAAGATCCAGTCATTTCTGCATTCTGTTGCATCTCAGAGATGTGTCCCCAAAGAGGCAGTCGTTACTTTAGTCTCTCAGCTTTCCATACCTTTCTTCTCATGTGAAGATAAAATTGAAAAACAGATCATACCAACCATACCCTTGTTGCTATTCAGCTTTTGATGCTTTTTTGTCTCGTGAAACATTTTATTCTATCAAGTGTCAGCGATGCATACACTGGGCTGTGGAAAAATAATGTGCTTTTGAGGATTGTAGTGCTCAGGACGGAGTGAATAGTTACAGCTGTGTCCCTTTCAAGGTCACCCACTCAGAGCTGCTAATTTTAGCCCTCGCCCCGAGTTCCATAAGAGGTTTCTTTCTAAGCTGTCAGTTTCCAGGTGCGGTAGGTTGAAACACATTTGTAGAGAGGCAAAGTAGTGACAGAATACTACTTCTGGATTTTCTGTGTTCTTTCTTGGATTTGGACAAAACTGAGTAACAGAAATGCCCACGTTACAAAATCTACTTTGCCAACAGGAACACTTCCTGACAATTTGAAGGAACAGGGCTCATGGTATTTCTTCTATGGATTTCTGCTCTTGCTCTATTCTCTTCTTACTACTGTGGTTATAATAGGAAGAGAGAGAATGTGTGTGGAGGGTGGGGTGGGGTGGGGGGGAGGACTGCTGGGGGAGGAGGGGGGAGGAGGGTGGATCCTGCCTTGCTGTGGCTTCTGCTTTTTTCAGAGAACTTCAGAGAACGACGGTAATACCAGTTCTAAATGAACAACATATGACTCTTGTTTGCACCTCCCTCCCCACCCCCCCTCGGGTTTCCTATGCGCACTTCAGATGCCTGATACCCTTGATAGGATTGCTGGTGTTACTCCGGCCTTAATCACTTTATCAGGCAGCGAGATTCTGCTTTTCTGAGAGGCCAGCCACTAACCCTGAGGTCCCTCATGGCCTCTGCAGAGCACTGCTCGGTCTCCCGAGACATCAGTGACAGCTCGTCTGTGTTTCATCAGCTCGCTGGGCCCCGGTGCCAGGGCCTCCCCGGCGTCAACAACAAGTGTCGCACCTACTGCAGGAACAGCCCTCAAGTTTCATCACAGTGATGCTAAAAAACATTCTCCAGCTTCAGCAATGACCTAGTTCATTCGAGGGCAGGGAAAAATGCTCTCCTTCCAGAACTTCCCTGGGCACGGAATTCTCCCTCTTAGGAAGAGAGGAGCTTTTCTGGAAACAGACCCAACTGTGCTTTGACCCGATCGTGGACAAGACCCTGAGCCCCGTAGCTCCTCTGAATCCCCAGGCCCAGGAACAGGGACGCCCAATCAATGCCTCCCACGCAGCCCGGGGAGCCCACTGCCGAGCCAGCTCTCCTATCACGTCTCTGGGACAAAAAGTATTGAAAAGTAAGTATCTAGACTTTGGCTTTTATATAAGGAACAGCAGTGCTTTCAATATGCAGTCGTTTACATTTTCTACAACAGGGAACAGAGCAGACTGTGTCCTTGTGAAATAGAACAAAGTGAAGTAAGGGCTGGGTGGCATGTGTGGGTCTCTAGGGTTTTTAAGTAGCCAAAGGTTCACTTTCGGTTTAGGTTCCTGTTGGGAAATTATGACTTTTTAATGTCTGCTTATTTTGGCTTGACAATAGTTTTAAAAGATTCTTTCACATCATGGCTATCAAGACATTTAGAAAAATGTCAACCAAAACTTAGCAAAACAAACATATAGGAAGACTCACAGGAGCGATTTGTAAAGGCTTTGCACAGGCACATGAACTCAGACCCCAGATACCTCTGCCTGGAATATTTGGGTGTTTTAGTCAAAGGTTATTCCTTTTTCCTGGGTGATCATGATGATTGGAAACGCCGCGTTCTGAGTGGACACAGAGGAGTCACGTTACTGAGAAGCTACTGGGCATTTCAAAATGGCTGCTATCAACTTCCATCCAGGCATTAAAATAGCTCTTTTTTTATTTTTCTTTTTAAATTATAGTGAGACCACTTAACATGAGGTCTTTGCTCTGAATACAGTGTTAAGTGTACAGTGCAGTATTGTTAACTAGAGGCATGACGTGGTACTCGAGTTGTTACATTGATCTTTAAAAAAAAATTTAAGACAAAAAGTCAACCAGAAAAAGCCACCGGTAAAATAGCACCACGGTCACGTTACACGTTGATGAACACATCCAAGCTTTAAAACCACTGATTAAGGGTGTCAGTTACAGACGTCGAGCAATCATTTAAAAATAGATAAAAGCAAGACCAGCATTTAGAGCTGTTTCTGCTCTAATTATTTTCTTTCCACACCTTTTCCTTGAGTAAAGGTTGGCTTCAGTTTTTAAGATGAATTAGCCAGGAATGGGAAGAGATGTTTTATAACAGCCCCCCAGCTAAGGGAAAACCGAATGCATGTCTTTGCTGTGAGGCTTCTGGGCTGAAACCCAGGGCCTTGTAGGCCACCTTCTGAAGCGACAAATTGACAGGTCCTGCATTAAAAGTCACCCGTGGTCAGTAAACACATTCAGATCTTGGAAATCCAGATTTAAAACAAATAAATGTATTTGAAAGGTTTTTAATTTGTAAATCCTTATATGAGGATATGTTTAGAGAGAGGAAGGAAGAGAGAAAGAGAAACATTGATGTGAGAGAGAAACATCCATTGGTTGCCTCTGTGCAAGCCCTGACCAGGGATTTAACCAGAAACTTAGATATGTGCCCTGACTGGGAATCAAACCCACCACTTTTTGGTGTGCAGGATGACGCTCCAACCAACTGAGCTACCTGCCCAGGACCAAACTAAATGCATTTTAGCTTCCAAATTACATTGCCCTTTTGAAGTTTTTCCAAAACATCCGATCACAGTTTGGGGAAGATTTTTAGGTACAGTGGAATTCCTATTTTCATCATCTGTAAAGATCACCCCTCCCCCACTTTTAATTCCTTTTTAACTGCCTCATGCACACTTACCTGTAGGTATCATTCTATGCAAGGAGGATGTCATGAGTATCCTAATCTGGGTGGAGAGGGAGAGAAGCTGGTGGTGTGGAGGAATAAATCCCAGGCTCTGGGGCCACAGTTGGAAGCAAACTCTGACTCTAGACCAATTTCTCAGCCTGTCTGAACTCCAGTGTTCTCCTCTGTAAAAGGAAGATAACAATATCTACGTTCACAGGGGGTGATGGGGGATTAGCTGAGTAAACACCTCTACAATATCTGTCACATTGTAGTTTTTCCAAAGGCTAGTTCTTTTTTTAAAAATTTATCTTTATTGTTGAAAGTATTACAAATGTCTCTTTTTTCTCCCTTTGAACTCCTCCACCTTGATCCCTTCCCCTCCCCAGGCCTTTCCCACACTATTATCTGTCCATGGGCTATGCATATGTGCAAATAAGTTCATTGGTTAATCCCTTTCTGCTCCCTCACCCCCTTTCCTCTGAGATTCAGCAGTCTGTTGTATGCTTCTATGTCTCTGGATCTTTTGGTTTGTCAGTTTATTTTGTTCACTAGATTCCACATGTGATAAATGAGATCATGTGATACTTGTCTGTTTCTGACTGGCTCATTTCGCTTAGCATAATACTCTCCAGGTCCTCCCCATGCTGTCTCAAAGGGTAAGAGATCTTTCTTTTTTATAGCTGCATGGTATTCCACTGTGTAAATGTACCATAGCCTTTTAAATCCATTTTTAATCCATCTACTGATGGGTACTTGGGCTGTTTCCAGAATTTAGCTATTATAAATAATGCTGCTCTGAACATAAAGGTGCATATATTCTTCCTGATTGGTGTTTCTGGCTTCTTAGGATATATTCCTAGAAGTGGGACCATTGGGTCAAATGACAGTTCCCTTTTTTATTTTTTGAGGAAACTCCACACTGTTTTCCATAGTGGCTGCACCAGTCTGCATTCCCACCAGCAGTGTACTAGGGTTCCTTTTTCTCCACATCCTCTCCAGCTTCTGTTGTTTGTTTATTGATGACTAGAGGCCCGATGCACGAAATTCGTGCAAGAGTAGGCCTTCCTTCCCCTGGCTGCCGGCACCAGCTTCCCTCTGGCACCTGGGACTCAGGCTTCCCTCGCAGCCCCAGCTTCGTCCGGAAGGTCGTCTGGAAAGATGTCCAGTCTAATTAGCATATTATACTTTTATTATTATAGATAGCCATTCTGGTAGGTGTGAGGTGGTAGGTACCTCATTATCATTTTAAATTGCATCTCTCTGGTGACTAGTGACACTGAGCATTTTTTCATATGTTTCTTGGCCACTGGTATGTCCTCTTTGGAGAAATGTCTATTCAGATATTCTGGCCATTTTTTTAATTGGGTTGCTGTCTTCCAAAGGCTAGTTCTTCCTCTCAGCTAATTAAAACTCAACTCCTCTCTCTCTCTCTCTTTCTCTCTCTCTCTCTCTCTCTCCTAAAATTTCAGAATGCTTTCATAATACAAACTATAAAGTAATAGAAACTACACATTTTTGACATTAGTGCAATGATTAAACAAAAATAATATAGAAAATTAGATTATTTTGAAGGAAATTCTGTACTTGAAAACTGTTCGAGAGCAAAAATTTTAAAAAGATTATATTTTAGAATGCATCTACAATAAGTAAGAAAAACTATTTTTGTCTGAAAATGGTTAATGATGTATTCATTATCTAAAAAGAGAGGTAGAGACTTATCAACACCACCTGGAAATGCTTTTTAGTACATATCAGTACCGTATTTAAATACGAGTTTTCATGAATCCACAGGAATGGAAGACAAAAGCAAATCTCTGTGATTATTATGAAAACTAAGGCACAGGCCCGGCCTTTCTCAAAGGTTAGAGTGGAGCCCTACACTGATTCCCTTTCTGCTGAGACACAGGCACTGCAGGGTGAGTGGGGTGAGAATGCTCTGAAATGGACGAGCCGTTGGGTGGCTGAGCAGAGACAGTAGCTGAGTGAGCCATCTCAGGAGTCATGGCGGAATTTGGAGGTCAGTGATGAAGGTTCATAATGAATAGGATACACCCTTGTTCTGGGTGAGGGTGAGTCAGGCACAGAGGGAGGTAGCAGACAAGAATCACAAGCAGGGCTCACCGGATAGCTCTGAAGAATTTTACCAACATCTTTATTATCTCCCTTACGGTCTTTATCAAGATGCCCCATAGCTTTTGTCCAGGCACATCAGAGTATCTTGATAAATTCTTTGCTTGAGTTACCAACAGGTTCAAAAGGACCCTGTTATTCTGGGATTCATTTTGCCAAGAGAGGAAATCTGAAAATTCACAAATGTAAAAAAACTTGGGAGGCCGAAACCAGTTTGGCTCAGTGGATAGAGCATCAGCCTGCGGACTGAAAGGTCCTGGGTTCGATTCCGGTCAAGGGCATGTACCTTGGTTGCGGGCACATCCCCAGTAGGAGATGTGCAGGAGGCAGCTGATCGATGTGTCTCTCTTATCGATGTTTCTAGCTCTCTATCCCTCTCTCTTCCTCTCTGTAAAAAGTCAATAAAATATATTTAAAAAAAAAACTTGGGAGGAGAATTTATCTATTATGAACTTGGGAGAAAGTGATCATGTCGTCTCAGGGATGGCAAAAATAAAAGTAAATGCCCGACTTACATGACTGAAAAGAACATTTTAAATTGAGATTTTTGCCAATGCACACCTGCCCGGGACAGCCCCAAAGGACCGGGAGACTTTGGACACCAGGTCAAAAGGATGGACACAGGTTAAAGAGACAACAGTTCTGAATCGCTCCCTTCTGCGTACATGGCACTCTACGCCTCCCAGGGCAAGCCCTTCTGTGGCTGCTGCCTGCATGTCCAGGGTCACAGAACTCACCTGATCTTCCCTTGGTCTTCAGTCCTGCTCTGACATAGCCAGGCTCATAGCTCCTCAGTCAGTCGTTTAACAGCATCCTCTAGCCCAGTGGTTCTCAAACTTTAAAGTGCAACAGAATCTAGAGAGCTTGTGAAAACACAGGTGACTGGGTCCCACCCACAGAGTTTCTGATTCTGAAGGTCCCAAGAATTTGCATATCTGACAATTTCCTGGTTAATGCTGATGGTGTGATCCAGGGACCACTCTCTTGAGAACCACGGCTTGAACCATTTATTAGGCCTATAATTCCTGAAGAAAACCTATTCACGCTTGTCCTTTTCAATCACTAAACTTGCCTACTTCTCAGAGATGCAGCCACTATATGCTAGAGCTGTGGCGAAGATGAACCCATCAGTGTCCTGTGGGCAAGCACCTGACAGAGGGGTGTGTCTGTGGGGAATAGAGCGTGGGGAGGACACACAGAGGTGAGCGGTCAGTCATTTGGGAGGGGGCTGTTTTTTTCCAGCTGAAGCCATCAGGGAGGGTTTTAAGGATAAGGTAGCATGTGAGCTGGGGTTTGAAAACTTGTGGGATTTGAACATAGCGAGATGGAAGGTGGTCTTTCTGTAAAAAGGAAAAAACAAAGGAAAACACAAAAGGCAGAAAGAGATAAGGTGTGAATGGAACTCAGAAATTCGTTTGGTTAGGCTAGGCTTTCTACAGTTGTCCCCAGAACTTCCTTGGGGAATTCTTTGATTAACTCCTTTACTTCCATTTATAACTTGGTGAGGGCATGTCCAGGGTAGAGCTCTGGAATGGAGGTAGGGATTTCAGGCACCACGGGACAGGAGAAGGTATGGATGCTTTAGTATGCTTCCTAGAAGTAACAATCGAAAGTCAGCTTGAACCAGCCTAAAGGGAAGTGGGGATTTATTGCTCACACTAAACTGAACAGTCCAGGAGTTTGGTGAGGACCCCAGCTCTGGCTCCCTGCGGTTCTGGAGACTGCTCTTCTCTGTGCTTTGGTTTCAACCTCAGGCCGGCTTTCTCAGTCTCAAATGGTTACCCCCTCTCCTGGGTTCTGCATGCTTTCTTTTTCTGCCTAACGGACCCAGTGAAAGACCTAAGCTTTGCACTGATTGGATCACCTCTGAATTACTTTCTGGAGAGATCCATGTGCTGATTGGTTTAGACTTATTAATAAACCAATCACAGAGCAAGAGTACTTGATCAGTTTAGACCAATCAGCACGCACAAAGCAGGAAGGGCAAGGACCAGCCTACCCATCACCAGGCTTGACCGATGGGAGAGGCAGGGGATGGAGTTAGCTGGACAAGCAAAATGGCCCCTGTAGGCGCTTTGGGGCATTTTAGAGAAAGGCCAAACCATCTCTTTCCTTAATCATCAGGTTAGCCCTGGGCAGCTTCCTACTGTGAAGATTTAGGGGGGTGGGGGCAGCTTTAATAAAACTCCAGCCCAGGCATGTTAAGACAGTCCTGCCTTTGGAAGGAAGGGAGCCTTGAATGAGGTCTCCCCCTCCTCTCCAGGTGCTTATCATTGGGTGTGGTGTGCTAATCTCGAAGGCACACTTTACTAAAGAAAATTAGATAAAGAAAGGTAAAAAAAAAAGTTCAGAAAACAGGGAAAGTGGAAGCAAAAATAAAAAGTTTTCTCCTAAGACCCTCTGACTGGGTTGAAGATGATGGTAGAAGGTGAGACTGACATTCTCAGCAAAGTCCCCAAAGCTGACTTCCTCTAAGCCAGTGGTTCTCAACCTTCCTAATGCCGCGACCCTTTAATACAGTTCCTCATGTTGTGGTGCCCCCCAAACATAAAATTATCTTCGTTGCTACTTCATAACTATAATTTTGCTACTGTTATGAATCGTAATGTAAATATCTGATATGCAGGATGTATTTTCATTGTTACAAATTGAACATAATTAAAGCATAGTGATTAATCACAAAAACAATATGTAATTATATATGTGTTTTCCGATGGTCTTAGGCGACCCCTGTGAAAGGGTCGTTCGACCCCCAAAGGGGTCACGACCCACAGGTTGAGAACCGCTGCTCTAAGCAGACTCACTGAGAGGTGGCATGTTCAGCATAATAAATCCAGGCTCAGTTCTTAGACCAGGGGCAGGCTTAGTATTATTGCCCACTACAGGGCAGGGAGTGGACAGGAGAACAGGACCTTTCCCAGGCCCTCCCTATACTGGCCAAGCCTGAAATTCCACAGGGAGATTCTCTACCTCTTGGTCCCATTTAAAGTTAACATTCTCCAAAGGAGTTGCTCCTGGTTTTGTTGTGGAAGGTGAGGAGGGAGCATGCGGATACAGGGAGCCTGGGAGGATGGGGGTGGGGCTGGGGGGACAGAGAAGAGGAGGAGGAACCAGAGAGAGGGTTGGTGATGACCCTGATGGCACAGGCCTACAGGGGCCACAACTCTTAGCCCACTACATTCAAATTCAACCCACAGTGATTTTTACCAATTAATTCACAGAAGTTGGTCTCATTAACAACACTGTCATGCGCTGTATTTGTATAGTATCTTGGTCTTGTCTCTGTTGCCTGTCTTTACCCTGAGAGAGGACAAGGTTAAAATAGGCAGAGGAATGTATCCCATCAACATAATAAATTGAAAATCAGAGTCAAGAATCATGGACTTTGCTGCCAACAAGCTGTGTGTCCTTGGGAAACATCGCTTAACCTGTGCTTCCCAATTGTAAAATCAGGGGAGGTACTAAACCAGTGGTTCTCAACCTTCTGGCCCTTTAAATACAGTTCCTCTTGTTGTGACCCAACCATAAAATTATTTTCGTTGCTACTTCATAACTGTAATGTTGCTACTGTTATGAATCGTAAATATCTGATATGCAGGATGGTCTTAGGCGACCCCTATGAAAGGGTCGTTTGACAGCCAAAGGGGTCACGACCCACAGGTTGAGAACCGCTGTACTAAACCCTCTCACAGGTTTCATTTAACCCCGAGCGATTTTTTTTAAGCTCTCTGTGAAGAACTGTAAACTGCCACAGATTTTAAGTAGCAGAAGACAGGAGTATCAATGGGAAGACTTTCTTTTTCATCTTTAAACAAAAAGTTCAAAATGAATCCTGAGCGCAGAGCAGCAGCTACACCTGTGTTCACAGTTCCCTGTATCTGTGTGCCAGGCACACTGTGGGCACATGGAGTTGCTCACTATTTATATTTAAAAGTTAAATTGTACTTGTGTATTGGATAACATTTATACATTAAAAAACATCCAAAAGGATAAGCAGAGAAAATCACTGTCCTCAACTAGCGTCCCTCCTTTCCTCAGATATTTGGCCTGGGGCAGCCAGCTTCCCAGTTCCCTGTGTATTTCTAGAATCATTATGTGTATACACAAGCATATTGGAATATTCTCTTTTTTTCTTATACAAGTGTTAGCATACTCTACACTTTCTTTTTTACTTTATTTCATTTAATAATATATCTTGGAGATTATTCCATATCAGTGCATACAGAACTGCCTTATTTTGTAATAATATGTTTTTATTGATTTTAGAGAGAGAGTGGAAGGTAGAGAAAGAGAGAGAGAGAGAGAGAGAGAGAGAGAGAGAGAGATATCAGTTGGCTGCCTCCTGCAGGCCCCTTACTGGGGATTGAGCCCACAACCCAGGCATGTGCCCTGACTGAGAATTGAACCAATGACCTCTTGGTGCATGGGATGATGCTCAACCAACTGAGCCACACTGGCCAGAGAGAACTGCTTTATTTTTTAGTGCCTATTGCTATTAAAAATTTCATTGTATAGATACACTGTAACTAGATTTTTATTATTTTATTTTATTTTTTTTAGATTCTGATTGATGGGTATTTAGGTGACTACCAGTCTTTTGCTATCACAAGCAATGCTGCAAGGATTATAATAGGTGCTTATTAAATGTCTGTCTCCTTCATCCTCTATTTTAAAAAGTAACTTTATTGAGGCATATTTTACACAGTGCGTAAGTGTTCAATGATGTTTTTAGTAATTTTATCAAGGTGCACAACCATCACCATAGATCAGTTTTAGAACATTTTCATCACCCCAAAAATGTCCCTCATGTTTATTGATTGCTGATTAATGTTCTGTCCACTGCTACCACCTCCAGCAACCACTAATCTACTTTGTGGCTCTATAGCTTCTTTGGACATCGTATATAATAAAAGCCTAATATGCTAAGTGTCCATTCAACTGTTCGACCAGTTGCTATGACATGCACTGACCACCAGGGGGCAGATGCTCTGACCAGTAGGTTAGCTTGCTGCTGGGGTTCAGCTGATCGGGACTGGGCGAGATAGGCCGGACACACCCTGGAGCCCTCCTGCGATCCCTCCTGGCCCCCATCGTGCACCGGTGGGGTGTGGTCCCTCAGCCTGGCCTGTGCCCTCTCGCAATCCGGGACCCCTCGGGGGATGTCAGAGAGCCAGTTTTGGCCCGATCCCCAAAGGCCAGGCCAAGGGACCCCACCGGGGCCTCTAGTTTTATATAAATGGAGTCATATAACATGTGGCATCTTGTGTCTGACTTCTTTCACTGAGCATAGTAATGACAATGTTTTTGAGGTTTGTCCATGTTGGACCATGCATCCTAGTTTGTTTTCTTTTATTATTCCATGGCATTCCATTGTAGGGCTATACCATATTTCGTCTATTCACTAGTTAGGCATTCAGATGGTTTCCAATGGACCTTTAGGTTATTTCCAATTTTTGGTAATTATGAATAATCCTGCTAAGAACATTTGCATGAAAGTCTTTGTGTGGTTAAATGGTTTCATTTCTCTTGGGTGGATGCCTAGGAATGGAATTTCTGGGTCTTTTGGTAAATGTAGATTTAACATTTTAAGAATCTGCCAATCTGTTTTCCAAAGCATCTGTACCATTTTACATTCCCACCAGCCACGTTTGAGGGTTGTTTTATCCATATCCTCACCCATGTTTGGCTGTCTGGCCGTCTATGTTATTATAGTCATGCTGAATGCTCACTCCTTGTGGTTTAATTTGCTTTTCCATAATGACTAGTGATGGTGAGCATTGTTTTCTTGCCTCTTTCTCATATACAACCCGAAAATCATACCCAAGATGAGCACAACGCTTGAGCTCCATTACCTGACTCTTCGCCCAGCCCTGGCACTTGCAGGCAGTGAGGAATTAGATTTGTTACATCAACCTACTGAAGTTCCCTTACGCTTCCAAGTCACTGTCTGTGAAACGGGAAAGAACACCCACCTGTTCATTTACTAGTAGCTGTGAGGACTAAATGCCATGATGTTTCCCAAGTGCCCAGCCTGGGGGCTGACACATAGAAGACACCCCAAAAACCTTAGCTGTCTCTCCCCACCTGGTCTGCCTCCCTCCACCCCACCCCCCAACATTTCCAGAACCCATCTCGAGAGGGTACTTTCCCCTAACTAATATGGGACTGGTATTAAATGGCAGTGGGTGTGGCACCCCAATCTATGGTAACTCAGATGGCAAAATCAGGAACCCAGATGCCATTGGATTAGGCTGGGTAATCAGACCTAATCCCTCCTGTCCCCAGTGAGATCACTCGACAGCTGGCTTTCCTGTCCCTCCAGGAGGGCTGGTTAGGTTATCTGTGTGGCCGAGGGCTCTTCCCTGGCCCCTTCAGTCGACAGCAGCCACGCTATCTGCGTGGGGCAGATTAGCCAAAATAAAACCTGGCTTCAGTGGAGAGTTTTAAATATTCAAAGACTTCTCCCATAAGCCCTTACCTGTTCTCCCCCAGTTCGAGGCGAGGATATTTTTGTAATTTTGCTCATGTTAAACCCTAATCCCCTGATAGCTAATGCATGTAGTGCTTACTATGCTATTTGGAAGAGCTTTATACATACTCACTTGATTTTCCTAACAGCCAAATGAAGTCATTACTGCCACTATCTTAGTTTTGCAGATGAAGAAACTGAGGCAGAGAGGAGATGAGCTAGTAAGGGGCAGAGCTGAACCCGGGAATTTGGGTGCTTCGTCACCACAGCCTTCTGGAGTATCTATCCAAATGTAATATGTGAATGCTACCCATGAGTAATTGCTATCCAGCAATTCCATTTCCTGGCATTTAGACCAGAGAACCACTTAATGTGCCCAAGATGGCATGGACCACAGTGTTCTTTGAGACACAGTTGTCAGTCTACAAAACTCCAGCCAAGATACACGTCATCAACACAAGAACAGACAGGTTAAGCGTGGTATTGCCGTGCCACGCAGCACTGAGATCATCGAGCAGTTTTTACAAAATGATGCAACCTTTCTGGGTTGGCTTGACCTTGTAAGACTGCCAGAACATACTATTAAGTAAGATAAGCCGACTGCATGGCAAGTATATGCAGGTTAATGCCATACATACAACAACATTATAAATATATACACTGAGTGGCCAGATTATTATGACCACCCCATCAGTACAATAAGTGAATTAGTTATGCAAATAATAATAATAATAAAACCTTGAGAGTATTTGCTTAGGAAGTTTTCAATATTCAGTATTTTTGGAAGTGTCAATGAAGTACTGATGGGTGGTCATAATAATCTGGCCACTCAGTGTATTTAAAGGACTAGATATGTCCGTGGAGAGAAAGATGCCCGAAAGGACAGCCAGCACCTCCTCTTGGGAAAGTCCTGCGATGAGGGTTAGTGCTTATGGGAGGCTTTACCTTTTATGTATTTTAACGAATAGGAATGTACGCATTGTAAGATTCAAGATAAAACATTTTTAAAAGAAAGCAAACAGCTCAAAAACGCAAATCTTGTCTTCTTTGCGCTTAACGCGTTCTTTTGCCAAGTTGTCTGTGAACCCCACCGCGGCCCCTTCTCTGAATGTTAGTAATCCTATACTGGTATCCAGCTCTAGCACAGAATGATAAATCTGTCTTCAGGGTTCTCGCCTTCAGAGGAGCCACGAAACATGAAACACGCCTGACTTAACTGTTCTTTCCTTCATAGTCAGCGACCCGCGCCTGCAGTGACTGAACCAACTATGTGAGTCAACCGGTGTGTTCGTCAGTGTGGTCACCTGTGGGACATCGCTGTCAGGAAGCAGTCACCTGGGGAGGAGTCATAGATGCCGCATGAGGTCCTCAGTGTCACCTCAACTCTGGGCTGCCTGATTTGCCCTTTCTTCCCTCCATCCTTAGCGGTGGACCCTGAGAATGGGGATATGAGGAGTCATGTCTTGTAGATTATGATGACAGATGGCTGGTATACCAGGAGAGATTTTTAGACATTAATTGGTATATCACTTAAAAAAAAATCACTGTGGTAATCCACAGCCGAAAAGGCTGAAACAAATGAAGTCTTTCCTTGCGGCCAAATGATTGCCATCTTGAAAACCAATTATATGACAGGTTTTTCCTAGGCCACTGACATACATTATTCTAAGTCTTAGAACAGTAACATTATCTCTTTCTACACATGAGGACACAGGCTCGGTACCTGGGCCAGGTAAGTGGCAGAGCTGCAGGTAGATTTGGCCACAGCAAGTGACAAAGCCTGGGGGTGGTCCTATGCTGCTTGCCGGTCAGGAGAGTTTTCCACCAGGAGAGCCCCCTCTCTGCCTCACCACCCTCCTTGTCTGGGTAAGGCTCCCAGGGGTGTGGAGAGCAGGGGATCATCCCTTTGCCGCAGCGGCTATTTCTAAGGAAGCTGCAGAGCAGCCACAGAAGGACTGAAGTACTGGTACCTGCTACATCACGGATGAACCTTGACAAGATGCTCAAGGACAGAAGCCAGCCACACAGGATCACATTTTATATGATTCTGTTAGTATCAAATGTCCAGGATAGGTGGGTCCATAGAGACATAAAGTAGATCAGTGGTTGCCCAGGGCTGGATGTGTGTTCCAGGGGAGGACGAGAAGATGGAGAGGGGAAAACTAAGGGGTATAGGATTCCTTTTGAAGTGCTGAGAATGTTCTAAAATTGATTGTGGTGGTGGTTGCACAACTCTGAATATACCGAAAGCCATTGAATTGTAACACTTCCAAGTGGGTGAATTGTATGTGAATTACATCTCTTTAAAGTTGTTAAAAAAGAAGTTTTACAGAGATATCAGCATCACTGCCCGTCAACAAGTCAGATGAACTGGTGTTTCCAACTTGAAGCTGCACTTTAAAAAAAGATGAGTGCTAACATTTACTGAGCCCATGCTTTTGTGCCAGGCACTGTACTAAGTGCTTTATAGGTGACAACTCATCTAATTTTCATAGCAACCTATGAAGCATCTACAGCTAGCACGCCTCGGTTTTACAGTGGAGGAGCCTGAGGCAGAGAGGTTGCGACATGTCTATTGAGCTAGTCAGGAGAAGAATCTGAACCCAGGGAGGCTGGCTCCGGACCGCTCACCAATTGTGCTAGGTCACCATTCAAAATGATAAATGGAAGTGTTTGAGGACGACAACTCCTGACTCCTGGTCCACTGCTTTTCTTGGATAATGAAGCCTGACTATGTGCCTTGTCCAAATCAATATACTAACTTGTGGATTCAAAATATATAAATTGCATATTCCTCATCTTTGGGAAATTTACTAGACTGGCAATAAATGCACGAAGTATCTTTATTTAGGCGATGATTCTAAATCTAACCCTGTCTCTTTATATCATTTGTTTCTCTCTCTCTCTCTATGTTTATACGTTCCCCAACCCTTGTTCATATTTTATATTGATTCAAGGACAGTAGATGAGATCGTGAATACAAATTGCCTTCTAGTTGTGAAATACCATAAAAAATTTGAAATTGGATTTAGATTCCCTTCTTCCTCTCTTATGCTTATATTGAGCCCTGAAAGTTATTTGTTCAATAATCCGGAGAAATATCAACTTTTATGTCAGATCACACCCAGAGCTCCAGCTCTGACCTCAGAATGGGCTGAGTAAATGCATGGTGGTAACAGGTGGCTTCTCTCTGCACGTGTTGTGCAGGGATGGACCCAATTCCTCAGCAGCGGGAGGACAGCATGTCACCATCCATTTTCCTGGTTCTCCCTGCACTGTCAGACCCACACTTGCTCTGGCTTATTCCTTGATTCAACAATAACTCAATAACACTCACCAAGTTTAAACATTTTCATTCTTGTGCAAGATGGCTAGCATGAACATTGCCCTTTTGAATTGTTTTTAGATACTTCTTTCAACCTTGTTAAGAACAACTTTCCCATTAGATATCCCTATGACTTTTAACTAAATACAAATACATGTCAACTGTGACCTGTTCATACCCAGTAGAACCCTCCAATCCTCAACCATCAAGCGTACCTGTCACTTAATCTGGGATGGAGGGGTCTACTTGCCACCCTGCAGATGGATTTTCTTCCTCTTCTGTGCAACCAATTTACCATCTACATCGAGAGGGGCCTATGATGCTTTTAAATATAACACATGCTAACCAGGGATCCCCCCTGTGGTCCAATCTCAGCGTGGTTGCATTTAAAATGTCCTATAACAACAAATAACTGGAAATGCAATTCACGTCTTTATTAAAGAATGTCAAAAGGATCCAATTCATCACCACAGACCAAAATGTCTTAAAATTCTCCTCTTAATCTCGCTGGCTCCATCTTCCCCACATATCCCTGCAGCCCCCAAACTTCCCTTGCAGCCCACGGGCTCTGTCCCACACCCAAGTGGTTTTTTCCTTTTTGATGCTAATATACAACTTCTTCAACTTACAGCGTTTTCTACCCTTTTCGTGGGTTGGTTAAACCTCAGCTCCTGCACACACTCTTCCTGAGAAAGGGAAGTGTATTCTCCTAAATTAAAAATTTTAACCTTGATGTTCAGAGATCTTTCGGGTTTCACATAGGGAACGCTTTTTTGTTTTCAAAGTCTGAAAACAGAACATCTAAACCAGTGATGGCGAACCTTTTGAGCTCGGTGTGTCAGCATTTTGAAAAACCCTAACTTAACTCTGGTGCCTTGTCACATATAGAAATTTTTTGATATTTGCAACCATAGTAAAACAAAGACTTATATTATTTTTGATATTTATTTTATATATTGAAATGCCATTTAACAAAGAAAAATCAACCAAAAAAATGAGTTCGCGTGTCACCTCTGACACGCGTGTCATAGGTTCGCCATCACTGATCTAAACAGAACGTCTTGAGATTAAGGAAATGCTGTGGGGACACCAGAAGCAGCCAGTGTGGCCTCAGGGGGCAGGACTAGCAGGCGTTTGTGAGCAGAATGTTCCACGGCAGGCTCTACCAGGCAGGGCCGGCCTCCTGGGCCCACAGTCCATGCCTTCACACAGGGCCCTGTGCCCAGAAGGTTCCCAGTGCTCGGTTTAATGGGCTGCTATTGCCCTCTTAAATATCTTAATCATGTTTGAACAAGAAATCCCTCATTTGCATCTTGCACCAGGCCTGCAAATGATGCAGCCAGTCCTGAGCGGAGGCCAAGGCCCTCGGACATGTTTACCTCCCACCCCGAGTCCCTCTCTGACTACTCACTTCCCGCTCATCCGGCGGTGTTCAGGTGCTGGTGAAACCTTGACCTGTTCTCAGGGGATGTGTCTCTGGCAAGCTTTCTCTCGGGGGTATCTGGAACAACCTGGAAAAGTGACAGGAAAGAGGGAGGATTGGTTCTGAATGTTAAAGGGGCGGTTACACCCATATGGAGAGGGGTTTCTCTTCCACGATACAGCTGTGGTGTTTAGATCCAGCCTCTTCAACCCAGAACTTAGCTCAGGCTTGTTTTAGGACCCTCAGCATCCCTGGAGCCACCATTTGCAGCGTTTGAGTGCCCCTCTCCTGCTCATGCTAAATGCATCTACTGTGCAGTGGGCATTCCTTTTCCTGAGCTCCATGGTGTGTGAGGACCCGACTCTGGACAGAGCAAAATTTCTCCAAGCTCAGGGCGCCACAAAGGCGAGATTGGGCAGAGTGGTGCTAGCACTGTGCCCGGAGGATGGGGTGCCAAGGGTCCCCTGGGTTCAGACAGAACTGGTTCTCAGGGCTGCCCCAGATCTGTGTGAGTTGTACACAGCACAGCCCTGGGGGCACCTTGCACACCCAGGATGTCAGCCGGCACAGCCATGAAGGGCGGCCTAGGGCAGCAGTCACTGGAGCTTCATGATGGTGAACAAGGGTTGAACCTCTCGAAGCCTCACTGTCCTCATCTGTAAGATGCAGAAGGGGCTGAAACCACTAGGTAGTTTCAAGAGATGGAATGAATAACACACCTGGCGACCAATCAGATGTTAAGGTCGACTTGTAGCAATGAAAGCACGCTTGTGGGAAAACACTGTCATCGCCCTCCGGGGCACCTGTCTAGTGCTCTTGCGGGCAGTACTTTCCCAATTTCAGAATACCTCCCACCTGGAGATTCCTTTGCATTTAATCAGCTCTTCTTTTTGGAGGCAAATATGCACTTTTTGAGTCTAATATGGAAAGACTTGGAGGAGAGAAAGAAAGAGAAATGAGAGGAGGTGGCCCCAGCTGTGGCTCATGAGTGTCTTCCCTGTCCATCTGGGCTCTGGCTGTCCTGCCATCCTCTAGGACTGGGGGTTCTCAACCAGGGCTGCCCTTCCCCAGGGACATCGACAATGTCTGCAGACATTTTTGATTGTCACCACTTGGGGGAGGGTTGCAACTGGCATCCAGTGGGTTGAAGCCAGGGATTTGGCTAAATATCCTACAATGCACAGGACAGACCCCACAACAAAGTGCCGGGCCCACGTGCCAGCAGTGCTGTGGTGAGAAAGCCTGTCTGAGTGTCACCAGTGAAGGGGGCTCTTGCCCCCTCCCCCCAAGATAACAATCAAGAGAGGAGACGAAACAGATTTAAAAATAGAGGTTTACTGCCCAGCCGGCGTGGCTCAGTGGTTGACCTATGAACCAGGAGGTCACAGTTGGATTCCTGGTTGGGGCACATGCCTGGGTTGTGGGCTTGATCCCCAGAATAGGACGTGCAGTAGGCAGCCGATCAATAATTCTCATTGTTGATGTTTCTGTCTCTCTCTCACTCTCTCTTCCTCTCTGAAATCAATAAAAATATATTTAAGAAAAAAAGAGGTTTACTGAAAACAAGGTGAAGGGACAGGAGGAAGGGAGGAGCTTGATGAATCAAGAGAGCGCACTCTAACGAAAGCCTGGCTTCCAGAACTGCGCCTGCACTGGCTTATACAGGGCTGGGTTCACACAGGCACAGAGGGCGCTCTTTGCTTTCCAGGTTCCACTGGTGTGAGCGCCAATCCCAGCCTGGGATAAGCCCGGGAGCAGCACCACGCTCCTTCTCCTTCTCCGTTTCTCTAACTCCTGGGAAAGTCAGGCGAGTCCCCAAACAAATGGTGATGCTGGGCACCTTTATTTTTCAGATCCACGTGGCATGAGAGGATGACGGACTCAGGAGGGCCTCAGAGGCGCACACTGTGCTTCTTATCCACGCTGCTCTCCCAGAAGGTTCCTGAGAAGTCAGACACCGTGCTTCGCTGCATAATATCTGGTAACCATCACCAGCCGATCGCCCTCTGACATCTATCTCCCTGCCGATCAGGTTCTTTGGCCCACAAAGGCATGACTAAAACATCACCTGGGAAAATTACCTGGGAAGTTTATTCCAAGTAGCCAGTTGAGCAATTAAACCTATGATTTTTTTCCCCCTGAAAGATTTCACTTCCTGGACACATTTAGTGATCATCACTTCATGTTGTGGTTCTTGGTTAGGCAACTTCCACACTGGTTGTTTTTCCAGATAATCCTCCCTTAATTTCCTGTGGCCCATGGGAGTGTGTGAATAACCTCACCTCTTTTATTGCTATCCCCAAACTGGCTAAATTCGTGTCCCCACTGCTTACCTTCTTCGGGTGTGCTAGTCAGCAGTGATACCTTCTTCGGGTGTGCTAGTCAGCAGTGAAAAGGTTAACACCAGGCAGAGGTGCCCAGTGGAGGAAAAGGAGGGGCCTGGAGCTGACTCAGAATTTGTACAACCCGCACCCCCCCTCCCCCCCAACACACACACACACACACACACACACACACACACACACACACACGTGGAAAGGATTGATGAAAAGAAAGTAGAAGAATAATTGGGTAGGAAAGTGGAATCTTGTACCTGATGCACTGTTTTCCTTCTTTGTTTCTTGGATTATGGCTCTACCCTCAAAAACACGGAGGCCCCAGTGGTGTTTTGTGAGGACAGACAGAAAACTCTTTTCCCCCTGATCCCTTCTTCTAAGTCCGGAGAGTGGGGCCAGCCTCTGAAATGGCGGCACTTCCTTAGCCAGAGTCCTAGCAGAGTCTGGTCTCTGCCTGGACGCTGGAGTGTAGGATGTGCCCTCAGCCTCTCCAAGCCCAGAGCGAGGCCCCTCTCTTTCTTGGGGTGTGTCCACAGCCATTCAGATAGAGGGGCAGGCACAGCTCCACTCCTGAGCTTCAGAACAGGGCCCTCTTGTCTCCCCAGAAAGCCCCAGGGCCCTCTTGTCTCCCCAGAAAGCCCCAGTGTTTGGACATACCCTATACTCGCGCCCCCCCCCCCCCTTCGCTGCCACACACACACATTAGCTAAGTTCTTGTGAAAAGTTGGAGGTGGGTCTCAATCTGTGGCCTGCAAGTAGGTTTTAAAAACAAAGGTAGGATTTTGGGGAGGTTTCCAGCAAACAGAGGGAGAAAGGAGAACCACCCACAAGGTACAATTCACTGTGCAAGTCTCATTTCTGGCTGATTGCTCAGATCTGTATCGCACAAAGGGAAACAAACCGTCAGCCACGAAGCAGCTGGAGGATCATTGAGCTCTGATCAGTCTGAATGGAACGCCGGAGCCCCAGAGGGCACAACGAGTGCCCCGGACCCAGCTCATGCATACTTTACTTACTTCCTTCGAAAAAGTCACGCACACACACAAAAGAGCAATTCAATGCTCCCTAAAAAGGAATAGAATAAAACAGACTCAAAGGGAGACACAGGCTGATAGGAACAGGTGGAAATGAATTATGGCCAGCAACCTCTTTGATGGCTTCTCAGGGAAGCTCATTTTTGGTGGTTTAGTCATTTGTCTGAAAGAGATTCAGCCACACACTGCGGATGAAGGACGAGTCCTTGCATGCAGGTCTGTCTGCTCCTGGCTCCAGGGACTGATTATTCAGGCGCCTGCCTGGAGGCGGAGGCAAAGAGGAACACCCGCAGTTGCCACTCAGCACATTCATGGTGTTGGCACGGAGGAGACCCCAAGTTAGATGAGACATGGACAGGGAGAGAGGGCGGACTCTGAGCAGTTCCAGGTATCTCCAAGGTACAGTCTCAGAAGAACATAGAGTCCTTCTCTTAGTGGTGTCTGGGGTTGCTTGCCAAAAATCATGAGATAAATAAGACAGAAAATGTAAGACTGTTCCTAGGATGGACTGAGAAAGGTGTATTTTTCCAAATACCAAACTTTCCACCTGTACCTATAGCACATTCCAATTCATTTTCTTCTTTTTTTAATTTAAAGTCTTTATTGTTTAAAGTATTACATGAGTCTCCTTTTCCCTCATTGACCTCTTCTTCTCTGCTCCCAGCCCCCAACACATGCCTCACCCCCCTACTATCTGTGTCCATTGCTTATGCTCCTATGCATGCATACAAGTCCTTTAGTTGATCTCTTACATCTATGTTCATAGCAGCACAATTTACAGTAGCTAGGATTTGGAAACAGCCTTAGTGTCCATCAGCAGATGAGTGGATTAGAATGTGGTACAGCTACACAATGAAATACTACGCTGCTGTAAAAAAGAAGACATTCTTACCATTTCCAATTCCTTTTCAATGACATGGAGGCTACCGAGAAAGCTCTTTGGGACACACTAGAACTTCCTGCCCCATCACAAGGGGGGGGGGGAATCCCAAGGTGTGAATGGAATTCCTGGGGCTTTACCAGATTAACCTACTCACATGTCCTCCAGTTAATGATCACCAGGGAGGATAAAGGCCTTCTGAGGGAGAAAGTGTAGGTCACTTTCTGTGGTGACATCAGTCACATATGCACAGTACCGGCCTGGGAAACCTACATTCCAGACTCCTTCACCCTCAGAAAGACACGGCACTTGCTAATCCACTTCATTCTTCTCTCTTTTGTACCATACTTACAATCAGCTCTAAGTACTGTTAATGTATAACTTTGAGAAAGATAAAGTGACTCCCAAGCAAATATGAAATTAACATTTCAAAGATTTTTTTCAACTCTTTAAATAAAAAGGGAACCAGAAAGTATTGGGGCCTGATCAGAGAACATTTGAAGAATTAGGTATTAGTAGACAATTTAATAAAGGAACATTAGGCTAGGATTGCTGGGTTAGGTACAACAGTGGCTAATGTCCTATCGGGGCAATAAGCCATAACTTAGGGAGTTATCTTTTCTGCCAGACACAGAGACTATTTGCAACTCTATTGGACAAAAATCTACAAGTTTACATGTAAATTCACTAAAGGGGAAATTTTAATCAATAGTAATTATTGAGTGGAACTAAGAACATTTCCCTAGATAATTCTTCGATGGACCTCTGCTCCCATATGACATTGAAAGAAGATATTATCCATGTTTTGCCTTATTTCTAAGTTTTAGATAATTTTTCATAATAGTTTCTTGAGATTAGAGACAGCATTTTCCATTCTGTATGTCCTATCCCCACCTCAGCACAGCCTCAGGGTAGGCAGATAACATGCTTATTACCCATTCTTGTTCATAGCTTTATGAGGTGTTTTTTTTTGGTAAAATTACTTAATTTAATAAGAATGTTCTTTTTCTGTATCATCAGGTCATCCCAAGCCAGAGGTAACTTGGTATAAAAATGGTCAAACCATAGAAGAGGGCGACATTATTTCCAGTTATGAATTCTTCGAGAATCAGTATATCCATTTGTTACATCTCTATGGGTAAGTGGATGAGCCTCTGTGGACTGTCTACTAAGATCCCAGTATCCTGTCATGTGCTGGTTACCAAAAGACTGGCTCCTGTTTGCTCTTTGAGTCTCAGTTAGATGCTAGCAGGCATCAGCCTAGGCATCCGGCAACGAGTCAATGAGGATCCACCTGGTAATTGATCATATCCCCCTATTTGCTGCCATTGATGGAATCACAACTTTATCTAGAATTTTATTCAAGGTGGTCCAGCCATTTTCATTCATTAAACGAGCTTTTCATTTAATCTTCTCTCTGGAAAGTTAAGAAGCACAATAGGATTTCAGCATTGCCATCCAGTCTTTCTTGTGTAAGAACGGAAGGAAGAAGTGACTGACCAGGATCCCACAGCAAATTGGTGATGGAATTATTCTAGGAAGTAGCATGGTCCAGCACAGTGGTTTCTAATTCCTTTTTGTTCCCCCTCGTAAAAGTTGGATGAAATCAGGAAGGCCCACATGTGAAGTAGAGAAAATGAGAACTTCTCTGCTTGAAGCTGGGTGGGTGTCTGTGTTCTCGGTCCCCATTGCTACTGAATTGGTCTCGATGTCCCTTATGGGGGCTGAGGAGCCTGAGGTTCTGCAGAGCATGCTACAATGACTGGCAGGCACGGTCATGTGCCAATAGCCTTGGATCTGAGAATAACAAAGTAAGGCTTGGGTCTGAATTCTGGCTCCACCATTTTCTGGCTGTGTGATGTTGGCTAGGCTGAGCCAGCTCAGCCAAGGGTTCGCAAGCCGGAGGGAGGGTGGTAAAGGATGAAGAAATGACAGACAAAGAAAATAAGCTGGGTCTGTGGATCTTCAAGGTGGCTGAGGCCACAGAGAGAGATCCAGAGGCAAGCTGAGCCTTTATTTTATAGCCAGAGGTAAACAAAGTAGTGGTCACCATAGTTACAATGTTCTTGTGAGTTTCACTTGTTTTGGCAGCACTTGCTACACCTTCCACAGCCCCTTAGCTACCTAGGAAGGATCTAGGGAGCGTCATAAGGTTAAGCCTAATTATGCTAAGAGGACTCTGCCCTCTAAGCTGGGACTTGTTTGTGGCTTTGCCAACAGGTCAGTCCGAGGCTTAACCCTATAGCTGCACCCTACAGTTGGCCAGTTATTTACCCGGTCCAAGTCTCAATTTCTCCAAATAAAAGGGTGGCTAAGAAAATGAAATGATTTAATGCTCATAAAAGGCTTGTTACATAGTAGTAGTTCAATCAACACTAGTTTTCTTATCTCCCTATCCACTCTTTTGTTTCAAAGTAAGATCAGAGGTCATGGTTGAAATGCTTGACTCAACTGGCTTACAGTGTATCTGACCTTATATCCAAAACATCTATTTATTCATCTAATGTTTAATTTTAATAATATTCATAAAGCAGTTACTCTATGGCAGGCATGTTGCTTAATTTTAGGGGTAGAGATGAACAACAACAACATTGTCCACACCCTCATACAACTTCAAGTTCAGCATGGAAGACAAGTGGTGAACAAATCATGCCACCTTCCCCTCTCACTTCAATATACCAGGAGGAAGCCCAAATGCCGTGAGCTGCCCTTTCATCCATAGATTGGATTTTCCTGCTTCTTCTTTCCAATTTTGCCAAGGCCTTCCCCTCTCTCTTCACCTCCTTCAACTTGGAATCCACCTCCATGGTTCACAGGCAATTTTAGTCACCTACGGATCTGTCCAGCCTCAAACATCTCCTCTCCTTTCCACAGGCCTCCTTTTGGGTGCTTATTTATTGTCAGGAGTGATGGACAGTTCAGTAGACTGTGGGCCTCTTAGGGGCAGGAATCCTCTCTGTTTCACACTAATGCACAGTGCTTGTAAAAGGCTTGTTGTGTAGAAGTAGTTCAATAAACACTAGCTTTTTCATCTCTTGAAGTTAGTCTTTGGGTCATTAAATGTGTTCCTAGATACTTCAAAGCTGTGTCTGTATTCCTCAAGGGCTTTTTCTGGTTTAACAATTAATCTGCAGTCCTGCTCAGAGGCCAAGAACCCGTTGCCTTATTTTTGGACCTGCTGATCCTCACTCCTCATACCACTCCCATCTTGTGAAACTGTGTACTTGAGCCAATGAGCGGCGTGGAGGAGATGGATCAGTGCTATTGGGACCTCTGCGTTTCCACAGGTCAGGTGTGCTGGGCAGGCAAGACGAATGGAAAGCCAAGAAAACATTCCAAGGGAGGGAAATATCAATAACAGTGTGTTTTGCCCTGTAGAGTGAAAAAAAATTTTTTTTCAAAAGTTGTGGGTGTTGGGAGGAAGGGAGGAAAATGCAAATAGATGTTTTCTACCTCATAGTGAAAGCAGGCTGCGAGACGCACATACAAATGGGGAACTGTGGTCTTGATGAACACAATTTAAAGAAAGGCAGCAGAGTGACAGATAAAAATCTGTCCAGGAACCCACACCTAGAGAGAGAGACTCCTCTCTGCAGCAGGGAGGCCTCTTCTGACGGTCACAATGGAGTCCCGCTGTGCTGAGAGGAGCACAGATTACAAGTGGGGCCGCAGGGAGGGCGAAGCAGCCCCTGGCTCTCCTTCAGCTCCGCCCTGGTGAGGACGAAGGCCAGGAGCAATGCCTGGTCCTGCAGGGCAGTCAGTCCCCGGCTGGGTACAGGGAGGGCTCCTGGAGGCTGAGCAGCCTGAAGGAGAGAGAGGAGATGGAGGGCAGGTGGGGCTGGGCCGGGAGGGCCCCATGTGCCACAGTTAAGGAGCCTGTCCCTTTCTCCTGAAAACATGCCCAGCCTGTGGAGGGGTTTGGGAGCAGCAGTGAGTCATGGATGGGAAGGTTTGCCTTTTTAGACCATCCCTCTGATGGTAGTTTGAGATCAGATTGGAGGGTGAGCCTGAACAAAGACAGCAGGAGGAGGGACCGAGGTCAAGCACAAGAGATATTAGGCGGTAGAAGACCTTCCCTTCTCCAGCATTTCCCACAATTCCAAATTCCCCTCCCTTCCCTCCTGCTCACATGCTGTGTGGTGGTCAGATGGAGCAGCTGATCACTCTCACCAGCATCAGGCCCAGTCCTGCGTGCCCATTCTGATTCCTTCGCCTGAAACATGCCCCCTCTCCCACTCCATTCTCCAACCCTCCTGAGCACAGGCACACAGATCCCAGGGCTTCGTGGACCAATCCCTGGCCCCTGAAAATGTTGCTTTTTCCTGATACTTACTGTCTCACCGCTATTACCGCCTCAGAGGAATCATCCCGAAGCATCTTCTATGAAACACTTCAGCATTTATCTCATATAATTTTTGTTTATAATTTTTTTTTTGGTTTCTGTCTGTGTTCCCAATAAACTGAAAGCTCCCTGAGGCCACTGTCTCCCCAGTACCTAGAGCGACTGGCACAGAACATGTGTTCAATAAACACTGGTTGCATTAAGTCAGTGACTTCTGTTTCGTTTATGTCTTCTCTTTGTTAGAATGTCAACTTGTGGGGGCAGGGACTGGGATTTCTATTATTTTGTATCCCCACAGCCTCATGTGTTTGGAAATAATAAAATTCCTCAAAGGCCACACTCTTCATGTCTTCCACTTATTAGCTGAGTGGTTGTAAGCAAGTCAATTAACTTCTCTATGCTTCAGTTTCTTCCTCAGTAAAACAAGTTTTTGTGACTTAAATGAGATTATTCATGCATAATGGTTGGCAAAGTGTGCATGTTAGCCTGTGAAAAATATTGTTATTGGTTAGTAGTTAATATCATTAAAATATATTTTTATTGATTTCAGAGAGGAAGGGAGAGGGAAAAGGAGAGAGAGAAACATCAATGATGAGAGAGAATCATCAATCAGATGCCTCCTGCATGCACTCCACTGGGGATCGAGCCTGCAACCGGGGCATGTGCCCTGACCAAGAATTGAACTGTGACCTCCTGGTTCATAGGTTGATGCTCAACCACTGAGCCACACTAGCCGGCGGTAGTTAATATCATTTTACTGCCCACTCCCTGAAAGCATTTTGTTCCCAGAATTACTCTGAAAGAATTACTGTGTCCCAGCGTATAATATCAGCTGTATTTAGAGCCGGAATGTTTTTATGTGGCTAGTGTTGAAAAGTGTCAGTATCAGTGGAGAACTTTCAAAGGCAAGAAGGAAATGGATATTCAATAGGACAGCTGTAACCCAGACACAAGTATGGAAGCTGTGTAGTCACATGCCTTTCTATCTGAAACCCTGTTTGGATGGCTTTTGGAAGGTGGAACCGGTGACTTTAGTGAAGTCTTGGCCTTCTCAGTTATTCCTCACATCTGGGTGGATAGACCCCAGGAGTCTGTCTTACATACCCGAGGCCACTCTGGCTTGTAGTGGGCAAAGAGTTCATAAGTGCCTATTGTCTGAGCCAAAGACCTTGGCCCCTAGTGGGGCCATCATCCTCTTTCTATACACGATCACCCAGGCATCTAAAAAACATGAGTAGTTGGTGGTGAGTGAGGCTGGGCAAATGAGTGTAGATGAATCAGTTCAAAATACCTCTAATTCTTGCTAAAGGTAGAACTGTCACCATCAAGTTCACTTATAAAGGAGATTATTTCTGTCAGTGAGAGCAAGGATCTGAAGCCAGTTGTCTGGATTTAAATCCCTAATTTACCTCTTATGTGCTGTATCATCTTGGTGATAG
This sequence comes from Myotis lucifugus, assembly GCF_000147115.1. Classification (NCBI taxonomy): domain Eukaryota; kingdom Metazoa; phylum Chordata; class Mammalia; order Chiroptera; family Vespertilionidae; genus Myotis; species Myotis lucifugus. Next base: position 2,919,162 of record NW_005871084.1, on the reverse strand, counting down.
ATCATTCTCTCTCATCATTAATGTTTCTATCTCTCCTTTTCCCTCTCCCTTCCTCTCTGAAAACAATAAAAAATATATTCTTTAAAATGATATTAACTACTAACCAATAACAATTCACTTAACCTCTCTGTGTCTCAGTTTCCTCATCTGCAAAATGGGGATAATGATAGTATCAACTTTATAGGGATGGTGTGGGGATTAAGCTAACACAGGCAAAGGATTTAGAATACTCTATAAATAATATTGTTTTGCACTTAACTGACTAGAAATAGGACTATTTGGAGGCAAGAAAGGTAGCTTAGTTTGGCAACATTCTCCTTCTTCGCTATTTCCCCCTTGGAAGATAAAATATAATTAACGTGTTGGATCAAGGAATCATTGGGTAGAAATAAAGATGACTGAATCTTGCTGTGTGTTGGCATTTCATCCAAGGCTGGAAAGCATTTTGTGAACTCGGTGTTCCTGTGAGCTTAAGTAGGTGTAATGAGCCTTGAGGATGAGTGGTAGAGCTTCCCAGCACAGAGCCTAGGAGGCATCATTTTTCCTGAATGGACTCCACAGGCTGCTCCTGGCCACTCCTCAGACCAGCTCAGAGCGTTTCTTGAATGAGTCCTGGAGGGTCTGACGAGAGATTGCCATTTATTTCCCGGGGCGACAGGTCCCTGCCAGAATCCACCACCTGTCATCACATTCCGGTTCTGACTTTGGTAGTAAGTATCCCAGAGGAGTGACTGGTTCCCGAGACGCCATGGGATGCTCAGCTTTTCCTCCCTCAGCCTTTTCTAGCGATGGGACTGAGGGGGTTAATCCCACTGGTTGCTAACACTCAGGGCAACTCAATGTGAGTTTGGGGGCAGGTGACAGGTTGATCTGGGAGCCCCTCCCAAGGCCGTGGGAAAGGTGAATGGACCATTGGCAATTGGACATGCACTGAATGTCACTGAAAATGCCACTCCATTCACACCCTCTCAGGACTCAGGGCAGACCAGTTTTGGGGCCAACTGGGGTTCAGTCTTTGGAATCACGGCACCATGGGCCGACATTTCTGAGGACTGACAAATGGGGGTCTCGCTGACGCAGTCATCCTAGCATTGACATTAGGGATCATTTGACCTCCTCCCTCGTAAAGGTAAATATCATAAAGAGGTTACTTGACAAAGGCAGACAGTAGGTAAGGGGCAGAGCTGGAACCAAATCAGGCCTGTGAGTCCGGGAAGGGCTTTGCTCTAACTCCGAGGAGAGGGGGCAGGGGGTGCAGGATCAAGAACAAGGTTTGGTTTGGGAACATGTGTCTTTGTCCTGACCAGCCAGCCCTATTTTCTGCATGTCGTGTAGTTAGCTGAGGGCCTCCCATGAAATTTCCTCCCACCTTTGCCCCATCGCCTGCAAGGCCTCCTGCCTCTGCCTCTCCCCTTCATCCTCCCATTGCTCTATAGCAGAGTTCTCTGCAAATTGCTGTTTGTCTTGGACCCTGTGCCTCCTCTCCACCTGCCTCCAGACTCTATGCCTTTTGATTGCCTGGCTTACCCTCTCCAAAATGCAGGTACAGTTGCCTTTTTCAGAAAACTACAAGGTTGAGCCCAGTCTTAGCACCTTCAACCCCCCAGCTCCTGAGATATCAATCCCATACATGGGTGGGGAAGGCCAACACTGTGGATCCAGCCCAGACCTCCTGCAGACCACACCTGAGCCCCAGATGAACCCAAGAATGGGCTCAACCCCTGACCTGCCTGTATTAGTCAGCTCACAAATACCACAGACTTGAGGGCTTAAAGAACAGACCTCTATTTTCTATAGTTCTTGAGGCTGGAAGTCTGAGATCAGGGTACCAGCATAGTGGGGTTCTAGTAAGAGCCCTCTTCCAGGCTTGCAGACAACTGTCTTCTTGCTGTATCCTCACATGGCAGAGGGAGAGGGAGGAAGGGAAGGAGGGAGGGAGACAGGGTGAGACCGAGCCAGCCAGTTCTGGTATCTCTTTTTATAAAAGGCCACTAATCCCATTATGAACACCCCACCCTCATGGCTTCACCTAAACCCATTTCTTCTCAAAGTCCCCATTTCCAGATACCATCACATTGGGGGTTATGGCTTTAACATACAAATTTTAGGTGAACACAATTCAGTCCATAGGATTGCCTCAAATATGGAAGGTGTTCAGAGAGCCCCATTGGTTAAGAATCAGAGATGTTGCAGCTCTCTGTGGGGTTATATGTGGATAGTTAAGAGGGCTGGCTTTAGAGTCATACTGCCTGGGTTCAAGTCTTGGCCCTACTTCTTATTCAGGCATGTTTTTTTATCCTCTATCAGCCTCTGTTCTATATCTATAAACTTGGAATAATAATAGTATCTATTTGGCAGGTTTGGGCGAAGATTAAATACACAGAAGGTTTTTGAACAGAGCCTGGCACTCAGCAAATGCTAAGTAAATGTCAACTCTTTTTACAGAGGTCTTCTGTGTTTTGTTAGATACAGTCACTCTTGGTCATAAGAGTTTGAAAGTGGAATCAGGCTGCCTGTCCATTTCAGAGAAGATAGGGACAAATAGATCTTCAAATTCTTGAATGAGAATCTTCGTGTGGATTCCAGAGCTGGGTTAGTGTGACCACTCCTTTTATAGGTGCTGAGAAGCCAGGCTCAGGCCAAAGACCTGGACTCTACCTGGTAGGCAGGACAGATGCAAGACTGTACCTGAAGCTTGGGGCAATTATTTAGAACAGATCTTGAATCATTAGCTCAGCTCTGAGCCATTACAGAGCTCAAAGGTCTTACTAGTAATCAGGCCTAGTAGTGTGCTGCCACAGCGCCTTTGCCCATGCCCTTCCTGCTACCTGGAATGTTCTTTCTCTAGATCAGCGGTTGCCAACCGGTGGTCCGCGGACCACTGATGGTCCGTGAGGTCCGAAAGGTTGACAATTGCTGCTCCAGATAGTCCATAGCTCGTTCTCTTACTTCCTTCAGGTTTCTGCTCAAAATCACCTGATAACTGAACCCTTTTTGACCAGCCATCTAAGATAGCCCCACCTGCCCCCAGCATGTCCTTCCCTCCTTATCTTGCTATATTTTTCACATAGCACATGACAATTGTGTGTGTATGTGTGTATATGCACATATTTAACAGCTCCATGTAGGAATAATTGACATACAACGAACTGTACACATTTAAAGTGCTCAGTTTGGTTAAGCTTTGACACATGCACACACCCATGAAGCCATCACCACCGTCAAGATAGAGAAATAAATATTACCCTCAATGCCCCTTTGCAATTTGCTTTCCTACCCTTGTCTGCCCACCATTCTCACACAATAGCCACTTTGCTTTTGGTCCCTGGAGACTAGTTTCTAGATTTTTCTAGTCTTTTCTAGACTTTTATATAAATGCAACCAAAGAGAATGTGCTGCTTTGTAGCTGGCTTCTTTCACACCACTTAATTATCTCAAGAATCATGCGTGTTGTTTGTTGTAGTAGTGTTGTTGAGCAGTGTTTCAGTGTTTCATCGTTTGGACCTGCCAAGAATTTGTTACTCCATTCACCCGTTGATGGACACTTGGCTTGTTCCCAGTCATGATATGTATTTATTGTTGTTTATTGTGAGTCTCCCCCAACTGGAATGTAAGTTCCATCGAAGCAGAGACTTGTCTGATCTGTTCCCTGTTGTGCGTCCAGCGCCCAGCTCAGGGCCTGTCTCTCAGCAGGCATTCACTAGAGATTTGTGGGAAGAATTAATTATACAGCATTCAGTGCTTTCATTACTTCCTTCACTGAGTCTTGCCCTGCGGGGAGGGGAAAGGCTGATAGGGTTCAGGCCATGCTACCCCAAAATATGGCACCTTGGCATATTAAATACCATTGGTTGAAGATTCTTTAAAAATAGCCGAAGCAGGCAGCTCACTTTGCCCTCCCCACCTTGGCCTTTCTTCCCTGAAACGGGCCATGAATCTCCCAGGGAGGGAAGACATTATTTTCACCAGAGACGAGGAATTTGGGACAAAAAATCCGTACACACAAACTTTGTTAAACCAATCCTTATCTTCCTAGTTACATCTTCACCATTTACTTCCTCCAGCCCAAACCCTATTGTCAGTTCTCTACACAATGATTGTTTCTTTGTCTAAAAGGTATAAAAATAAAAGCTACCTGCTCTTGCCACTTCTTTGGGTCTTCGTTCTCTTGTGAAGGCTCCCATGCACATGGACAAAGTCAATAAAATGTGTCAGCTTTTCTCTTGCTAATCTGTCCTTGTCAGTTTACTTTTCAGACCCAGCAGGGACCCTAAGAGGGCCACAGACAACTTTTTCCTGCAGAGTCGTTCCATGGGCAGCCCTCTGAGCCTGGGGACATGATCTGAATGGCAGTGGTCAGCTAGTGGCACTTCAGAGGCTACCCCGTTGGAGGGGATTGTGAAGTCAGGAAATGTTAAATAGCCCCTCACAGGAGCTATCGGAGAAGGCCACAGGGTCACCCACTGAGTTCTAGGGAGTGTGAGCTTCTAGTCACTATGCCCTCCCCTTCTGTCCTTGTCATTCCCACTCCCTGGGCGGCTGCTCCAGCACAGGGGACTCTTCCTCCTTGCCAGCCCTGAACAGCTTCCCCCCAACGTGGGGCTGCTCCTCCCAGTCACTGGGCTGGCTCCCTGCTTTCCAGTCACATTGCTAGTGACTGTGCCCGCTCACCCAGGGGGCACCAGGAGATGGGAGCTGGGCAGAGGCAGAATGAGGTGGCCCGGTGAAGATGACACAGAGGGACACAGCCAGCACAAGGCTGAGGACAGAGCAGCAGGCAGAGAGAAGCATTCAATTGTGACAGGCTTTTCCTGGACCCATCTCCCAGATGACTTTGGAGAGAGAAGACCTTGGGTCTGGTTTTGTGCATTCCTCCTGCCTGGTCCAGGCATTTGTTTTTTTTAAAAAAAAGCAAAGCCAACTCAAGTACCTGCAGAGCTGCATGCGGGGTGAGTGTGTCAGGCTCAGAATGAGCAGCAAGTCAAGTGACAGCTGATGTTTTTCTGAGAATTTAACAACGGGTCTTTCCCTCTTCAGAGACCCTTGGAGTCAAAGATCTGGAAGCAACGCTGTCTCACCATTGGAAGTTGATGTAGATCAGCAGCATCCCTTGTTAGAATGCCAGACCCTCCACCCCCAGTCTGACCTAGCCAATCAGATTCTCGGTTTTAATGAGATCCCAAGTGATTCTTGAGCACATTAATGCATGAGAAGCTCTTCTCCTAGGATTTTTTGAGAGAAGAAACAGGTTTAAATAGGAAAATCTGGTTTGGTTTGATTTGGTTTGGGGCATGCTGGGTGTTTGATGAATTAGCAGTATCAGTCCTTCAGATTTCTAAGCAAACTTGCTTTCACAAGAGAGCACTGGGTCCTCTGGGCCAGTGTCTATTGGTACATTGTTCTCTGTCGCACTTTCCAGATGCCATGTCTGTCACAGATAATTTACAATTTAATCCAGGAGCTTTTCCACTGTTACAATGTTCCTGGACGTTCTGGGACACTCTGCTAGCTTGGTGGCCTATTGAGAGGAGGGTGTGTGGGTGGCAACTGTTTCCAGCTACCCTTGAGTTTTCTTTTGATAAGAGGGGTCAGTTGTCTGTCTGTTGAACTAAGCCTGATGGTAGTAATGCCAAAGAATTTTTTTCCTTTCTGAAGTCAATTTGCTCATTTCTTTTTAAAAAAAATGTCTGGTCAGCCTGCATTGCGCCCAGAGGCTCAAAAAGCTGTCAAAAGCTCTGGGCTTTTGTACCAAAATAGAATCAGGAAACCACTTCCCATGTATGCCCAGGCAAAGATCTCTCCTCTAGCATCATGTCCCCAGTGCCTACCTCCTTCGCTGCACACAGGAGCTGACATTCATTTAGCTCAGAGCTTCAAGCTCTGGCTGCCCATTAGAAAATACCCCTGGCGAAGCCCTTCACCCCAACATGCTGCTTAATTGCTTTTTTTGAGTAGGGCCCTGGCACTGGTATTTTTCCCTTTTTAAAATAGACTTTATTTTTTAGAACAGTTTTAGGTTCTCAACAAAATTGAGCAGAAAGTACAGTTTCCGTACAACCCCCATCTTCCCCCCAACACCCACAAACTCTCCCACTATCAACATCCCCCACCAGACTGGGACATGGTTACACGGGGGAACCTCCATAGACACATCAGGATCACCCACAGTCCATGGTTTACACCAGGTTCACTCTTGGTGTTGTCCATCTATGGGTTTGGACCAATGTATCATGACATGGGTCCACCATGTAGTCCCACACAAAGCAGTTCCACTGCCCTGAAAACCCTCTGGCAATTTTTAAAAGCACATCAGTGAGTCTAACGCTCAGACAGGGCTGAGAACTACTGATTTCGTGCCAGGCCCTGCTTTAAGCACTTTATAGGAATTGACTTCCCTAATCCTCATATCACCTCTGGTGTAGGTACAGTTCTTGTCCCGAGCTGTTTAATAGGTTGCCCCGTGTCACACAGTGGATGGGCAGCATGTGAACCCACATTAGCTTGCTGCTACCTCTGTCCCTTAACCATTAGGCAACACTGGCTTTGAAATCTGCCTCTCTGAGCTTCTCAGAATTGCACTTGGGTCAAGAAGAAAAGTAGACTGTCTCCTGTCGTTGGCTCACTTGCCAAGCTCCTGAGCAGAACTCTGTGCCTTGCAGCCCAGAGCGCCTGTCCTCCAGGCCCTCACCTACCAGCTCTACCTTCTGTGATTCCAGATGCCAGCTCATTTCTTGACTGTTCCTCACACATGACCTGCTGGTTCCAGCTCTGGTACATCAGCCCTGGATGGCCTCCCCTTCTCCCCACCCGGCCAGAGTTTAATCCTTCCCTGCTGGGCTCAAGTTCCAAGCGCCTGGCTTCATTCCGGGAAGGTCCAGGCCACCTTAACCTCCCCTGCTTGCCAGAGAAGCGCTCACTGCCTCAAATGTGCCTTTTGGAATTCAATGGCCAAATCAGCAGTCCCCCTAGGGAAAGAACCAGATCTTACACCACCAATTTCTTGTCTCCCTTCCCAAGCCCCACACAGTGAGCTGTAGGTCCCACAGGATGTGCGGGAGAATGGGGTATTCCTGCTCAACCAGTGGCCACAGGCCATGTCAGCTGCCCCGTACACTGTGCACATGTGGCCGGCATCTCACAGGAGGATTTCCATTCCTCCCTCCATGGCTGCTCTGACCTGCTTCCCGGTGGCTGGAGCCTGAGGTTCAACCCCCCAACTCTGGGGAGGAAAATTTTCCACCATCTGAGCCCTGCCCACCTCCTGGTGGGTGACCAGCCTCAGTTTTCCTGGCGTGGCCACAGTTCTGGCCTGTGATCTTGGTGTAAGAATTAATTGCATCTCTTCTCACTCTCTAGTGTCTGGTGTAGACAGTAAATCATGAAGTTGGCCTATCTTTCAGCTCACCACTCCCCCAGGTCCCAAAAAAGAGTGGTCTATCATTTCCTGTGAGTGCCAGGCTATTGCTTCTGCTGGGAATGAGCAGCCCCAGCTCCAACCCCAACACATGCCATCTTTCCTGCCCAAATCCCACTGCGGATTTCCTAGGACGGCTTCAGCTTCTCCAGTCCCAGGAAACCTTCCCTCACACCTGGCATTCCATCCTCTGAATCTCCGATACGGGTCTGATTTTACCAACACTGAGCACGTACCGCCCTGTATTGAAGACAGTCATATCTTCTTGGGGCCTCGGTTCCAACCTCTGTAAAATAAATCCTTTCCCTATCAGTCAGGGTCTTCACCAGAAAGACAAAAGCCCTTTTCAAGCATTGAATGCAGGGTTAGACAGGTGACTGAACCAAACGGGTGGGGGGCAGTGAGATCACCCCGAGATTAGCATCATAGGGATACCACCTCCTGGGCTGCAGGGATCAAGGGCACAGCAAGACTACTAGTTCTGGGTCACAGGTCATGGGGCAGAAGCTAGAACCCTGGAGGGCCTGTCCTGTGGGACCTCAAGCTACTGTAGAGGCGGAGCCTATTAGAATGCCACCTGAGGCTGGCTTCCCCTTCTTCCACCCTCCCATGCCTGCATCTCTTTGGTCAAATGCAGCAGGAAGCCAGTGGTCCTGGGAGCCATGGGGACCTGGCATGAAGGGGCCAGCCCCTGATACAGAGCAGAACAGGGAAGGGTCCAGGGAAGGGCACAGAGAGGGTGAGAGGCAGACAGGCCCAGGAGTGGCACAGCTCAGAGACCTTCTCAGCTCTTCAGATGTGTGGGTCAATAAATCTGTTTTATTGATTAACCAATTGAATACATTGATAAATGTACAAGGAATCTTCTTACCAGTTTTGAAATGTATCTAGCTGTTTGTAGACAATGTGATCAAGAAATTCTATGTTTCTAGCATTAGAAATCTTCCATCTCTGTACCCAACAAAGCGTTGGGGCCTGAAAAAACCTAAGCCTTTCTTATTCTTTTAGTTATTCTGAACAATTCAATTAATAAAGTTGATAGCAGTTGGGCAAATAATAAAATACAGAAACTTAGTGTAAGAAGAGATTGACCTTCACTTGGTGCTATGGCTGCAGCAAGGACATGGATGTCATCACATAAGCATCTATTGAGCCAAGCCCTCTCCCCTCTCCCTGCTGCCAGGCTCAGAAAATTCACAGCCACATGGGGGTGGGGAGGATGGGGGGGAACTCCAGAGTCCTCCTCATCCCTGCATTCCTGGCTGCATGGATGAAGACTGCAGACATTCCCTCTCCAGATATTGCTTTCTCCCACTGGGAAGTGGAATACATAATAAAATTGAATACTATCTGAAATCCAGAGATGATTCCAAGTCTTACCTCTAGCCAATAGTTTCAGCTTCCTCTCCTATGAACTCCATTTTCGGAGAGTCTGGTCACATTGCAGGTTGAGTTTCAGCAATTTTAATATTGTTGGGAGAGTTTTCTGAGGGGTAGAGAAATGGCCTTCAGGAGACAAAAGGAAGAACAGAAATGTGAGCTGGGGGATCCACCTTTCAATTCACGTAGGAGTAACCAATTTTATTTTACTTACTAGAGGCCCGGTGCACAAAAATTTGTGCATTGGGGTTGGGGGGGTCCCTCAGCCCGGCCTGTGCCCTCTCGCAGTCTGGGACCCCTCGGGGGATGACCACCTGCTGGCTTAGGCCTGCTCCCCGGGGGATTGGGCCTAAGATGGCAATCAGACATCCCTCTGGCAGCCCGGCAGCCCTCGGGGGATGTCCACTTGCCAGCAGGGAGCAGACCTAAGCTGCAGTCAGACATCCTTAGCGCTGCTGAGGAGGCAGGACAGGCTCCCCCGCCCCCCACCGCTGTACTGGCAGCCATCAGCCTGGCTTGTGGCTGAGCAGAGCCCCCCCTGTGGGAGCACACTGACCACCAGGGGGCAGCTCCTGCATTGAGCGTCTGCCCCCTGGTGGTCAGTGTGTGTCATAGTGACCAGTCATTCCCAGTCTTTCTGCTGTTAGGGTCAGTTTGCATATTACCCTTTTACTATATAGGATAGAGGTCTGGTGCACGGGTGGGGGCTGGCTGGTTTGCCCTGAAGGGTGTCCCGGATCAGGGTGGGGGTCCCGCTTGGGTGCCTGGCCAGCCTGGGTGAGGGGCTGATGGCTGTTTGCAGCTGGTCACACCCCCTTCAGGGTGGGGGTCCCCACTAGGGTGCCTGGCCAGCCTGGATGAGGGGCTGATGGCTGTTTTCAGGCTGGCCACACCCCCTTTGGGGTGGGGGTCCCCACTGGGGTGCCTGGCCAGTCTGGGTGAGGGGCTGAGGGCCGTTTTCAGGCTGGTCGGCGACTGAAGCTCCCAGCCTCTCCTTTTTTTCTTTTTTTTTATTCTGGGATTTATTTACCTTCTATAATTGAAACATTGTTGCTGTCACTGGTGTTCCCAGCTCTGAGGCCGCGGCCGGCTGAAAGCAGGTATCTGGGGTTTGTTTAGCTTCTATAATTGAAACACTGTTGCTTTTTGGGCTCAGAGCCGGGCCGCGGCAGGCGGGGAACCTTGGCCTCCTCCATCACTGGAGCAAGCAAACCTCCTGCTCGCTTCAGCTGCATGGCTGCTGGCCGCCATCTTTGTTGGCAGTTAATTTGCATATCCTGCTGATTAGCCAATGGGAAGCGTAGCGGAGGTACAGTTAATTACCCTTTTGTCTTTTATTAGATAGGATGCCAGTGGAATTGTGAATAAATAGATGGATGAAATAATGCATCTGAAAACACAACACCGTTAGGGTACTATAATGATGATGATAATGATCCTATATAATAAAGAACTAATATGCTAATTAGACTGGACAGCAGAATGACCATCTGGATGACCTTCCCAACAAAGCCAGGGCTGCGAGGGCTGAGCCCCTTGCATGAATTTTGTGTACCAGGCCTCTAGTAATTGAAATAAATAAATGGATGAAATAACGCATGTAAAAACGCAATACTGTAGGGTACTATAATGATGATGATGATGATGATTGAATTGTAGAGATTTAGAAGTCTATCCATTTTGATAGGTCTATTGCTCTGGTAGTTAGAGGCAATAAATGATTCCTTACCTTCTTTTTGTACTTGTTACATTCTGTTCCCCAACTCCTTGTCTTCCTATTCCTATTCTATAGGGTTATTAGTCCTGTGGATATTTCCCCTGTGTTCTTCATTCTCACCCACATTTATAACCCTTGTTCCCACGGCACAAAAGCATCCTAAGTGCGCAGGATCCTGAGGGACTTCTAGGATCAGTGCTCCCCTCCCCCCTTCACCCTCAGCATTGATGAAACCAGCCTCCTCCTGCCCACAATTAAGTCACATAAGCTCATATATTGAGCATCAAATCAGAATCTCTGGAGGGTGGAACCCAGATATAGGTCTTTTTATTTCTAAATCCTGAAATTAAAGCCCAACGAGATTAAGTCATCTGTCTAAGAGAGCACATAAATGACTGTCTGAGCAAAATACTCAGCCCTCCCTGCTAGTGCCCATCTTCCATAGTCCAGCATCACTTCTGTGCCAGGGGTTATGCTGTGAGAGAATGCCAAGAGAATTTTACATCTTCCCCTGGTGAATAGCTTTAATCAGTGGTTCTCAAAGTGTGGTCCTTGGACACCAAGGGGATCCCTAAAGCCCTTTCAGAGGATCCACTTATCTCAAAAGTACTAAAACATCATTCTCCTTTTTACCTGTGTTGACATGTACACTGATGGTAAAACTGCTGGTGTCTTAGCATGAATCTAATGCTATATATAGTTTGTGGTCCCAAACTATGCTAGTTATAATACAGTTCTTTAACAGTTACAGTTAAAAACAAATCAAAACCCCAAAACTTCACTTAATAATGTCCTAGATGCATCAGTAAAAATAGCTGATTTTATCAAATTGTTACAATTCAGTTAGAGCCTTTTAATACCCAGTGTAATGAAATGGGAAGTGTGCTGGATTTCCTTGAGATGATGGTCATCTTGAGGAAAACCACCTGTATGGTTGTTTGAGTTGCAAGCTGAACTAGCCACTTTTTTCCATGGAGTGCAATTTTTACTTGAAAGAACAATGGACAAACAATGGTTATTCAGCCTTGGGTGTTTGGCAAACATTTGAGCAGACAATAAAGGATCAGTAAACTTGAAGATGATCAATCAAGATTATCCAGTCTTAGAAACAGGAAGAAAAAAAATGGAGAAAAATGGATAGAGTCTCAGAGGCTTTTAAGCTTACAATATATGCATAATGAGAGTCCCAGAAAGAGAGGAGAGACAGAAGAATATGTTAAAAAACTGAAAGACCATCATTTAAAGAAGGAACTGCAATGATAGTTTGAAAGCTTGGATTTTTAAAAATTTTAGATATAATTGACATGTAACATTTTAATAGTTTCAGGTGTACAACATAATTATTTGATATTCATATATGTTGTGAAATGATCACCAGTTATAAAGTAAATCAGTTTGGGGATGTAGTGTACAGCATGGTGACTGTTACAATACTCTATTGAATATCTAAAAGTTGCTAAGAGGGTGATGGGGCTTTGGAATTGCTCCAACCCTATTCTGCCCCTTCTTGAATAAATGCTCCTCAGATTACCTGTGGTTAATTTTTCAGAGCTTTTTGAAAATATATGTTTTTATTGATTCCAGAGAGGAAGGGAGAGGAAGAGAGAGAGATAGAAACATCAATGATGAGAGAGAATCATTGATTGGCTGCCTCCTGCATGCCCCACACTGGGGATTGAGCCTGCAACCTGGGCATGTACCCTGACCGGGAATCGAACCGCAACCTCCTGATGTTCACAGGTCAATGCTCAAACACTGAGCCACGCCAGCAGGGCAATTTTCAGAGTTTTGAAAAAGTCGACTCAGACAGTGTTCTTGTTGCTTTTACGGAGGAGAATAATTCCAGAAGTCCTTACTCTGCCATCTTGCTGATGTCCTCACCCTTCTGCTTCTATCATGCAACTTAACACAGAATTGACTGCATCATTGTAATAAATTAATATTTGTATTATTCACCTAACTAGACATTTGGAATATTTGCATCCTTCATCAGAAGTACGTGCCCTTGATCAGAATCAAACCTGAGACCCTTTAGTCTGCAGGCTGATGCTCTATCCAAACCGGCCAAGAACTAATTTTGTTATTTTTAAGTGAATAAATAAATGTTTTCAATTTTTCTCAGTTTTAATATGGGAAATATTGATAGCTATAATGCCTATAAACAAATATTCTGTGGAGTCCTCAATGATTTTTGAGAATATAAAGGGTCCTACTGCCAAAATGTTTGAGAACCCGTGGTTTAGACCAATCCAGGAGGTTCAAGTTCAGAAGCCCCGCCCACTTAAGGTCGCAGGGGGCTCTTTTCCTTTAATATGGAAGTGATTACTTTGGAAAGAACCTAGACTCTGCAATCGTCGGCAAACTGCAGCTCGCAAGCCACATGCGGCTCTTTGGCCCCTTGAGTATGGCTCTTCCACAAAATACCGACTTCTGCGCATGGGCCACGAAGTTTCAATCGCACTGTACGTGTGCACCCGCACGTGGTATTTTGTGGAAGAGCCACACTCAAGGGGCCAAAGAGCCGCATGTGGCTCGAGAGCCGCAGTTTGCCGACCACTGACCTAGAGTATTCAAGCAGACTTTCACAGCGAGCTGGAGGAATGCTGCTGCTTCCTTCAGCCAAAAGGAAAGACACTAAGGAGGGAGCTCGTTTAATTGTTCAGGGAATTTCTTCCTGGATGGTTCTGCATTCCTGTCATCTCTCTGCCAGCATCATGCAGATTCTAAACCCCAACCCTGTTCACACCATTTCAGCTGCTACCTCTGAAGTCTCTTCTTTGGACTCCCTGGCTCTTCCAGTTTATATCACTCAACTTAGCACAGGACCGACCTGCAAGGTTCTCTAAGAAATCCATTGTGGCGAGCCGGCACGGCCATGGCATACTCAGCCCCAGGGCACCTTATGTGCCACGCCAGCTCAGCCTGGTTCAGTGACCCTGAGACGGGGTGGTGAAGGATTGAGAAAAGACAGACAAGAGAATTAGCTGAGGCTGGGTGGGACGCTGCCCTCTCTGATGGAGAGACAGCGCCACGGATTACAATCCGTGTTTTTAATTTATAGCCAGATTCCACGAGGCAAAGAAAGGGTGTGGTCAAGATGTTTACAACATTCTTGTGGGTTTCAATCCTACTCAATTACATGCACCTGAACTCTATCAAGCCCACATCACTCAGACACGTGGGGCCACGTGTTCAGACCATAGGTTCAAGCTTACAACTACAGCTGTTGGTTATAATTGTGCTGGGAAGGCCCTGCCCTCCAAGCTGGGACTTGCACGTGGCAATGAGAGGACTGTGCCCTCTCATTAGTCCAAGGCTTGAACCTGTCCAAACACTGTAGCCGCTCTCCACAATCTATATTATCTCCCCCAGCGGAGTCGTAGTGTTTTAGGGCTGGACATGATGCCTCACGCATCTCCTTGACTCTTCCTCGGCTCTTAACATATCAGGCACCAGGACATAATTTGACACAAGTTTGTCAGTTGACCAATCAAGATAAAAACTTGGGACAGGAACACTATATTTGCAAAAACAATCTCTCTACACTGTCATTTCCCCTCTCTGATGTTAGTTTTCTAACAGGACACACAGCGCCACGCTCCAGGCTCGGAAGGCTCCGGTTTCCTCTGCTGGCGCCACCGCTTACTAGCTTTGTCCATTTGGGGGAATTACTCAGCTCCCTGAGCCTGCGTTTTGCAGCCAGGGAGCAGCCAGCACACTGCAGAACAGAGAGGAGGCTTCCAAGGAATGCTGGTTCCCCGCCCGACTTCCTCCCCCTCCTCTTTAAGGTGCTTAGAGATCATTATCCAGGACACGTCAACCACAAACCGTAACTCTTAGAAAGGCATTCATTAACCAGTGAGAAGTTAATTACACTTAATCCAGTTCCCTTTCCTCCTTACCATACTTAGGATGACTTGTAAGTCTTATATCAGCTACACACATGTTCCATAAAATCATTCATTACTAAATCATAACATTCTCCCATCCATTTAGTCATTCAGAAGTTAAATATATTTAACCAAATTATTTCTCTAAAATTCCTTTTATTTCCCCTTCTTAATTCTTGAGAGCGATCTCTGTTCCCTTCCTTTACTGATTTCTTACCTGGCCCATTGTGCCTCTTGGCCTTATGTTCTTCTCTTCTGTCTCTTTTTTTCCACGCAAGTCATGGTAGTACCTTCAGGGAAGATGGTTTTTCTGGCAGAGGGATCATGGCCTGGATAAATCAGGAAATCAGAATTACTTGGGATTTTCCAGAAGCCCATGGTGCTGTTTCATGCTCCTTATGAGCTCTTAACTGAGGCCAAATCTCCAAGAACTCACTGAAAAGAGACATGAAGGGAATGGTGTGGGCAATGTGAAACAAGTAGAAGTCACGTTCTCTCCATTCCTCCTTCAGCTTTAATTGAGGAGATCTACACCTAATTAATGATGATGAGGATAAGGCTATCTCTGAGGGTGGGCCAAGGAGATTTGTAGAAGAATGTGTTGAGATCTTTAAAAAAAATTTTTTTTTGAGATCTTTTTTTCAAACTGATTTTGAGAGAGAGGAAGGGAGAAGGATAGAGATGGAAACATCCATGAGAGAGAAACTTCATCTCCTGAAGGTCCCCTCCTGGGGATTGAGCCCATAACACAGGCATGTGCCCTGACCAGGAATTGAATTGGTGACCTCTTGGTTCCTGGATCGACGCTCAACCACTGAGCTACACCAGCTGGGCTGTGTAAAGTTCTTTAAAAGCAGATTCTCAGGTCTTTTAACCACAGATTCTGATTCAAGAATTTTAAATAGCCCTAGCTGGTTTGGCTTAGTGGATAGAGCGTCGGCCTGTGGACTGAAGGGTCCTAGGTTTGATTCCGGCCAAGGGCACATGCCTGGGTTGTGGGCTGGATCCCCAGTGGGGGGCGTGCAGGAGGCAGCCCATCGATGATTCTCTCTCATCATTGATGTTTCTATCTTTCTATTCTTCTCCCTTCCTCTCTGAAATCAATAAAAATATATTTTTAAAAAAATAATTTTAAATAGAGTCCCTGATGATTATTTCATAAACTTCTTGAGAATCAGAAGTAGCCTGGTCTTAGCACTTACCCATCCTTTTCTTTTTTTATTGAGTTATATTTAACATACAACATTGTGTAAGTTTAAGGTGTACAACATATTGATTTGATATATTTATACTAGACGCCCAGTGCATGAATTCATGCACATTGAAGGGAAATTAATTAGAAGAGATATTTTAGAGGCTGGGGAGGGACCATGGCAGGTTGGTTGGCCAGGGAGGGACCTCGGGAGGGCTCCAGGGCATGTCCAGCTCCTCTCATCCAGTCCCGATTGGCCAGACCCAGCAGCAAGCTAACCTACAGGTCAGAGCATCTGCCCCCTGGTGGTCAGTGTGTGTCATAGAGACTGGTGGAGCAGTCGACTGAATGGTCCACTGATCAGGTGGACACTTAGCATATTAGGCTTATATATATAGATTGCAATATGATTACCATAGTTGGGTTAGCTAATAACTCTATCCACATTCTTATAGAATACATATTGCATAAAGTTCCTGCTATGCAAAGCCCTTTCACATTGATTTTCTCTCTCTTTTTGGTTAATTGTTACCTGAGGATATTTTTCCCATCAATTTTTAGAGAGTGGAAGGTGGGGGGAGAGAGAGAGGGAAACACCAATGTGAGAGAGACATATTGATTGGTTCCTGCATGTGCTCTGACCCGGGCTGGGGAATAGAACCTGAAACCCAAGTATGTGCCCTTGACTGGAATCGAACCTGTGACCCTTTGGTGCATGGGTGGTGCTCTCACCACTGAGCAGCATGGGCCAGGGCTGATTTTCTCTTTTGAACCTCAGAATAACCTAATAAAATAGACAGAAGCAGGTACTGTTTTCCCCAGAAAGTTGCCCTAAATTTCAGTCTCCCCGAGCAAAGTCAGATATTAGCTATGCATCAGGGGTGGCCAATTCCAGCTACCCCTGAGTGGCTTCTACTTGGGAACCAGGTTATCAACAAAACAACCTGTGAATAAAAGTAGAATTAGTCTGTGATTTCCAAAAATGAGGACTTTGTGAGCTGGCACCCAACGTTTGAGGGCTTATGAGCACATGTGAGCTCAGGGAGACAAAGGGGCCCCTCCAACGAGAAAGAAGGATAAGAAAGACGATGGGCCATAGCTGTGGGTGTCTAACACTGACCTTCCGGGTTAGACGTTTGTGCACATTTTACACAGATCAGTCAGTAAAGGTCTAAGCACCGCCTCTAAGGCCCAGCCAGGCTCCCAGCTCCTGCCTTCTGAATGTGGTTGACTTCTTAGCTGGATAATACACAGAGTGAGATCAGCAATGTTACAGTTACCCTGATGTCAAACAAGATTAATGAGAATGCAAATTATAAAGCAAGTGAAACAAGTTTTTATTGGGACTGCAGAGCCTGGAGGAGGATTCTAGCGGAAAACGTCAGCAAAGCATGTCAGACTCTAGGCTCCACGTGACTCCAGTCAATAAAGGGGAGCAAGCTTGGCACGATCCAGGACTCAGTCCCCTCCCTGCTGGGCCAAAGCAGAACACTGGGCTTGGTTTACGTAAGTTAAGTGGCACATGGACAGGGGTTTCCACCCAGAGAGTCTCCCTGGCTGTGGTTTGGATCTAATAATCAGGTTAATTAAAGAGAAATAGCATTATTCCGCATGCACACGGTCCTACTATGGTGTTATCTTTATAGTCTCCTGGTAAGAAGCAGGCCTTCTTAGCATGGTCTTAAAGAGTCATTGCTTACATGGATCTACTGTATGAGGTAGAAGACTTCAGTTACTTATATATAATGTCTCACTCCAGAAAGTATTGCTTTTACAAAGTCCCATAGCATAAGCATGGCTTAAAATAAAAGGAGAGAAGAGACTAGAATATACAGCATCTCCCCATTCATCTAAGTAATTCTCAGCCTTTTCAATTTGGGGTAAGGCTGTGGGAAGTCTTCAGGGAATACGATGAGCTTTGCAGGGTTCTTAGCAGAACTGGGGCAGATGGAGCTCAGAAGCCAGCTGCCTCTGACCACAAACCCTTTTCCAGGGAGACCACAGATGTCCCTGAGTGTGCAGTAAAAATCATGTCTATATCCTGCGTGCCACAACGGGAGAAATGCTGGCATGCACGTGCACCCGTGGTAACTGACCTGTCTGTTCTCTTCATCCTAGCTGCACCCAAAATGACGCTGCTACTTACCAGATTTCTGCTAAAAACAGTTATGGAATGATCTGCTGTTCTGCTTCCATTGAAGTCGAGTGTGCGTCGAAGAACACACAACTCACCCCTAACCCACAAGACGATGGGGATACGGGTTGGAAACGTGAGACACAAACACATGAGCAGAAAAGCACAAGTCGAATTGATGAGGATGTCTACCGTCGCGGGACAGTGCAGTCCAAATTATCAAAGTTAACGGATGGCGCCTTAAACCATGATGAAGACCTACACTCTAGCCATCAAAATCCCAAGGCACAGAAGTACATTAGCGCCAGCCTATCGCTGTCAGAGGCAGCCACATCCATCTACCCAGGTGACAGGGCCACTGTTGACGAGCAGGTCAGCCCACAGGTTTCCAGCACAGACTCTGACAGCGACTACGAACTTTGCCCAGAGATAACCCTAACCTACACCGAGGAGTTTTCAGATGATGACCTGGAGTATCTGGAATGTTCCGACGTTATGACGGATTACTCTAATGCAGTTTGGCAAAGGCACCTGGAGGGGACCGAGTGCATTTTTTTATTAGAAAGCGATGACGAAGAGGTGGAAATCAGCAAGTATTGCCTGGGGGAGTGCGAGCCTTTCTTCAGTGAAATGGGTTGTGGGCCGCCGGTGTCAGATAACACTGGGCAGATGTTGGCCTCCGCAGGCTTCTGTGGTGATCACTCCCGATCCCAAGGAGTGAGGGTAAGGCGTCTCCGAGCCTCCACCCCCAGCCCCCCAGCCCCACACACAGGGATGACTCTGACTCTGGGATCTCACGAGGATGGGACGTCTACGGTGACAGAGCAGGGGAGATATAAACGACCCACCACTTCTGCCGAAAATGATTATCCAGGAATTCAAGGCGAAACCAGAGACAGCCACCGAGCAGGAGCGGAACCCGCCGGCGACAATCTGCTAACCATGGATAAAGCAGTGACACCGAGAGAGGTGCAGCGCCTGTCTGGTGAGTTAGAAAAGCCAGGGATGAACCAGAGTTTGGAGACTGTGCCCGAGGACAAAGTAGGGGAAAAGGATTTACCGAGCAAGAGGAGCTCAGAGAAACCTGCCCGGGCGCGGCGACCAGGCCTGAAGGGAAAACCCAAGAAGCGGAGTCCCAGCCTGAAAGACAGCACAGCAGAAGGCGCCCTCAATCACCTCCCTCCCCAGGAGTCTGCTAAGCACCCCGGAACCCAGAGCGATAAAGAGGAGAGTTCGCATGCCACAGGGGAAGCTCCCGATCTGAAGTCTCAGGTCCATGCAGAAGGGGCTCTTCTACTCCAAGCAGAGCAAGATGCAAAAAGGCTGCAGACCCCACCAGGCGCTCCCCCCCAGGAAGGGAGCCCGAACTCGGAGGGCGAAGGGGTGCAGGTTAATGACTTCTGTGAAACAAGCTGGGCTCCAGACCAGAGCGATCATCCTCAGGTAAGGTTCCTCTTTTTAAAAAATCACAAGGTAAAGATGTGTGTGTGTATGTGTGTGTCCCTTCACTTCCCATTCCCGATTGCTGTCCAAGTCCCGGCAGGGCACTTGTGAATGACAGCTGCTGCTGCTAGGAAGGAAATCTGGTTTTGAAAAAAGGCCCAGATAAACCCTAAGCCATCCTAATTATAGCAAAAGAAGAGAGAAGTCAGAGGCACTAATGGGATTCTGGACAGCTGGACAAAGAAACCTGATAGTTCGTCTGCTGCATGTGTTTTATCAGCAATATCACTATTCAGAACGTTTCTCAAACACATGTTTTGGGTGTAGCCTTTAAAGAAAAACAAAAACAAAACATTCTTTTTAGTCATTTGGGAGGGGGCACTTTGAAAATGGTAAATGCTGGCTTTCATCAGAATTCATAGTATAAATGAAAGATTTCGGTGTGTCTGAAGGACTTGAAGAATTCACTCGGGGATGCTGGACAGAGTAGACAATGCAGATTTTTGCTGTGCTGGTGGGATGTTTGGATCGGATTGTGTTTTATTTTGTTTTGCTTAGACCACAAAGTACAAAAGAGTCTAAGAAAATACTGCCAGGAAGTATATTTATTTCCCCCTGCTACTGATTTGGGGGTATATTTTAAAGAGATGGAATTAAATTCATGGGGATAATTAATGCACAGATGATGTTGTACTTGATATATGGATTTATTATATCTTTAATTTTAAAGGCTTCCAATGGGCTTTGAGTCAATGCTATACTGTGACCAAGATTTCATTTAGTAAATAAGTACCTAAGAAGAGTTACCAATTGTTTTTACTATATCTTGCGTTCTCCCTTCCCCCAACTTTATATAGGAGCCTAGTCTTGTTTTTATAGAAGACTTGACATACTCCAAAAAATAAAATAAAATAAAATAAAATAAAATAAAATATTCTCAAATGCATTCCAAATTATTAAACTCACTGTGTAAAAGTAAAAATTTAATACATTGATTTCTAACAGTCCAGCCATAAGATAGGCAATCTAAAAACCTCCAGCTCTGAGGCAGCTTTTTTACTGAGCAAATTGTTCTGTTCCACTGGGCAAACTGACATACAAAAGCCCCATTTTTACTTTACTTTTTGCACGAGAGCTGATTTATCCTATTTGGTTGTTTAACACCCACCACTTTGCTGAGCACGTGCCCATGACCACAGATTCATGCCCAAGATAAGTTTATGAAAGTGGTTGGGCCAAATATCAATGCAAAATTGTTACAATATTAATTTTTGCATGTCAATAAATATAGCATTTCCTTTTCTATTCCTAAAATGCTCTTTGTGGCTCAGCAAAGTGCTTTTATACAGTTTTTTACCCATATTGAGCCTTTCTTTGGACAAATTAATTATTACAGGTTTCGGGGGGAGATGTGAAATAGCCAGGAAGTGGACAGGAGGGAGCTATTGACACTGTTAGTTTTAGACCCTCACTGTGGGGGGCAATTTCTAGCTCCTCAATTGCCCAAAATTGAGAGGAGCTAAGGGAAGGAGCCCCCCTGGTCATCCTCAGCTTGTGCCTGAACTAAATTCTGAGATCTAGACTCGTGTTGACCAGTCTGCTCACTTGTTTACTGGCAATGCAGCTAACACAATGGGCCATCTTTGGGGCCAGGGTTGTCTGTCTTGTGCACATTCTTGTCTCTATCAAAGTTATTTTTTAAAAAACAAAATTATTTTATTATTTTTGACTTTGAGAGAGGGAGAAACATCAATTTGTTAGTCCACCCATTTATGCTTCATTGGTTGATTCTTGTATGTGCCTGGACCAGGGGTCGAACCTGCAATCTTGGCAGGTCAGGATGATGCTCTAACCAACTGAGCTACCTGGCCAGAATCTATTGAAGTTCTTATGGGCCTTTTGCTCCCACATTCACACGTACATACTCACACATTCATGATGCACACCCAGCTCACCAGCTATATGCCCAAGGTCCCCCTGTGTTTTGTGGCATGACTATTATCTCAGAACCAGGAACATGACTTCTGAGAAAGCTTGCCCTTTCTCACTACGCTGTGCCCAGTAGCAGAGCTGAGCTCTCACTCAAGGGACAACCAGAAATGTGAATGAAAGCTGCATATTCAAGGGCAGTTCTGTGCAACTTGGAAATCGAAATAGGATTTCTTTATCTCTGGCAAGTATTTCGCCTTGACTAAAACAAGAACATTTTGCCACAGGAAAAGTGGCATAGTGAATACAGATTCTTTTACCCGTGCAAAAAGTTACTGTAGAATTGCAGGAAATGTCTGTGTTTCTAACACATATATGCAGTAGAGCCAGGTTTATAGCAAATGACTAAATATTCTTGTAAATGTGACACAAAAGCACGGGAGGGTGTCAATGGGAATGAAATCAAACTTTAAAATACTGTCCCCCCAAAAGATTAATGAATCTTTTCATAACCAAGTCAAAGGACATTTTAAATAAGTATTCTCAGACATTTGAGGCTTGTGGGAAACTAAAAATTTGCAATGATCAAAGATCCCTGGTTGGGGGTAACATTTAGTAAGTTTGCCCACTCTTGGCTCTTGCCTTATTCACTTACCTTAGGTGTCTTTTGTAGAGACAGTGACCAGCATCTTATCTTTTAGTATTTTCTCTTCATCTGTATGTTGCTCTTAGCAATCTGGGAAAAATTCCATATCTCTAATTCTACATTATAAACACAAGCCTATTTTGTAGACTAAAATACTATCTCCTGCCCACACCTAGGTCTCCAGGTATACTTACTTCCTATCTTCCTTTCCTGCTTTTACAATGCAAGGCCATCTTGTTCTGCTTTGTCTTGAAATAATACTTCCCCAGGCTAGGATTGGAAAGCCCCCAGTTTCTCTACTTTTATGGAAGATGCCAAAGTTAATCTCAGTTTGGGAGTGGAAAACAGAGAGGGTACCCCAGGTTAACTTGAATCATCTTCAAGGGTACACCGCCAATCCTTCACCTTGGGTTTGATCTCACTTTTCTGATCCAACTCAGAGGCAAGACCTGACAAGCTGCCCATCTTAAGTTTCCCTGTAGCCACACTGGGGTAAGATCATCCTCACTCCTAAATCCCAAGTGCTGTGCTTGTCCTTTGGCGGAGCTGCCCAGCCTCACCCCAGAGGGTCTTGCATTTCTCTCTGGGGTCATGGGGTCTCAAGTGGACAGTATGGAAATGTCTTCTTAGGTTCTGATAAGAGTCTTTCTGATCAGAAATAAGCACTAAGCCTAGAAGGTGAGCTCTGTGGTGGCAGGGAGTTTGGTCACTACCTTTTGTTCACTAATATATCCTAAGTCCTTGGAATAGTGCTAACCGCATAATAGGCACTCAGAAATTAGTAAGTAGCTACATGATACTAGATTAAATTCCAGGTATAGTCAAGATGATTCTATGATGATCAGTCTCAACCACTTCATGGCTTTCATTGTCATAAGTATAGTCCGTGGCTCCCTTCACATACCAACTTTCCAAGAGGAAATTGCTTCCCATTGTTTGGTCCTGGGAATGGATTGGTTTGTGCTAGAGCATCTATATATTGTACTTGGGTTCCCTTGTGAATTTTGGTGATTCACATACAACCTTGGCCTTATCAGGAAGATCTTATCATATTGCCTTAGCATTCAAGACCTTCCGGAATATTGCTTCCATCTACTTCTGAGAGGCAAAACAGGCATGCCCATTGGTTTTCTTATCTGGAAAATGAAGCATTTTCTCAGATGGTGTGTTTTCCATCTTCTTGTCTGAAATGCCCTAGCGTGGCTTGTTGCTAGCTCAGCTCTTCTGGTCCTTCAAGGCCAAGATCCTGCAGGGTCCTTCAAGTTGCACCTCCCCTGAAATGCTTTCTTCATTCCTACCTATGATTTCTCCCTCCAGAGAAACAAAGATTCCTGGCCCCCTGTTTTGTATAGTGTAGCAGGCTTCAGACCTGAGTTTGGTTCCTGCCCAGCTGCTTTTTGACTCTGTGACTGTGGGGAAAAAAAATACTTAAGCTTTCTCAGTCCCAGTTTCCTCATCAAAACCAGAAATAACACTAATACTAATATTAATACTAATACTAATTCTAATACTACTAATAATACTTCATAGTGTTGTGAGGATTGAAGCCTTGCATAGAAAATGCTCAGCATAGTCCCTATTATGTAGTTAACATTTAGTAAGTATTATTCTCTTTACTTTGTTTATTTACCTTCTTTTCTGTTATTGTTGTTGTTAATCCTCACCTGAGGATGTTTTTCCATTGGTTTTTAGAGAAAGTGGAAGGGAGGGGGGGAGACAGAGAGAAAAATCAATGTGAGAGAGACACATCAATTTAATGCTTCCCGAATATGCCCGGACCAGGGCCGGGGATTGAGCCTGCAACCGTGGTACGTGCCCTTGACTGGAATTGAACCCCGGACCCTTCAATCTGCGGGCTGACACTCTATTCACTGAGCCAAACCGGCTAGGGCTATTTACCTTCTTAATACATATGTTCTTTCTCCACATATTGAAGACATGTTGACGGCTGGCTACAAGTAGCTTTATACCCCTTTTTGGTTGAAATTTTTTATGAAATAATTGTCCATGCTCATGCAGCTGTAAGAAATAATACAGAGCACTCGCTGTATACTTTGCCCAGGTTCCCCCGATTAGTAGCATTGTGCAAAGCTGTAGGATAATATCACAACCAATAAGATCAGTAGATGCTCTGACAATTACAGCTTCTACTGATCTTATTCAGATTTCCCCAGTTTTACTTGTATTGATGCACTTGTATTGTGTATTAAATCTACGCAAACACATCACCTGTGTAGGTTCATGTGATAACTGTGGTAGGAAACTTCAGTTTAATCAAAGTTCAGCCTAGTAGCTAGGCAGACAGAGCAAGACCAGGGCATGCAGCAACTTGAAAATTTGCATGGACAGGTAGCTAGTGACAGGCAGGGTGCATAGGTCTCCAGCAAAAAATCTTTTAAGCCTAGAAAAATATAAGCAGACAATCCAACCTTCTTGCAATATAGTTTTTATATCTGGGCCAGCACAACCTGAAATTTTGGATTCATTTGCATAATAAAATGTGTCCCCACCAAAATAACAACTGTTAAAATTGTCTCCAGGAGGCCGATAAGCCCGCTCTCTACTGATGATGGGAAGGGCAGAAGTTTATAAGTGCTCATCTCTCAGCACCTGGCAGTCGCATCTCCTGTCAGCACCGCTCATGGCTGACCCAGGGAGTAGGCCAACCATTTGTTTGTTTTTAATCACAAAGCCTGATGCACCACTCCTGCCAATACCGTCATTGCCCTGGACCTGCAAGATGATTGGATGTCCTAGTTCACTGCAGTAACAGTACTCAGTTCATGTTAAATAATCAAGGGAACATCATTAGTTCACAGCCTTACTATTCAGTGTGGTCTGCAGACAGTTTGTCAAAATGCAGAATCCCAGGCCCTGCCTCAGTCCCACTGACCCAGAATCTGCATTTTAACCCGATTCCTAGGAGACACGTATGCACACTGATGTTCCAGTCTCCCTGGTCTAGAGATAAGATCTTTCCCAGATTAGAAAAGCCCCAAACAGTGGCCTCAACCCTGGCTACATGTGGGACCACCTGGGACCTTAAAACATTCTGATGCCCAAGTTCCGCTCCCATTCTGTCCGTGGTATGGCTTGGGCATTGGGGGTTTTAAATGCTCCCAGGTGATTCTCTGTACCTCCAAGGTGGAGAATCCTCGTTGTGCTTTAAAATCACCTGTGGTCTTTCTACCTCCAGAAGTCAGAAGTTCTGATTTAGGCGGTTCTAGGGTGGGCCAGGAATGCAGGGGTCGCCCTGGGGGGGGGGGGGGGCTCCAGGTCTCCCTGCCCCCCCCCGCCCCCCGCAAGGGCTGCAGAGAGCTTAAAGTTGTTACCATGTGAAAGCATTCTCAGGCATTTTGGGACCCCTTCCCCCTGGTTTCCCCCAGTCTTAGCCAAGGAACAAAGCACAGCAATGGGTATCCTCCACACACACGGGTTCCTGCTTCAGTGCAGTATATGCATTTCTGAAACACCTCACATTCTGCAAAATCACACACTTAAAATATCAGGACTCCTGGGAAACAGCATTCTCACAGGTCACTTCATGAACAGGCCAGTTTAATATCAGAGACAAAAGCAAAAAGGTACCCAGGAAGCTCTCTTGGACCAGCGAGGGCGGTGGCTCGTGTTGGCCAGTGGTTAAAAATACACAAGATAATTGAGTGGAAATGCTAAATACCCTTAGACAGAGCAAGCTGGCGGGTGCTGAGGCAGAGTGGATCTCCAGGAGCCAGCGGGGCTGCTGTGAAGGTGGGCCTGGGAGATGCCACCTGCCCTCAATCACACAGGCCTGGAGTGTGCTTCTTAGGAGAGAGGACCGCTGGGCCAGGATGTGGTTTCAATTGTATTAAAATTGACTTGAAAGGGTCCCTGCTGCTAGTGCAAAAGCTGAGTTATAGGCTATTTCATTTCCTGCTCAAGATTCTATCATTTACTCCAGGGATTCAGAGCCCCTTAGCCTAGGAAAATCTCATATAAACCAATGCAGCAACTGCGTTATATTGACGTCTTTCCCCTATTAACTCATCTCATAAGGCCATTCCCCTATTAACCCATCTTATATGGCCATTCCCCTATTCACCCATCTCATAGGGCAGTGGTTCTCAACCTTCCTAATGCCGCGACCCTTTAATATAGTTCCTCATGTTGTGGTGACCCCCAACCATAAAATTATTTTCGTTGCTACTTCATAACTGTAATTTTGCTACTGTAAACAATATGTAATTATATATGTGTTTTCTGATGGTCTTAGGTGACCCCTGTGAAAGGGTCGTTTGACCCCCAAAGGGGTCGCGACCCACAGGTTGAGAACCGCTGTCATAGGGCCATTCCCCTGTTCACCCATCTCATAGGGCCATTCCCCTATTCACCCATCTCATAGGGCCATTCCCCTGTTCACCCATCTCATAGGGCCATTCCCCTATTCATCTATCTCATGGGGTCACCCCCCTATTCACCTATCTCATAGGGCCACCCCCCTATTTACCCATCTAATAGGGCCACCCCTCTAATTCCACCCATTTAATAGGGACACCCCCCCTATTTCCCACATCTCAGAGGGCCACCCCCATATTCACCCATCTCAGAGGGCCACCCCCATATTCACCCATCTCAGAGGGCCACCCCCCTATTCACCCATCTCATAGGGCCACCCCGCTATTCACCCATCTCAGAGGGCTAAGTCATTACAGCACATGTGTTGTAGCACAGAGATCTCACGGAGCACAAAGGCCTCCTTCTGCTCAGGTGCTGAGTCCTCAGGGCAACGCATCAAAAGTGAGGGCCTGGATTTATTTGCATTGTATCACCTACTAAGGTGCATGTTTAAAAATACAGATCTCTAAAATTTCCCTCAGACGTGTTGAAGCTGCACTTTTAATAAGCTCTCTAGGTGATTCTCATGGGCAGTAGAATTTAAACCATCAGCTTAATAAGACTGAGACCTAGAGAGAAACTACAACTTGAGGCATTCCTGTAAAGGATCACAGGGTTTAGGAAACAACGGGAAGTTTAGGGCTTGGCTAGTATAACCACTTCGCCCAAAGAGGGAAAAAACCTCATGATTTGGATTTTTCTCTGCTTCCTAGTGGCTTGTTCTTCACCTGCCCGGCAACTGAAATAAATACAGATCCTGATTTATTGTAACTAATCCAAAACAGGTGTGTCATGTCCAGCTGAGTTTTATTTTGAGGAGCAGTTCAGTGACAGGAATTTGGGTGGCAGCAGTAGAGGCTGGAGAGGAGGGTCACTTGGCTGCTAGGGTGGGTGGTAGTCCCTGTAGCAAATGTCTCATCCCTGCCTCGGGTGGGAGCTGAGTGCCATAGACATACTTAGTGGTCCTTTTGCTATGATTGAAAATGAACTTGCTTTGCTGAAATGGGATAGAGAAAACGTGGGACTAGCTAACTAACCATCTATCAGTACAAAAGACAAAGCTATGGTCATGAAAACAGTATGGTAGTAGCCCCAAATAGATAAGTAGATAACCCAAACTGAGTAGAGAGTACAGAATCAGACCCAAGAATATATTGGAAATTGGCTTATGATAGAAATAGCCTCTCAAGTTTTAGAGAACAAAATTTTCAATGGTGACACAGTCAACCATATGAGAAAAAACAACAAGACCAGTACCTGACAATGGACCCCAAATAAACTCCAGAGGGGTCTCTGAGTTAAATATTAAAAAGCAAAACAAAACTATAGGCTACTGGAGAAAGTATTGGAAACTATTTTTATGACCTTGAAAGCTGTAAGTTCTTCTTAGGACCCAAAGAACAACAATAACAACAAAAAAAATAAAGCAAAGAAGAAAATGGATAATTTTGATTACATAAAATTAAAAGTTTCTATATAACAAAAAATACACATTATTAAAATGTAAATGAAATTGACACACCAGGAGAAATTGGTAGAATATCTAATAGAGAAAGATTAATTTCCAAAGTATATAAAAAACAAATAGATAAGAAAAATACTCCTAACAACTGAATTTTTAAAAAGGTCAAATTAGCCCTGGCCAGTTTGGCTCGGTGGATGGAGCGTCGGCCTGCGGACTGAAGGGTCCCAGGTTTGATTCCGGTCAAGGGCACCTGCCCAGGTGGGGGTCGTGCAGGTGGCAGCCAATCAATGATTCTCTCTCATCATTGATGTTTCTATCTCTCCCTCTTCCTTCCTCTCTGAAATCAATAAAAATATATTTTAAAAAGGTAAAATTAAATAAATGTGAAGTTCATAGAAGAGGGAATACAAATGGTTAAAAAAACATATAGGAAGATGTATAACAAGGATGACTAATATCAAGTTGTTGAGATTATGAAGAAATGGGTACATTGATTGCCAGCAAGAGTACGATGCTATCTCTTAAAATTAAAAACAGCATTACCCATTATGTAGTTTTATTTTTCAGTATCTACTCTTGAGGAATCTTGTTTACGGGCCTAAGGAGACATGTACCATAATATGTGCTGCAGAATTATTTGTCTAAGGAAACATTTATGTGGAAATGGCTAAATAAAATGTAGCCTGTTTAAATGATAGCCATTAAGAAACATTATGTATAGTGTGAGTAAGGTATATTACAGAATGATACTCTATGGTACTCTATGATACCATTCATGCCCCAAACCCATCCCATAATAGTTTATGTTATTTGTGTATACACCCCCCCTCCACACACACACATATATAGTTGTTTTTTTTAAGTCTGGAAGAATCCACACCAAAATGATAATGGTGACTAACTTTGGGGAGGGAAATAAGAATCTTGCACTCAGAGGGGTGTTTAGTGATATCATGTTTTTGATGCAAACTATTGGATTATTACCAGTATTATTAAAAACTAATTTTTTTAAAAAAGGAAAAACAAACTGGGGCCAAGAATCCTTGATTTAGTCCCGGTTCTGCCATTAAACAGCGGTATGTCTTAATAAGTAATTTCTTCTCCTCTTTGGGCTTCTTTGCTTAGTGCAAGCTGAAGGGGTGAAACATGAAGATCTCTGTTTCCTAGGCACTAAAGTCCCTTGAACCCCTAATTTCACATCAGCTAACAAAATATATGTCAAATAAAGTGGAATAAAATGTGGATCTTAAGAGGAGAAAAGCCTTTTTAAGCATAAAGGGGGAAAATTGATAGATCAGACAATGTAAGAATCTAGCACATAAAAGACACCGACAATAGAATTTGAAGACAAATAAAAACTTAGAAAGAACTTGTAATGAGTAGGTAAAGAAAAAAGTTGTACAAAAAGATAAACAGCTTAATCAACAATAGGCAAAGGAATTCAATAGGCAATTCATTAAAAAGTACAATTACCCAAGACTTGTAAATAAATTCTAGATTTACCTTCCTCACACCGTCTTCCTTACTACATCTTTACATAAAAAAAAACAAT
>NW_005871084.1:2839601-2889926 GCF_000147115.1 Myotis lucifugus | reverse complement strand
TCACCCTATATTGATTAGCTGTGGTAAATTCTATACCAAACAGGAATTTTATGCAAACCACATATGTAATTTTGTATATATTCACAAGTTATGCAACCATCACCACTATTTAAATCCAGAATATTTTTATCATCCCCCAGAGAAACTCATTAATAGTGACTTTCTGTTTTGCTCTTTTCCTATTTTTTGGCAAACCCTATTTTTTGTCTCTGTAGATATGCCTATTCTGGATATCTATATATATAAAAGCCTAAGCGACTGAATGACCAGTCGACCAGTCACTATGTCGCTCACTGACCACCAGGGGGCAGATGCTCAATGCAGGAGCTTCCCCCTGGTGGTCAGTGCAATCCCACAGCAGGAGTGCTGCTCAGCTGGTGCTGATGCTGGGCTCACAGCTGGCAAGTGCAGCTGCGGCAGTGTGAGCCTCTCCCGCCTCCACAGCAGTGCTACCTAGCATCAGTGGCGGCAGGCACAGTGGGGCCAGGATGAGTGGAGTGGTGCGGCACCCAGCCAGGGCTTGGGCTCCTCCCTGGCCGCCTGCCGCTTTGCGCACTACTACATCCCTCGGGGGATGTCGGACTGCCGGTTAATTGGGGATTGGGCAGAAACTGGCAGTCTGACATCCCCCTGAGGGGTCCCAGGTTGCGAGAGGGTACGGTCTAGGCTGAGGGACCCCACTGGTGCACAAATCCGTGCACTGGGCCTCTAGTTTCATATAAAAGGAATCATACAATAATTGGCTTTTGTCTTTCTGCTTTTGTTCACTTAACATAATATTTTCAAGGGTCATCCATGTTGGAGCATCTATCAGTTCTTCATTCCTTTTATGGCTGGGTAATATTACACTGTATGGAGATACCACATTTATTTTTATCCATTCATCAGTTGATGGGCATTTGGGTTCTTTCCATTTGGTAGCTACTATGGATAATGCCTGTATAAACATTCATGTACAAGTTTTTGTGTGGATACATGTTTTCAGTTCTCTTGGGTAGATACCCAGGAGTGGAATTGCTGGGTACTCTATATGTAACTTTTTGAGGAAGTACCAGTCTGCACCATTTTACATTCTAACCAGCAGTATATAAGAGTAAGCCAGATATGTAATTTTAATTTTTTGGAAGCCACATTAAAAAAAGAAGTTTAAAAATACAAGCAAAGTAAACTTGAACATCTTATTAATATATTCAACATAACCAAAATATTATTTCAATGTGTAATCTATATTAATGAGATATTTTACTTTTTTTTTTTTGGCTGCCAGCATATCAGTTTGGGTGCTAACTTTGCATTGGAAATGCTTGATCTGTATTGTGATTTCATGAAATTAACAGTTGAAAGAGTAGATTCACATGCCCAAATTGTTCCAAATCTACTTAAAATAGTCTCTCACTGAATCACACATGTCCATTTTTCATTTACATGTAAATTAACTAAAATTCAATAAAATTTAAAATTCAGTTCCTTAGTTGCAGCAGATACTCACTAGCCACATATGGCTAATGGCTACTGGGTTGGACAGCCTGGTTTAGTAATTTCTGTTGCAATTGTGATTTCTAAAAAACATACGGCCCTAGGCCTCAACCTTGTTTTTCCCCTCTTCTAAAGCTGATTCAGTGAAAAAAATGTAATTTTCTCTCTCATTCTCTCTCTTTTATTTTTTTAAATAGACTTTCTGTTCTAGTGCAGTTTTAGGTTCACAGAAAAATTGAGTGGAAGGTACACAGATTTTTTATATGACAACTACCCCCACATACAAAGCACATCCCCTACCAGAGTGGTCCATTTCTTACAATCAATGAACCTACACTGGCACATCATTATTACTCAGAGTGCATAGTCTACAGTACGGTTTCACTCTTGGTGGTGTATATTCTATGGGTCTTGACAAATATATAATGATATGCATTCACCATTAGAGTATGTAATTCTATTTTAGAAGAAAGGGCTCCTTCCTGTATGCCATACATTCCTCACCCAGGTCTACTGGTTTGGAACAAGTAGCAAACAGCAGTAATTGTCACCGTAGGGCCCCCTCAGCCTCCAAGCCCTCACCCATGCAACGCTTATTTCTAACGACAAGCTCTAACTAAGCCCCCCACTTCCAGGGCCTTAGTGTCCCAGTTGGCATCCCGGCAGCCCTGCTGCTTGTTGGGCAGGCTCCACTGTGTCTCTTGTATCACTTTAAAAACAACATGCCACCCTGCCCCTAAGCCATCTATCGGGTTACTGTCAACCTACAGGACAAAACAGGACACATTCCAGTGGTCTTGGAGGTCATAGGTTACTGGGCTGGGGAAATCAGATGTAAATTGACATCTGGGGAGTGAGTGGGGGATGGCTTTTCCCTTTAAAGTGTTTTTGTCATGGGTTTTCATCTGAGATGTCTAAGGGCTCAAGAACAGCATGGCCATCTTCCCAGAAGCCAGGAGTCGATGCCTGGGCTCCTACAGGATTGTGCTCCTCAAACTCCTCCTTGCATGCAGATCACTGGGGAGCTCAGCAGATCATCTGGTTCAGCGTGTCTGGGGTGGGGCCTAGGAACCTGTATTTCTAACAAACTCCCAGGGATTTCCAGGGACCACACTGTAACAAAGGCATAGGGTTTTTCCCTGGGAGTATTCAATTTGCCCCACCCCACCCTCCTACTCTCCTGCACCACTCCCAATTGCCCAATAGCTAATAATAGCTTCCGGTTATTGAGTGGAGATGTGTGCCAGGGACTGTGCTATGACTTCAGTGCGTGAGCTTAATTATCTCAACAACCCAGCGAGATAAGTCCTGCTGCTGTCCGGGCTCCGGTCAGGGGGTGGTGCGGCCTGGCTTTGAACAGCCTGCCTGACTTCAGGCCCTGGAGCCCCAACCATGACATTACCTAACTTCTAATTCCATTTTAGGTCTGAGTTCCTTGACCCTCTTTAGAACAAAAATAAACTCTGATAACTGTGGCTGCCTCTGGTGAAAGGGACGGAGAGGGTGTCTGGGGTTGGAGGGACACTTAATTGTCATTCTATTGCCTTTCACTGTGTACCTTGTGAATTTTGTACTGTGTGTGTGTGTGTGTGTGTGTGTATTATTTGTGTGTGTATTATCTACTCAAATAAACAAAGGTTTTGTGTTTGTTTTTTTAAATAAGTAGTTAAAAAATATGTCCATGACCTTGCTAGTTAGAACCATAAACCAACAGCTGGACCAGTATCAGACCAGTTCTCAGGGCAAAGGGATCAGATAACTTCCTCCAAAATGGACATTCAGCATCGCTGCTGAGACGGCGAAGGTCCCTAAGGCTCCAGCATCTCCTTCCCATGCTCTGGGACTCTACCTAACAAGGCTGGCCTACAGCTTCCCACCAGAGGATAAAGGATATTCTTACCCCCTGGTTGGTGAGGGCTTTTCCAGAACTGGTAGATTCTCTAGTAATAATTTGATGAGTACACAATCTTGGTAAAAATGGGGCTTTTCAAAGTCCTATGTGAGAATTCCTTCCCTTTGGACAACTTGACATGGTCTGAATTCCACGGGTGCTTATCTCTGCTCTTTTGTGACATCACACATGAACAGGGAGGAGGAAATGATGACGTTAACCAAAAACTGGGTGGACTCAGCATGTGGATCCCAGATGTGATTCGCACTTCAGTGCTATCTTGCTAACTTAAACTAATTGCTGTGATCATGAAAACATGAACTTTAACATGCATTTTAAAGGAATGTAGGTTAATCACTTCCAAATCCATACTGTGAGTCAATCTAATTGCTAAGAAGAGTTTACCAGAAGAGGCTCTGACCTAACCCATTTTTACTGAACATATAAACTTCTGATGTAATTAGCCATCATTAAGTGACCACATTGGACAATTAATTGGCTCAGGGGACATATTAAGAGAAACCAAAGTCCAGTTTGGGTGGAACCAGGTGAGTATAGATGGTGATATTAGGGAGGTTTGGGCCAGAGCCTGCGGGGCCTTATGACTCGAAGTTGAGGGAAGAAACTCAGCCAAGGGCCAGGCAAGTAGCAAAATACCTCTGGACACCTCCACCTGTCCCTCCCAAAAAACCCTGTCCCTCCCAAAAAACCCTGTTCCTCCTAAATTCATTAGCTTCACACACATGTACAGTAATGACATGGCCCTCGCACTGCCCCTCTGAAGGGACATAGGCTCGTGCACAACAAATCCCGGGTCTTCACAGACAGAGGCAGCTGGGACAAAGCCAGTCCAACACTTGGGCGCAGGAAACATGGCGAGAACTCACCGTTTTGAGCAACATTTGCAGACTGCAGGAAACATTCACCTGAGTCTTCGTAGGTCCTCACGTGCAGTCCTGGTGCTGTAGGTCACAGAGGTCACCACGGAGAGGTGGCTGTTACCCTGGCCCAGATGGCCTCAGGTCCAGTGGTTCCTGCTCTTTCTGTGTCCCCCAGGAGCCTGATGACCCATCTTGCAGGTGCCACACAGCCATGTCCCCCAGGCTCTTGCTGACTCCCTGGCATCGGCATTGTCCTGGAAGCTGGGAGCAGAGACACTCCAGGTCCTCTGTCCTGCATTCTTAGGCCAGCAAATCCCTCTCCCCAGGGGAGGTCAGTCTCTGATCAAAATACTCTTTCCATGTCCATGTTCTTCATTCATCCAACAAATATTCATTAAACACCCGCCATGTGTCAGACCCGTTTCTGTGTGCCAGGGACATCACAGCGAGCAAAGCACAGTCCTGCCCTCAGGATACTCACCTTGCCGTGGGGGACAGGCAGTGAACAGACCTACCTGGGACATCTGTAGCGGTAAGTGCTGTAAAAGGGGGTGCTGCTCCAGGAAGGGTGCCAGGCCTCGGGACCTTCTAACTTCTGAAAATCCTCTAAACTCCCAGGATTTTAGGCCTTTGATGCCAGTGAGCTGGGAGTCGAATGCAGCCCCTTGAGGCAGTGAAGAACCACCTCCCCATCTCCTTGACTACAGAGCGAACAGGAAGGAAATCCCAGGAGAGGCACTGGGGTGGGGGGCGGGTAACAGTCCTTCAACAACAAGGTGAGGGAACAGGAGTGTCTCATTTAGGGTCCCTCCACCTCCCCATCTCCAGTTTCTGAATGGCAGTTCCACCCCCCAGAGCGCTCCTGGGGTTGGAGTGGGCAGAACTAAGATGGAAGGAGGCGGGAAGTTGGAGCCACTGGACATGCTAATTCATGTCCAGACCTGGCCTCACGACCACTGTGACCATGCTACGCTTTTCAGAGGACCCAGAAACTCCCAGGATTGGCCTGAAAAGACACCGATGGATATGAACTTGGAGAAAGCCAACCATACAAAACAGAGGAGTGGCCCCATCAGCTGCTCCCTTTCACCCCAGTTTCTCTTCTGAGTTACCTTCATGGAGAGGGACAAGAATAGGAAGAAGCAGAGGGAAGGCAACAGCCAGCTTCTCCTGGGCTCCTCGGGGTTCACCTTCCTTCCTAGATTTTGACTATCTTCTCTGCAAAAGGCCCAGATCAGCTCAGGTCTCCAGCTTCCTGTGTGCTCCAAAGTCCCTGTCCCCTTGGTGG
The DNA here is from genome assembly GCF_000147115.1 of Myotis lucifugus. NCBI lineage: Eukaryota > Metazoa > Chordata > Mammalia > Chiroptera > Vespertilionidae > Myotis > Myotis lucifugus. The sequence continues at coordinate 2,884,390 of NW_005871084.1, read as the reverse complement.
GGCCCATGCTCAGGCCACACCCTGCAGGCCTGCACTGTGCATGTTGACCTGGTGATGTTCTGTCCACCAATGGGGATGGCCCAGACTAGTTAACCCCTGGCCAGACCCCTGGAGTCTCCACACTGCCAGGAAAGGGAGGGCAGAGAAGCCTCTTAGCCTGTGATTGATTTGAAGGATCCTCTGAGGATCCTCAAGAGAAGTGGAGGTGGGGGCACTTGGCAGGCTGCTGGGGAGGAAGAGGGTCCCACATCACGTCCTCCAAGCTGGTGTACTCAGTGATGTTGCTGTTTGTCTTATAATTGGGGCTGAGGACAGAGTTCAGGATGTGGCCTGTGGTGACAGAGAGAGATGAACCTCGGCACCCACCACACTGCACTCCATCATGGTGTCTAGCGTTCCTCCCAGGTGCCTGCAATCAGACATAGGAACGGCAGACGTCTACTGCCACAATTCTGAACCCACTCTGGCCCTCCTGGCAGCCCTGGCACACAGCCTTCACCTTTCCCCCAGATCCCCCCAGAACTTTGACACAAATAGCTAAGTTTACAGTGGCTCTGTTACAGCCCAAAGATGACAGCTGAGCCAGCACGTGTTTATTAAGCATCTACTGAGTGTACCAAGTATTACAGCAAGCAGGTGTCTCAACCCCTCAAGGAGCTTGTAGTGGAATTCCCCGAGCTGGAAACCCGAGAGTGGCCCTTATGTCCTCTTGTCCCCGGTCCCCAAACCCTGTCAATTCTGCCTCCACGGTGTCTCCTGAGTCCGGAGCTTCCTCTCTCTATTGCAGCGATAGCGAACCTATGACACGCGTGTCAGAGGTGACCCGCGAACTCATTTTTTTGGTTGATTTTTCTTTGTTAAATGGCATTTCAATATATAAAATAAATATCAAAAATATAAGTCTTTGTTTTACTATGGTTGCAAATATCAAAACATTTCTATATGTGACACGGCACCAGAGTTAAGTTAGGGTTTTTCAAAATGCTGACACGCCGAGCTCAAAAGGTTCGCCATCACTGCTCTATTGGTTCTGAAGGCTGGCATAACGAATTGTCTCACTGGGTAGCTTAAAACAACAGCGATGGATTCTCCCACAGCTCCGAAGGGCAGAAATCTGGCATCAAGGTGTCGGCAGGGCTGGTTGTCTGGAGGCTCAGGAAGAAGCTGTTCCATGCCTCTCTCCCATAGCTTCTGTGGTTGCCGGCCATCCTGGTAGCCTCATCTCTCCAACTTCTGCCTCTCTGGTCACATGGTGTTTTCCCTGAGTGTCCCTGCATTCAGATTTCCCTCTTCTTATAAAGACACCAGCCACCTAATCCCGGGTGGACTTGATTAGGTCACACGCACAGGTGCCACAGGTTAGGATTCGAACATATCTTTTTGAGGGACATGAGTCATCTGTCAACACTCTACATCCCTTCAGCCACCACTGTTGCTCAGGCTTCATCATTTTATCTGGACCATTGCAACATTGCTTTCCATTGGCTTCTTCTAAGATGCTGTCCAAAGGCTACTGAGACAGTCTTCCTGAAGCCTACATCTGGGAATGTCATTCCCTTGTTTAAAACAACACCTTCCCAGCCCCTGTCAAACTGTGGTGGACCTTCTCACTGCAGGAATCAACCTGAATGCTCTGTGCCAGGCATTAGGCGTAGCCCCTTTCCACACCATCTCCCTGCCCCCACCCTTCCCCTTCCAGGCTCCCCACATCCTAGTCATTCTGGATAACTGAGCACTTGCCTGCCCCAGTGCCTTTGTGCGTGCTGTTTCCTCTACCTTCTCTTGAGCATCTGCTGACCTCTTTGACCTTGTCTACCTCCTTACACACAGAATGTAAGTTTCAAGAAGACAGAATCTTTCACTGGGAGGGTCTTCCTCTCCCTGAAAGAGAATGAATTTCTCCTCTAGCGTTTCATTCCCCTCTGCTGGCATTCACTGTCTGTGATAGCTGTTGGTCTGCCCAGCTGGGCTGTTACTCCAGGAGCTTTGTGGGGTAGAGCTGGCTTTGATTCATGTGTGAACACCCAGATCCACTGCCTGTCATTATTATTTGTTAAACTGAATTAAATACAGTTAAATAGGCAAGACAGAAACAGGAACAACCGTGTTCTCCCACCCCCTCCAATTCACGGCCTCCACGAATTTGCAGAGCTGAGGTGGGGGTGGGGCTGGGGCAGGAGGTAAGATGGCAAATTCTGCAAGTTCCCCTTTCTGCTGATGCTCAAAAAATTATCTTTCTGAGTCAGCACAGGTATTTTGATACTGCCTTGAGATTTTGGGCATTTTTTTTTCAAGTGATGTTTTAAAAACAAGTGCTTTCACATTTACTATCAAACTGATGGTGTTGGGTGGAAATTAACCATTACGAGAACCGTTTACCCCTTTGTCGTTAAGATTTCTAGCTCGGGGTCGAAATCTGGCGACAAACACAAGGAACTCCCCAGTCACTGCCTTTCCTTCAGCAGGGGGTGGCGGGTGGTGGGGGCATCAGCTCCGGCCTGGGCAGGTCCCTTAAGAACATTCTGAAGTGGTCCACGCTGCTTCAGGTCTGGAGGCTGGGCTCCAGGATGCTGCTTCATAAGAGCAGGGTGGTGACACGGAACAGCCCAGGGGGTACCGAATTCCACTCTCCCAACAGACTGCTTAGCACAGAAGCAAACATCAGTCCCAGAAGAGCACCAGCATCCCTAGAACTGCAGCTGGAATCCCATTCTAACCCTCTCTCTTCTTCTGAAGCCCACACCCTCCAGCGACGCGGAACGGGGCCAGCTGGGGAAGAATGGGCTGCTATAGAGGGTTGAATCATGTCCCCCCTCCCTCCCCCACCCCCCAATAATTTATGTCCATCTGGAACCTCATGTGGAACTAGGGTCCTTGCAGCTGTAATTGGTTAAGATGAGGTCATTAGTTAAGATGAGGTGAACAAGACAAAGAAGGATTGCTTCTTCCCTGGGGCTTTCAGAGGGAGCCCGGCCCTGGGACCTTGATCTCGGATTCTCGGCCTTTAGAGCTGAGAGAGTAAATGTGTGCTGTTAGAGTTTGTGGTAATTTGTTTCCTCGACCCTAGGAAACGAACGCAGTTGCCAGTGGTGTGTGCAGGGAGGGATCAGAAAAAAATGTTTGTTTTTCCGTTTCTGCCTCCAGGGCCTTCTTCCAAAGCCGCTGGGGGAGTGGGGTGGCCTGGGGTGAGGTGCAGATGGTTGGTAGGTTGTGCTGAGGGAGTCAAACAGATGAAAAGAAACAGGTGTGTTTTTTTTGTTTGTTTTTTTATGCGTTTTAAAGTCTGGCTTTATTGAGAGAGGAGGTTTCTAAGTTCCTCTCTTATTAGAATTTTATCTCTGCGCAGTCAGAAAACAGGAGCGTGCGAGGGTGTAGACAAGGGCACCCAACCCTTGAAGACATTGGGACAAAAATGCTCACAGAGATAGAGTCAGGGCCAGGGGGGCAACCATCCTGACCTCATCCTGACTTTAGGATTGTGTTAGAAGAAGCCAAAGAAACCGTGAGGACGGGAGATCTTTCTCTACCTCCCTCTTGGGACACGGGGACAAGTCCCCACCCATCTCCCAGGGTAGGCAGCTCAGACACCAGTTTCTCAGGAGCAGGGTCAGGGTGCGCAGAACTGAGGGCCTGAACACTCCCTGAAGTACTGTTTGAGTTATTGGACCCGAGGCTCAGTCCGGGAGAAAACTTATTCTCCAAGTCCCTACCTGTGATTGGGAGCTCATGAGAAAGACAAGCCCAGTTCCAGAGAAAGAACAGAGAGACTGTGTTAACTCACGCATACCAGAAGTAGTGTATGTGAATTTTCAAACCATCATAAGTGCGTATGTCAGCTCAGCATTTTTATTTGTTTTTTTTCTTTCCTACCTCAAATCACTGCATTGACTCTCAGATACTTTCTTTTTTTCCTTGGTTCTCAAAGCATTTCCCCAACAACTTCAGCTTCCCAGAAGCTTCTTTGTGAATCATTCTTTTTCCTTCCGTCTATAAGGGGAAAGTTGATTTTGAGGGCTCCATCAAAAGAGGTCCCTGAATTTCCAGTCTCCTCTGCACATGCTCCTCCCCACTTCCTGCCTTTGATCCCCGCATCTTTCAAGTACAGGTGTTTGAAACTTAACCCTTCAGCTGCACTTTGTGATTGCACAACTCTGGGCCCATGGTCAATGGGACATCGCCACTGTCAGTGCCTGGTGCCCACGGGTACAACTATGCTGATGCCTTCTGGGTAGTATATATTGAAAACCTCAATTGTTCATGATGGAAACAAGAGCTGCTTCTCTCTCTGCTCAAAAGAAAACAGATGGTTTCCGTTTAGATCTAAAGAAGACCAAGGCCAACCAAGCATCAAATTATTAGTGATGTAGAAGAGTTACAGTTTACTAGAAAATTCTTATTAACCAAAGCACAGGACAGTCGGGCAATTGTTTCAGGTAGGAGGTCAATGTCTCAACAGACAAATTGACAGAGAATGAGATGAGAACCAGACTTGGAAGGGGCAAAGCCTTCCTGTCTATGCTGACACTGGACCAAGAACAGACTGGATGAATATTCACTCATTTGACCTATTTTTTGAGCAGCTACTATGTGCCTTGCTCCAAGTTAAACAAGACTAACCCCGTCCTTCCTGCATGGATCTCACTATTCCAGGAACTTTTGTTTCTCCTGCTGAATGAAGCGTTCTCTGAATCTCTGAGTCACTGTTACTGCCGGCTGGTAACTGTACCCGCTTAGACCTGTACGAGTTGAGGGGAGAGTTCTGCTTAAGCAGAAGCCAAACCCCAGGACATATAGCTGCCCTCCTCTGTACTAGAAGAGACATATGGCATGTCAGGGGCTCTTCAAGCCCCAAGTCTGCACTTTCTCATTTTTGGTAATAACCATCTGAGACAGGTGACCTGCCTATATTTATATTCAGGTTTTCCAAGTGCTGATTGCCATCATTACTGTACACTTTGAAGTCACGCTGAATAGGCAAAGTTGTAGTGTAGTAACGGTGACAAGTACTTCCTGTTTCTAAAGTTTACAAGAACTTGCTGCGTACAAGGTATTATTGTCAATGCAGTACGGTAATTGCTACTACTTTGGTTTTGACTTTGCTCACAAATTCTAAAAACAGGTGAAGAGATATATTGATTTGAAAACACTGTCCGAGAACCTGACTTAAGATTTCAGTTTCCCCCCTGTTGTCCAGTCTGAAATCTGCAGAGGAGTTTCGAGCTGTGGGAACTAAACAATACCATGCCACTCCCCCCAACCCCCCACCCCTGCTCACGACCAACAGCAGGGATTCATTCTGTGGGCCTGGGGCCCTGAAATGGGGATTGATGGGCTCAAGGGGGTCTGGAGACCCCTGAAATTATGCACAAAATTGTGTGGGTAAAACAAGATTTCCTGGGAAAAAGAAGTCGTAACATTCGTCAACCCCCAAATGATTAGCAAAGTTGGGGGCCAATGGCCACTGGTCATCTGTTCTGTGGCTGTGGTGATTTTATTGACTTGGACTAGGTCTGTGAGGCTCCAGAACTCCATGGGATCAGCTTGAGGGCCCACAGTGCAGTCTACTTACTGCAGAGAGGAGAGAGAAGCAGAGATGAGAGAGGCAGGACAAGAGCCAACTCCAGGGAGTGCCGTGCCCCATGGTGACCTGCTCTCCAGAACTCAGTCTCTTCCCCGGTCCTCTCTGGGGCCCCACTGCCTCATTCTGGATCGGTCTACCTATGGTGACATGCTGTGTCCCTTCCCCTAACAACTCCCCTAGTTACAGAGTTAGACCTAGAAGCCCTAGGAGTCAAAGGAAAACCTAGTTCCAAATGGAAGGTGAGGTTTAAGCCCCAGTTCAGTGTTTGTGCTGTTTACATGGCAGCAGGTCACAGAGCACCAAAGCTATGGGAGCCAAGAGATACTCTCCAGAAGCAACCCCAGAGAGATCCGATGACTTATCCAAAGCCACTTTCCACGTCACAGCGCATCCAGGACCAAACCTGGATTTTCCAAGGCCCAACCCTCTTTCCATTCCCGCTCCCCTTTCTTTTCACTCCTCATCCAAGTCCAGACTCTTTGAGACACAGCAAAAAACCAAAGACTGCTCAGAAAAGCCTGGTGGGATTCAATAAACGTCCCTGGCCTTCCCAACTCCATTTTTCTTACGTTTGCATATCTCCCAGTGCAGATATGAAAATCAAGGCTCCTCTGCTCTCCCAAATGCAGGAAAATAAAGACACTTGCGGGAAAGAAAGACAGCTGCTTTCCTGACCACGTACTTGGGGGCTTATCACCACATGGCCTTCTCGTGTGTGGGAGTAGCTGGTATATTGCTTCCTAACATGACACAACCTGAAGTCCCAAAGGCATCCATTTCTATGCCATTTTACAGAGATTAACTGCATTGGTGTATGCGAGGCACAGAACAGCGCCTGCCGTGTGTTAAGACTTCTGTGGGGCTTAATGATTGTTACTGTTGGGGACAGTTCTGCTACTTGCCCACATCACCTGAGATAGGCAATGGCCACATAAAGCTCATGGTCCAGTGCTCTTTCTCTCACAGCCTGTCACCAGGCAGGTTCCACTGAATGCCCTGAGCCCTGAGCTCTGGGAAAGGAAACCCTGTCCACTCCCAGTAAGAGATCAAACTGGTCTTTTTACAAACTCTATGTCTTTCCCAAGAAATCAGGAAAGGATTGTAACAGCAACTGGCTAGAGATTTCTTATCTCCCAGGAGGGAATGGAATGAAGATGAGCTGGTCAAATGAGCTGACAGGGGTTCAGGATCCGGTTTCAGGATTGGGGACCTTAGATGAGTGTCCTTCACTTTATTATGTGTTATTTCAACATTCAAAGTCTTTAAAGCAAAGGTCCTTTCTGGGCAACCTGGCAACTCCTAAAAATAAACTCAAGTTCCTGAAATATTTTGGGTTGCCTTGAAGCTTTCTTTGGCTGGGGACCGGGCTATTTTCATTTCTGCAGGCCCAGGTGGTATGGATTCAATCTATCAAATGACGAATGACATGGGCCCATAGTGAGAGCTCAGCAGAAATTTAGGAAAGGTTAGCCGTGCTCGAAGCTACAGCAGCCCAGGAGGTAAGGGAGTGGGGAAGTTCCCAGATCAAGATTCCTGGAACCACAGGGGAAAATTAATGATGTGTAGACAACTGTTGAAGGACATGATGCAATTTGCATCTAGTCCAGATAAGGAGGAAAGAAGTTTTAAAAAGTACCAGGATTTAGAAAAGTTGTCCCATAGGAGGACATGTGGAGGTGCTGCTGGCCAGCAGAAGTGAGTGAGGAGCTAAGCGCTTGACCCTCCTGGCCCTGGGGGGCTGTGCTTGCCTTTAGAACCATGGCCTTGGCTTTGATGATCCAATTTCTCACATTTCCCCATTCTCCCTCCCCCACTGGACTCCAAGTTCATCTTGCCTCAGGCCCTTTTGATCCCTTGGCATATTGACCAGCCCTTTGCCCTTAGTGATACTGTCCTTCAAATTAATCCCTACCCCCATTCACCCAGCACCTTCAGAAGGGCTCCAGGGTGAACCTCACATGCCTTTTCCCTCACCTTCAGCAATATACTGTCCTCTGGTGTTAATTAGGACTGCTGTTAGATGCAGTCAACAAAATAACCAACTGATTGTGGCCTCAGATATAAGCACCTTTGTTGTTCACGTCACGAGAAGTCTGGAGGGTCTCAGTATTATTCCAGTGGCTCAAAGATGTCTGCAGGCTCCCAAGTCCTTTCTCTTTCTGCCCCACAGCCATGGTGTGTTAGCTTTTCAGTCTCGTGCTAGTTGCCTTCTGACTGGGAGCTGACAGCTGCAGCATCAGGCATTGCATCCTCATTGCAGGAAGAAGACAGGGGGTAGACAAGGTGTTCCCCATATCTGTGCTTTACAGAAGCAAAGCAAAGTTTCCCCAGAAGCCCCTCCTTGGAATTCCCCATACATTCACTGGCCAGAACTGACCCCTTGGCTCCATCTTGCTATGCGGGGGGGTGTGAGAGTACGGTTTTCCAGTTACTTTAGTTGGAGCCAGCAAGGGCAGGGGGCTTGGAGATGTTGTTGAGTTAGTCAACCAACAGCACCTACCACATCTACTGCCCATTCTACTCAGTTGAGAAGTTCCCTGAGACTGCACTTGTCAAGAATTGTGATTGATTTATCTTTTCCATCTCTTCAGCTGGATTATAAGCTATTTGAGAAGGCAGATCTCATCTCATACCACCTTCTATTGTTAGTGACTCAAATTAGTGGCATGCACTTTTGTTGGCATCCAGGACACTCTCATTAATGAAGAGGCGTGTAACCCTGACTGTCACAGGGTGGACAACAGGGCAACACACCTGTCCATGGGATCCATGGCAGACACACTTAGGAGGCAGAATTTGTGGAAAGGCCAACAAATGAACACAATGTGTTTGTAGAATGGGAGGCATGTTGAATAGAGGTGGTGTTGCAAAATGCTGTGTGAGCAGAGTGTAAGTTTTCAAGCTTAATGCTGCTTTCAAAACCAGGTTGGGAAGTGTTACTAAATTTGCTTCCCCCTGCTTGTGTTCATTCATATGCTTATTCATTCAGCAAAAATAACCCAGCTCCTACTATGCTCATGGTTTTGGAAATTCAGAAATGAGTAGCATAGTGTTCCTGCCCTTAGAAGCCAACAAATAAACATGTCGTCACGTTGCATGTAATAAGGATGATTATACTCTTACTAGTGGCCCGGTGCACGAAATTCATGCATGGGGGGGGCATTCCTCAGGCTGGCCTGCACCCTCTCCAATCTGAGAATCTCTCTCACAATCCAGGACCACTGGCTCCTAACCACTCATCTGCCTGCCTGCCTGCCTGATCGCCCCTAATCACTCTGCCTGCCAGCCTTCTTGCCCCCAACTGACCCCCTTGCCGGCCTGATCACCCCCAACTGCCTTCCCCTCCTGGCCTGATCACCCCTAACCACCTCCTGCTTCGGCCCCACCACCCTGGCTTTGTCTGGAAGGATGTCCAGAAGGTCTGCTGGAAGGTCTCCTGGTTTAATTAGCATATACCCTTTCGTTAGTATAGATCAGGGGTCCTCAAACTATGGCCCGCAGGCCACATGCAAATACAAATATTGTATTTGTTCCCGTTTTGTTTTTTTTACTTCAAAATAAGATATGTGCAGTGTGCATAGGAATTTGTTCATAGTTTTTTTTTAAACTATAGTCCGGCCCTCCAACGGTCTGAGGGACAGTGAACTGGCGCCCTGTTTAAAAAGTTTGAGGACCCCTGGTATAGATACCCAGTGTCTCTGACCCTCAGAAGTTCTGAGTTTAAATGGGAGTTTCTGGACCATTGGTGGAGTTTTTCTTAACTTCTTGTATTAGAAAAGCTGGGTTGGAAAGGGCTTTATGGCCAACAGACTTGGCTGTAAATCCTGGTTCTGCCATTGACTGTGGGACCCTGGGCAATTTCCAACCCTGGTCATCAGCGACCTCATGTTTCCAATTTACTGCTTCTCAGCCCCAAATGCAGCCATCAGCAATGCTCAGTGATGGAATTCTGTTACCCATGCCACTTAAAATAAGCTCAATGTGAAGCATGCTCAGCAGAGGGTGCTGGTCGGACACTGCAGGAGGAAGGCCATTCCTGTCATTTTCAGCATTTCTGGGAATCAGTGGTATGGGTTTGTGGCCATCCCATAGGTCTGTCCCAGCCATAGAGCCCAGAACATGGTCCACCTGTGACCTTGTTACCTTGGCCTTATGGTGACCTTCCTCTAGCCCTCTACTCAGAATCGAGAGCTCGGCATGGCCTGCCCACTCTGAAGGCCTCCTGCCTATACCAACATCCAAATTCTCTCTGGAGGCCCCTGCAGGACCGAGACACAGTCCCCCATGGCCCCAAGCACCCAGGACTGTCGCTCCCTCTCTCTACCCCACCGCATGTAGCCCACTCACTCTGAAGGCCTTGGCCTCTCCCCTGCCAGTGACCTGGAGACTGCCTGCTCCCCGCCTGCCCAAGGAAGGGTGGTCTAGTGTTCACCCAGCAATTCCAGACCCGCTGTGGCCTGGAGCTCCTCTGCTATCCGGTGGCCTGCTTGGACCTTCTCCAACTAGGGTTGAGCCCCTTACACATTGTTCTTCCTCGGTGCCGTCCCTCACCAAGGAAATCCCATAGGGGTTCCCTATGTCTTACAGTTATTCTTTCATTGCAGTTAACTACCCTTTATATTCAACTGCCCTTATTTAACCAGTGTGTGGTTTCTGTTTTTTGATTGGACCCTGGCCATGCACCTAAAGAAGAGATGAAAGCATCAGTATTTCAGATTTATGTTACCAATTAAATGAGAAAGCCCTTGCAAAGCCCAAAGCACACTGCCCTGCTTGTCAGGGTCGCTCAGTTTTCTTTTTGCCTTAATTTTCACAGAGAACAAGGGAAACTACTGTCAGTGAATGCCAGGCCCTGGACAGGATGGTGCTGATGTGCATGTGGTTAGCCCTAGAAGAGGAGACAGAGGGTCAGAGAGGCCAAAGAGATTGCTTGGGGTCATGCATACAGTATTGGACAGAACTGAACCCAGGTGGCCAGTCCTCCAAGTCCACACTCTACCCATCATACTAGGCTTCCTGCCAGAGCCCCAAACCCTCCTTCTTTTCACCAGAATGAGAACAATTTTCCTGCATAACAAAACCTCCTGATGAGAACAGCTGAGCAGCAGGAGAAGCACTTGGAGTCCTTTCAGAGGGACTTAGCTAAGAGGTCTCCTAAAGAAAGGTTTGAATTGCTTGAAAGGTGCAGGTCAGTGGTTTCTCTTTCTCTATGAGTCAGCCTCTGCCGGAGCCCCAAGGAGCTTGTGCTTGGAACTGAAGCTGTGAGCCTTGACAGGTATCTACTGGGCTGTTAAAGCTCCACTTTGAGAAAACCCCATTGGTTGGTTCAAATTAAATTTATGGAATTTCCCATTATCAGTGAACCAATGATATGGTTTGTGGCTTGAACATATCTTCCAAAGGCTAGAAGTCTTTGTTATGTTTTCCCTGATGCTTCCCCGGTACTTAGAACAGAGCTTGATATCCAGTAGGTGCTCAGTAAGTGTTTGACAAGTGAATGAATTTACACAGTCAAGGATTCCCCATATTTTTTTCTTTTTACCTGTGTGACTTCACCAGGCTATTTGGAAATAGGATTTTATTTTAAAAGCAAGAGAGGAGGAGCAAGTATACCTTAACAGGAGGTCGCTGAGTGACTATTTTGTAAATCCAGGCACAATACCATGGCTAAGATGATATATATCAATGACCAAACTCACCCTAATCAAAGCCTCCTTGTCCAGGGTTTTACCCTTTCCAGGTGTCCCTCTCTTCCCCACATCAGGCTGTAACTGTGTTGATATGGCAGCAGGCAATAACGAGTGGGTAACATCCCAGCAAGTGACATACTGGCTTTTAACTTGAGCCCTTTGGAAGAATTTGTCCAGGGCCTGGCAGAGAATTCATACATAGCAGCTACTCCATAAATGTCTATTGGCGCTGTTGACATAGTAATGATGGCAAGATCTTAAAATAAAGGACTGACATAGGTAGTGGAGATTCAGGCAGGAGAGGAAGGCTAGAGAGAGCACCATGGTGGTTTAGATTAGACTGTGTCCTTGCACATCTCAAATCACAACCAGGAAGCCACCCACACTTTCTGTGCTTAATAGTTCAGTATAGTTGTGTCATAGTTCATTATAAGAAATCTGAACCAAAATAGCAAACGAAAAGAACATCCTACACGTGTGTTGCAGATATAGAGATGAGACCATGTACACCTTTACTCCTTCGTACTCTTTAAAAACTTTGCTTCTTATTTCCCAGAGATTATCTTTCTTGTTTTCCCTTCTAATATGATGAGAAAGAAAAAAAAGGATCTAGAAAAAGAGCAATCTATTTTTCTTTTTAGCAACATGAGGATGTGGACTAGTACCTGCCCCTGCATACAGTTGAGTCTCCTTTAAAATAGAGTTGTCCCAAAGTTGGGAATGGATGAGTCCAAACCTTTCAAATGTTGGGTTTTAATGGGTGAAGTTGGGAAAAGCTATCTCACCTGGTACAGGGCTTGTTGCCTTCCTCCTTCTTTCAACAAGCACTTATAGAGCACCTGCTCAGTGCTAATCATGTCACCTCTGCTCAGTGCTAACATGTCACATCTGCTTCATGCTAACCCTGTGACAGGCCTTGAATACAACACAGAATGGGAACATCCTGCAGATGGGCATTTTGCCCATGTTGTACCCTCATCACCTGGGATGCTCCCTAATACACTGGAGCATTAAATAAACACTTGCTGAATCGATGCACACTCATGGAGTTAATAGTCCAAGAAATTATACTAAATTTCTTCAGTTAGCACTTTCATGCCAATAAAATCTGAGTTAGATGAACATCAGGGTAGCTTTAAGGAGGAAATGAGAGGTGAATCCCTGCTGGCAACAGCAGCACTAGGGCAGTATGGAAGGAGGTGTGTCACACTGCTAGCCTGTGTCCCACTGGCTGTAGGTCTCACCTGTGTTGATGGACATACGCCTCAGGACTCTAGAGCCACACGTGCACGGGAACATTGCAGCTCCACTTTGTCCAGCGCCGGAGAGACTTCTCCTTCCCTCTTTGAGCCCAGCCATCGGTTCCTACTTATTTGAACGGGGCTGCTGCAGAGCAGGAGTCCTGGGGCAAAGGAGGGACACTTGCTGAAAATTAGTGGCAATTCCATTCTTCTTAGCTGGGCATAATTTTCATATGCATTGAAATACTCGATGAGCTAAACGTTTCAAGAGACAAGAGTTTAGTCAAAGAATTTGCTGCTTCCTTGAACAATAGCCAATATCACAGAACATTCAAATAGTACCATGATGGGCCTGGTTGGCATGGCTCAGTGGTTGAGTGTCACTTATGAATCAAGAGGTTATAGTTGGATTTGGGCACATGCCTGGGTTGTGGGCTCAATTCCCAATGTGGGGCATGCAGGAGGCAGCTGATCAATGATTCTCCTTCATCATGGATGTTTCTATCTCTCTCTCCCTCTCCCTTCTTCTCTGAAATCAATAAAAATGTTTTGAAAAAAATAGTACCATAATGGGTTCCCTCCTCATGATGTGAGATAGGTTCACTGATTCATTCTTTTTTCTCTCCTGCCTCCCTCCCTCTTTCCCTTCCTCTCTGACTCTCTCTGTCTCTGTTTCTCTTCACAAAAACCTAAGCAGTCCTGGGCACCCTATTTCTTGTGAATTTGGTTTGTGGCAGGCATAAAGTGAGGGAGACTTTCCAAGATTTTACAACTTGCCTAGGCAGAAATGATTGGCAGTGCTGATGGCCAATCACAATCCTATTACTTCATTAGAGGTAGGCTCAAAGGATGGGCTCTCTGTTCTTTATTAACATCATTAACCCTCATATCTGGGGACGAAGATTGCTCATTGCTACTTTACAAACACTGCATTTTTCATTTGTTATGCTCATGTGAAATTTATCTTTCTGGAAAGGTACACACAAGCTCTTAGGACTTACTTGAACACACTAGTTAACATTCAATTTAGTTTCATCTTCTTTTTTCTGAGAGAGAAAAAAATCATTAACTAATGATTGTCAGGAAGTTTTCTGCCTATGCTAGGCATTTGACCAAGGGTCCCCTGGAACATACAGTTGTTTAAATTTGCATTTCTCCAGGAAGGCTCTAATAGCTAGAGAGAGTTTGGGGATTAACATTCAGATTTCTGTCACTCCTGCTGCTCCTTGTGTCCATAATCACAGTCCTCAAGGATTAACACTCTTGTGACTGTGGTTATACCCTATTGTGGGCTCTCCCAGGAACAATTCCATTAATATCACTTTTCATCTTCCTAGGTGCAAACTCAGGAACCAGTCAGGGAGAGACTCTCTCTCAGCCCGATGCCAGCTTCCCCAGAGCCTGCTGGGGAGGGGTCTGCATTTACTGGGACCACAACAGATGCTTCCCCCAACTTAGGAGGGGCTGATGAGGAAAATGCATCATTGACCCAATACCTGGAGATACAAAGCTGTACTCAAGGCCCACAGCGTGAAGAAAACCAAGACAGAGAAGACAACACACCTGGACGTTCCTGGGAAGACCCAGGACATGAGCTGAATCTCCCAGAAGCCAATCATGCAACTATGTCCCCCTGTGAGCTGTCAGTGCATCTCCCTCAGGAGGGCAGTGATGGCCCCAGGGAGCCCGAGGCTCTCTCTGTTGCTTCCCCTGCACCTGCAGATATTGCCCCCACCCTGGAAGCTGTGTGCCATGGGCCAGGGGGCAGAGAAGCAGAGTGTTTGATGGAGCGTCTTGAAGCAGGCGATCAAGGAACAGGTGACACCATGGATGCTCCTGCCAGAGCCCCAGTTCATAAATATTCACCTCAAGAACTTTGCTCCATGGACTTAGAGCTGGCAGAGGGTCAAAGCCAAATACCTGATTTATGTGTTCCTGATGACAAGACACTGGATGTTGTTCTTCAAACACAAGGTTCTGAGCCTCCACACTCCACAGATAAAAGCAACAAGGATAGAGACTCAGTCGTGTTTCCTGCACCTAGTGATGCCCTCGCCTGGGACATTTCACAAAAAGCCAGTGAAGGATCCACAGGGGAACATCTGGCCAAGGTGGAGCATTCCACCTCCACGCCGGCCTCCACAGGGCAGGAGAGGCCGAGCCCCAGCATCTTGGGGGGGCTTGAGGAGAGACAGCCTCTATCTCCTGAGACGTCTTTGGTGTGGTGCAAAGAAGGTGATGAGAGCTCCAGCACCAGCGCCTCGGACGCCGCAGACACACCAGTCAGTCCCAGCTCAATTCTGATGTTTCCTCAGGAGAAGCCAACAACATTAACTGCTACTCCTGAGTGTCTTCAGGTGACCAGGGAGAATGGGAACACACCAGCTGGTACCATTGCCACCAAAGTCCACTCAGCCAAATACCTCCCTGTTTCCATTGCTGAGAACAGTCATGTAGATGGCCCCGAGGAGAGCTCAGCTCAGGTAGCAGAAGGAAATATTTTTCAACTTCCTTCCAGTGTACAGCAGGGTCATGTTTTAAATGGCTGCACCACCGAATCTCCCAAAGAACTTGGCATGGCTCCCAGTGGACCAGGAGTCCATGTCTGTGCTCCCCCGCCCCCCGAGGGAGATTCCTGCAGCACTGCCCCTCCTCAGATTGGGAACCAGGCTGGAGATAAGAGCCAGACCGTGGACAGAGCAGACCATAGGAGCCTTGGAGAGCATTTCCAAGAAAAGGGAAGTGAAACACAGAGGATTCAGCCGGAGAGCCTGACCCACCAGGGTTCCCTTTCTGAAGATAATTTCCAAGAAAGTTGGCCTATGACATCTGCTGCACAAGGGGAAACAGACCTGTTGCCCATGGACCAGTCATTAGCAAACTCCATGGAGGAAAGAAGTCAGAGCTCAGGCCTGGGGACTAGTGTGTCTGTGGTGGCCAAAGCAGCCATGGAAGATGACAGTCAGGCTGTGAGTAGTGCTCCGCCTCTCTCTCAGAGCCCCCTGGAGGGGTCTAAAGAGAGTGGACCAGCACCTTGGGAAGCAGGCAATAAGCCCAAGACTATGACTGTAGAGGCTCCTGTCTCCGAGGTCTGGCCACCAAGTCAGCTGACAGCTTCTGAGTGTGAGGAGTCAGAAGCTGGTGCCAAGACACCTGCCGGGGTCTGGGCTGTGGCTGCCTCGCTAAAGGAAGGTGCTGCTGGGCCTGAACTGGACCCCTCTGAACCCGTAGCATCGGCTGCCAGTCCCCAGGCTGAGGCGGGCTCAGCCCTTGCTAAGGACGGAGAGATCTACGAAGGCAGAAAACCAGCCAGGCGTGCACACTGGAGCTATCTTTCTTCCCGGTACTTGAGCCAACCCCGGTTCCTGGGGTCGTCTGTGGACCCTGTAGATGAAGGTGTCACGGACTGGCCATCAGAGGCTTCCAAAACGGGACGGCAGGAAAATGTTAGCAACGTGAGTCAAAGCCAAGAGGAAAACCAACCCAGCGTGGCCCCCCCTGCCTTCTTTAAACAGTTTCTGCCCCGCCCTGAAATCCTCGAGTCCTCAGTCGATCCCATTGATGAGATGAGTGTGGTGGAGTGGGCCAGGGTGGAAACCCAGGAGCCGTCTGACTCCACCCTGGGAGTTGTCAGAGAGGAGAGTCAATTGGATGCTGGAAGCTTGGGCCAGAGAGTAGAAGTCCAACCCATCATCGCTCCAGGCCCACGCCCCCAGCAAAGTGGGGAAACCATTCCGAGCGAAAATAGCACCAATAGAAGCCAAGACGCCGGTGAGAGAGGGGAGGCTGAACACAGTCAGCATGACAAAGCCAAAGGCGAAGTCCAGCCTGCCGTCTTGCAAGTCCCGTGTCTTGATGAAGGTGGGGTGACAGTTCCAGGGGGATGCAGCGGAAGCCAGGCACAAGAAGGCCGCGAGAGGAGCCTGGGGGAGGCCGAGCAAAGTAACAAGGACGCGGCAGGTGCCATTTCCCCCACTTTACCTCTTTCCAGTGCTCCTGCAGTCCTGGCGCAGGCTTCTGTTGGAGTTGACACAGACAACACCGCAGGTCAAATTCATGATGTCCCTGAGAACCATTTAGCGGAGCCCAGAAACCATCAACATGCATTTTCTGACTCAAAGGAGAAGGGAGAGAGAGAGAGTGAGTGTGGGAAACATTTGCCCTCTCCCAGTGGTCTTACTCAGCTGCCTTTTACTTCATCCCCTGAAGGAAACATAACAGACTTTTCAATAAGCCACAAAATTGAGGAACCTGAAATAGAGGCGCCCCAAAGTGGGGAAACCAAACCCACAAGGGCATCCAGCTCGCCAGCAGTGACTTTGGCGTTGGTTTCGGGAGAACGTGCGTCAGAGACAGCTCCTCACACACTGCAGGACCCATGGTACCTGGGCCCCACCCCGGGCCGTGGGAGAAAGTCAGGGGAGGGGAGGCCCCGTGGCCTGGCAGCCCAGACAGGAAGGTCCCCAGTACCTGCTTGGGAGGAAGCCAAGAAGAAGCAAGAAATCACAGGAAGTGCACATTTAACTGAGGGAGTGAAGAGGAAAATTCTGTCCAAGGTGGCTGCCCTGAGGCTGAGATTGGAAGAAAGGGAAAACACCAGAAAGAACGGGAGCTTTCCTAAAAAGATTCCTAAACTCGAAACATCGGTGTCATGCACGGATGAGAACAAAGACCCCAAAAAGCCACCTTGCAAAAGGGACGGGAAAGGTGAGGCTCCGTTGCTCTCTATCCCTGTTAAAGTTTGGGTTTGTTGGCCCGATGTCAGATTCCTGGGTCCTCCTGAGCCCTTGGTAGTTCAGGTGAGTTTTGACCAGGGGGCAGGGACCCCATGGCTGTGACCAAATGGCTCGGCATATAGACCCCGGTTCTCAAACTTGAGTGGCCGCAGAATGACCTGCAGGGCTCCACCCAGGGTTTCCGATTCCACTCATGGGCTCTAGAAATTGCATTTCTAACAGGTTCCCAGGGGATCTGTGGGGAGAGCCTCACCTATAGCTGCCTGTACATATGTTTAATGGAGGGAGTGTGATGAGGATACCCTTGTAATTACCCGTTAAAACATATTTGTAAAAGATAAGCTGACGCATGAATCAGTATAGCCAATTAGTATAATTAAATAAACCACATGCTGAGCAGGATTTCCAGAAATAAACATTTAGGTACAATTTGGGAGTCTTCTTTCATCATTGATTTTCATTAAAAATGGCTTCATTGAACATTGGGTTTCCTTCCAAATTTGAGTCTCAAAATTTCTTTCCAACTCACTCTTCGCTTTCTGAATCTAAAGGCCCCAAGGGTATGTGTTCCAGGTTTCAGACCCCTGGAGGCTCAGAGCCCCTGTAACTGCTGTGACTTCTGCTTGGCCCGGGGAATCACTTTAACCCACATTTCATCCTATAAGCCAACTTTTAGCCTCTTTTACATCAGAACTCTTCTTTCCTTTGCCGTGCAACCTGGCAGGAGTCAGAAGAGGAGATGTTGCAGCAGGCGAGGTCCTCTGTGGCCCCTCAGCTCAGGGGAGGGGTTCCCCTCTTTCCCTGCCGAGTCCTCAGACTTCTAGGCGGTGCTTGTCCTTCTCCATTCACATTCATGGGCCCTCGGCCCTGTTTCAGAGAGAATTAAATATAAAACTACCTTCTGAAGAGTTTGGAGGGATCCATCCAGGTTGCTAGTATATGTGTTTTTAAGCACATTTTAAGAGAATGAAGCAATGTTTTCAAAGATCTCTAAAGTGGGTTTACCCCAGACGGAAACAATCTATTTGGAATGCTTGTCCATGGTTATTTAAGTTACCCACAGGGAAAAGGACATTCTAGTAACCACATGCTGTTGGGGACTTTGATCTCTCTCAGCTGCCACAAGCCTCCCCGAGCTCAAAGGGCGGCAAAGATGAAGTACAGCACTTGGGGAGGGGTGGTGCTCTCCCTCCCTGACCTGGTGAGGTAGACTTGGGGGTGGGGCTGACTCATGATTCTGAAAGAAATTAAACAAACTGAGTAACCTTTTTACTTTGGACAACTACTCTCCCAGGGCTCCTCTTAGCTGCTTCCACACAGACAGGGCTCCTTTCCAAGCCCTGAGGCCTCTTGTCCAAGCCAGCTTTGCATCTCTCCAGACCCTCATGTAATCCCACTGCTCATTTTATGCCCTTTCCTCTGCCCCCCAATTTTCTCTGCGTTCAGAATTTACAGCAGGTGGTGGAGGGGTTGGCAACTTAGGAACCTTTAGGTCTCCACAGATCACCTGTGAAAACTGCCATGATGTTGGAAGGGCCCTTGAGGAAATGTGTCCCAGATGAGATGGGCTTGGTCAGGACTCTGGACCAAGAGTTTGAGACTGTGTACCTGAACACCCAGCACAGCCTGTAAATATGAAACAGCCTGCAGCTATGCCCTCCGTGTCTGTTATCCGAGTCTCTGTTGGCATCAAGGAGAGATGGAAGGCAACCTTAACGCATCGACTATTACACAGCAGTAGAATTTGTGGGAACAGAGCAAACAGCAACAGTATTGATGACTTTCATCTTGGCTGTGGATTATGTATTTCACATCACAAAGCTGCGGAGTTGTGGAACTTGGTCTCCAACCAACAGACACATTTCCAGCAACCCTTCTGCTTACCAAAGGATTGCCACCACCTGGCTGGGTCAGCTATACTTGTCTTCTTTAATCTAATGGTTATGCTGCCTCCCAGTGGCTACCCTGAGTAATTACACATTTGCCTGGCTTGAGATCTCATTCCTGATTTTAAAAGGTGATATTCAAAGGTCTCAACTCTGGGAATCATTTCCTTATTGCTCCTATTTCATTCACATCAGACATAACAGAAATCGTCAGCAAAGACGACGGTAATTAGAGGAAAGATGAATGCGTTACTTTCCAGCAAATAGCTATTATTGAGTTGCCATCTGAGGGCTTAACCACAATTATTGGGATGATCCAGATTTTATTTTACTCCCTAATCCCAGATCTGATTTTAACGTGGACCATCCAGTAAGCATCTTTATTTGAACCAGGTCCTATAGACTAGGTATCTGAAATCCTCCTCTCCCTACTCTTCCCCCCGCCCTGAAAGAAGGCTTTCTGCTTATGATGGGCACTTTGACCAAGGGTCCCCTGGAACATACAGTTGTTTAAATTTGCATTTCTCCAGGAAGGCTCTAATAGCTAGAGTGAGTTTGAAAAAAAATGCCTCTCAAGTTATATTTCACATCTGTGCATTACAAACCTGACTCAAGGACCATTAAGTAATGAAAAGTAATTAGGTTGATTTATTCATTCTTAGTGTTTAGGCAAGCCACATCTCCTCTCAGACACTGTTTTCTCATCCACGAATTGAGGGTCATACCTATTATCCTTGTCTCTGGATATTGTTGTAAGAATTAAGTGAGATGAGATGAGAAAGTCTTTTGCCCACTGTAGAGCTCTTTGCAACTGTTATAAGAATGCTGACCTGCCGATCTCTCATTTCTAGCTCCAGTATTACTGAGAAAGATCCAAGCCGAGATGTTTCCTGACCACTCTGGAGATGTAAGATTAAGCTGCCAGTTTGCAGAAATTCATGAAGATTCTACCATCTGGTGGACAAAAGATTCAAAGTCAATTGCCCAAGTGCAGAGAAGGTGCGGTATTTGCTCTTGGATACTTTTCATAGTTGCTGCTTATATCACAACATAGTTCTAAAATACAATAATAATATGATGAAATAATACATTATAGGAAGTAAAAAGGGAAATTGGAGTAAAAATTCCACACTTTAGAAATGTAAGTAATGGAAGACAGGTGTCTGGACAGGGAAAAAGGTGGTGGGTTCTTGCCCTGGCTCTTCCACCATTGAGTTCCATAGCCTTAGGAAATCATGAAACCTTTCATTATGCTTAAAAGTGTAATTTAAAAGTTTTAATTAAAATTTTAAATTCTAGTTTTTAGAATCATTACATTTAGGGAACCACATCAAATTATCTCCTAGTCTAAGGCTCTGTGATCTGAAGATTTAAGAGCTGTCTTCTGTATGTTTGTGAATTTTGCTGTTTTCTGTTTCACAAATTCCCATTAACCTGACAAAGGTCAAACAAAGTGAAGAAGGTGAAGCAAATGGAAAAGACAATCCATGCAGTTGCAGAAAAGTAGCTGTACTTGAGGGGTCTTTGCTGTTTATAAGTGACTCATGGCTGAGAGCTCTTTCAAATAGCGTACTTCCCTAGTGAATACCTTCCTTCCATCCTTCCATCCAGCCATCCAGCCATCCATCCAACTGCCCATCCACCAGCCAACATTAGACTGTTCTGAAGATGACATGAAATAGACCTTTAAGTGATTAGCCCAATACCTGGTACATACCAAGTGCCCAATACACATTAGCTATTATCTTCCTCCTCACCATCTTCACGAGTTTTTCTTCTCCCTTATTGTATCGGGGTTTATATTTGGGTTTAAAGTTTTCAGGTTTCCTTCGAGCACAAGTCATATGGATTAGTAACATAACTGAGGTGAATTCTGATCTGAAGTTCTGATGAGCTCTCAGAATTCAGAATTCTAGTTCTTTGCATTATTAATAACAGTTCACCCTCCCATATGTTTCTATGCATTAATATTGCATATGGGAGTGAGAGTGTTAAACCAAAGTTGTACTGATCATCCCCTACAGGTGAATAAATGATTTAAATGGCATATCACGATCTTGTCCTTCAGCCAGCTCATAGGCTGAAAACATTAGGCCTGAGAAACATTAGTTCCTATTGCATTAAGTGTATCAGAAAATACAGCCTCAGAGTGATGACAGGTGCCAATGTTAATGTGCCCCACTTCAGTGCAGGAGACAACTCCATTGTGTCCTTGACCATCGTCCAAGCCAGTCAGAAGGACCAGGGCCTCTATTACTGCTGCATCAAGAACAGTTATGGAAAAGTGACAGCTGAATTTAACCTCACCACTGAAGGTAAACCTCAGCTTTTCAGGTCCAAATAAATGAGAACCGCTAGCATCTACCAGTTAAGAGTGTTCATTTGTACTGAAGGCATTCTGTTCTGTATCTTCTTCCAGTTCTCAAACAACTTTCCAGTCACCAGAACATTACAGGTAAGCTGATCTGAGTGGGATGTCAGGGTAGCGGGCCTACCATAAAGCATGAAGTAGCTCCTGGAGTCAATGGTAGAGGCATATTCCTATGGACCCTTCTAACCACGCAACAGAGAACTCAGGAAAGACTGAGAAAATGAATGAAGATTCATGAGCCATTTCAACCTGGTGTAAGGCCAATGATAAGTTCTCTGGGTTACAAATATCCAGAAGTGTATCATTTATGACAAGAGATCAGATTGTAGGGGGTGGTTGCTGGGAACATGTGGAGGGGGAGTTTGGGGTTAGACTTTTCCCTTAAGCATCAGACTAGAGGTCAGCCATCTGCACGGGGTTGTTCAGCCTCTGGCACTAGGTGACACGTTTTGTTGCTTTAATTTAGTTTCACTTTGACTAGCTGAGCAGATTCCCAAAGGGAGCCAGGTGTCTAGGAGAAAACTCCATTCATTTGCATCATAATGAGAATGAAAGATGGGTGGTCGGGCTCTCCTTTGGCACTTGTGCACACCTGGTGTAGCCACAGCCCAGCAGCTCTCCTGAACACTCACACTGCCCCTGGGCTACCCACTGAGTACAGTTTGGTGGAGTCCATGCTTGTTGTAATTTTCCCTAATTCCTTTTAGGGAATATTACCCATTCCCACACATGTGCCCACCCCCACCCAGTAGTGTGCTGGTAAATTGTTAACAACATGGCTTGTCGGGAGCGGGGGCAGGGGAACCTAAAATATATAGTTTTCCAATTTCTGTGGTGTAAATACTCTCACCATGGCCAATTTTGAACTAACAGTGTGACATCACGAGAACGTGGAGCCCATAGTCAGCTCTCAGGGAGCAGGTTGAGCACACCTCTCAGTCCCCCTCACCCCATGTTACACGGCTCTTGGCACAATGTAGGACCCTTGGTCACACTTAGGAGAAATAGGAATGAAACTCTGATCATTCAATTGATTTTACATCTTAAAGATTCGCCTCATGTGCTGATTTGTAAAGCAAATACCTGAAATCTTTGTGAAAGCAAGACAGTAAAGACAATCAAGATACAGTGATATTCAGTACGTAAAAGGCAAGGAGCTGGGATCTTGACTTCAAAATGCTCTAGAAAATATTGTGATATTTATCCAAAACAGCAAACTTAGATACAAACTCTTCAAAAACCCCCTCAAATGCTAACTACCCGTCTTTACTATGTACTGTACTTGTGGTATAATTTTAAATTCTTCCCCTGCTTCGGTTCCTATCTCTCCAAGAGTCAAAATTCACAAGAGAATGCCCTTCCTTCTGACCTTTTGGAAAATAGAATGACCTTTAGAAGAAAGCTGTTTCATCAGCTTCTCAACATTGGTTGGCTGTTACACACTAGATACTTGCTATGATCTCAATATTATAGGTTTGCAGAAACTCATTTCTCAAGGTCTGTACCAGCCAGGAATGGACCCCAGTGGGGATGAGCTGCTGGCCACCTGGTGGAAATAGCACACCTGTTGTAGCCCTTTGATTCCAACCACAGGTTTTGGTCTAGACCCCAATGACATCACCTTCACCAGCTTCTCCCTGAGACTGTCGGTTCCAGTTTCAGTGACTCATCGGGCTGTGAGCCATACTTGTCCTCTCCCTCTCCTTGCACTTTCTGATGAAGACACTTTGAATGACTGTCACATTATTTTTATTTGGAGGGATATCTCTCAATAAACATGTCACTAATTTAATTCTCTATAGAAAGAACAAATAACATTTTACAAGTTTATTAATTAGAGCAATAAACTAATTAATAAACTAAGAAAACTAAGCTGGGATGTCCTGGCCTGTGTAGCTCAATTGGATGGAGCGTCGTCTTGTACACCACATAGGGACAATGACAAGTGTGACCAATAGAACCTAGAAGGGGAACCGCACTTAACTCCCAACAGAGGCATAGCTCAAAGCTGAGATGGGGAGATGGGCATTGAGGAGGATGTAGTGGATGACTAAATTTGAGCTACGTTTTAGGATGCGAAGAGATTGAATTCAGCCAACTTATCTTCAGAGAAGACTTCCTCCAGGACAGCTACTTTGGGGACCGCCTGCGAGGTCAGATCGCCACAGAGGAGCTGCACTTCGGAGAAGGTGTCCACCGAAAAGCCTTCCGCAGCAAAGTGATGCAGGGCCTCATGCCCGTCTTCCAGCCCGGCCACGCCTGCGTGCTCAAGGTGCACAATGCCGTTGCCTATGGGACCAAAAACAACGATGAGCTCGTCCAGAGGAACTACAACCTCGCTGCCCAGGTGGGTCCACCTGCCCTAATGGTGTCACTTAGGTGTGAGAGGGACCCCTAATAATCAGACTCAGAATTGATGGGAGCCTCCAAGAGGGTGTTTTGCTCCCTTGGGCTGTGGTGTCAGGGAACTGCTGGATCAAGGCTGACTGCTGGGAATCATGTCTCATTCCAGGAGTATTTCTTGGCCTCGTGCCAGATGGGACTCAGCCTATGTTTGGAGGCACCTCCCCAGTTCTGACCTGGGCTGAGGTCATTTCCTGGGAAGCCCCATGAGTTCCTTAAGGACTTGAATCTACTTGGACACAAGATGATATGGAAATGGGGGTCCTATGCTATACTGGACACCAGGATCCCCAAAGACAGCTAAAATTAGGAGTTGTTCCTAATGTTTTGTTTTAGATGGAGGTGGGATATATTTAGAAGGATAGGGCAAAGTCGGTTGTCCTGTTTCCTGCCTTCCTAAGTTTGGTTTAATGTCAGCCGATAAGCTATGAAGGGAGAGCGACCCGAGTCTCTAGCTGAGTCTCCTCCTCTCTATGCTTGAGAGTCACAGAGCTCCTGTTAGTTTCTCTCCTTGCCTCCCCCTCCCATTTTGGTCCATGTATTTCACTCTTGACACTAGCACTGGCCAAGCCTCTGGTAGTGCTGGGTCTAGCACATCTACAAACTAGAAGCCCTTTAAAAAGTTTAACCTTCAAAATGATTAGATTAGACTTAGATCAATGTTTTGGGTGCTGTCAAGCACTAACCATCCATGATTCTCTCAGATGTGGCTCTGTCATGTGGGGCTTGGTGCTCACGAAGGGCAGCCCCCCTTCTGTGGGGATAGGATTTTGCTAATAGTATTTAATTCTCCAAACCCACACTTCTTTCTTCTTTTCTTTCACTGAGCATTCCTTCCAAGTTAGCGATCATCTCACCCAGTCAAGGAAAATGCCCCAGCACCCAGACTCCCACTCAGAAATGCCTTACGGAGTGGAAAGCAGAACCCAATATGCTTTTCCTATGCCAACAATCTTGTCAAGGTGTTCACTTTTTACAACTCCAATTATACCTTTGAAGAAGAACCTCAGGTGGGGGAGCTCATGAGAAACCAACCAGCAAGCCCCAAGGTTTATCTGATATCCTTCCAAGGGGCCAGTCCTCTTAGTTCAAGGATGGACTTCAGCCTTGCAGCTTATAAATTTTATAACTCAGGGACACCTGGCCCCAGAGTCCACTTGACCTGGATCATTCCTTCAGGTCTCAGAGCTCCTCTGCCAGCTCTAGGTTGCAATCATTGTTGCTTCTGTGCCCCCAACCAGGGGGTGGGTTTGGGAATCCATTGGCCTGACTACGTTAGGAAATCTGATTAGCTTTACCAAGCAACTGTCTGAATTTCCTCTAATCGCTTGGATTTTCCATGTGTTTGGGTGATATAGGAATGCTATGTCCAAAATACTGCCAGACACTATGCCAAGATCTACGCTGCGGAAGCACAGCCTCTGGAAGGCTTTGGAGAAGTGCCAGAGTAAGTGTTTCCTCTCTTGAATTTCCACCTCTGACTTGTTGGGGACTTGGGGGGCGGGGCGGACCTGAAGGGACAAGAGGATGAGAAAGACCAGGAGGACAAGCATTTCAATTGGTCACTATCTGTAAGCTGTGAGGGCACCCATGGCTGTGATCCTGTTCTTCATTGGGTCACCAGAGGCTTCCAGAAAGATACTTGATAAATATTCTTTAAATATATGTATGTGTGGATGGATGGATGGAGAGATGAATGAATGCAATACATGTATCTATCATGTTAAGTAGAAAAGAAAGGATATGTACTCTCATGAATATTATATTGTCTAAACAATAAACAAATATAAGAGACCATAAGAATATTACAAAATGACTAGTCCCATGAAGAAAATAAAATATGGTGCTGGGTCCAGAAAGAGTGAATTGGGTGATCAGGATTATAGGAACATAATACCCACTTCCTGGAATCCTACAGAGATAAATTAAACAGATTGCTTTTATCCACTCACCGACTGACTATTTATTCACCCAAGCAAATTTTGGTATCCACTGCTCTGAAGATGGATTGGGACGTTTCAGTATCCAAGCCCCCTTTCCTTCCTTACCATGGGAGAATTTGTGAACATGTGAATGGTGATAGTATATGGAGGGCAAAGTCCCTACAAAGGAAAGTGGCGACGGTTGTTTAGGATGGGGAAACGAAAACATGTTCTTGGCTTTGGGGCAGAGAGAGTAAATCAAGAGTAAGAGGATAGTAACTAACAAACAGAAGATAAAACTTGAGACCAGGGATTAGCAAACTTTTCCTGTAAAGGGGCAGATAGGATATTATGTAGATACTTATGTAACAAATCCTTGTTGATGAATTTTAAAATATAATAACAATTAAATATAATTTTTGATATTTAGGTTTACTAGTGAGAAGAATGGAATTCTCTTTTTAAGTAAAATTTTGCTTAATTGGGGTTCAGAGTTAGTGTTTCCTATGACCAAATTGATGGGGAATGTTCATCTGTAAAACTCATTCTTAGCTTGTGGACTGGATTTGGCCCATAGGCAATGGCTTGTCAACCCCACTGTCCACATAGTTTCTTCTGCAGTAAGTAATGGGTAAGAGAGGAGAGTTATGTTGGGGCGTGCTGGAATTTCAAGGTTAGGAAGAAATGAGGAACCGGCAAAGGAGACAGACAAGAAGTAGCTGGGGAAGCAGGAGGAAACCAAGATGAAGTGAGTTTCTGGAAGGCATGGGAAGGTGTTTCAAAAAGAAGTGAGTCAACTGCCACTGAGAGCAAGTAAGATGAGGGCAAGTAAGTGACCATTAGACTCAGCAACATGGTGCTCCTGGGGCCCGTGACTGAAGCTTCTTCAGTGGGAAAGCCTCTTTGAGTGGGTTCAAGAGACATGGAAGGGGAGGGACTGGAGACAGTGCATCCAAAATGGATTTGAGCTTTGATGTAAGCTCTGAGTCAGTAGTTGTAGACCGTGGGGCCTACATGCTCTGTAGAGATTCTGCAGCATGTTGCTATGCCATTGAGAGTGATGCTGTCGAACAATATCCTTGAGCATTTGAGAGAGGTTGGGATCTAGGCACCAGAGGGAGAGATGCTTCACGCAGGAGCAAGAGGGCTCATGCATAAGAGGGGCGGGGCAACAGAGGATATGGGCGCAGACCTTGGGAAATGGGAATATGTGGGGTGGCAACTTCAGATGTTCTGTTCTTATTGATTGAGGTTTCACAATGGAACAGGAAGTAAGAGGCCATCAGCTGAGAGTGAGATTGGGGGCGGGGGCGGGGGGGAAGGTGTAGGCGGTTAGAGGTGAGAGGAGCTGGTATGAAATAATCATCCAGGATGGAGTGACAGTAGAAGGACTAGTGCTGGAAGATGAATTCAGGATCTGATCTCTTTCCAATCCCAGCTGTCATCACTCCTGCACAGCCTCCTCTCTGGTCTCCCTGTTTCTGCCCTTGTCCTTACAAAGTCCATTTCACACAGAGTGGCAGAGTGATCCCTGTAACATAGGATCATGTCACTCCTCTGCCCAAAACTCTTCAATGGTACAAAGAGCAGAGTTTTTCAAATGGCCAACCAGACCCCCCAAGGGGTCCTCACTCATCTACCACAGCCTCCCTCCCTGTTCACTGCACTGCAGCCACACTGGCTCCTCACTATTCTTTGAACACATCAGGAATGCTCCCACCCCAGAGCCTTTTCCATTTGTTGTTCCTTCTACCTGGAAGGTTCTTTCCATGGATATCCTCATGCCCCTCCACCCCCACTTCCTGCAGATCTCTGCTCACATGTCCTTTATTAGCAAGGCCTTCTCTGACCTCCTTAAATAAAATAGTAGCTCCTCCCCCACCCCTGGATCTCCTAGCTCACCTCCACTGCTTTGTTTTTTCTCCTAGCACATAGCAACATGCATTTACTTACTGTCTCCTCCATTTAAATGTAAGATCCATGAGAGCAGAGCCTGTTTTCTTTGCCGCTATTTTCTGGAATAGAGTCTGGGAGTGTCTGACACCTAGAAGCCACTGAATGAGTATTTGTTGATTTGTGGACTGGAAGGACGGAAGGAAGGAAGGAAGGAAGGAAGGAAGGAAGGAAGGAAGGGAGGGAGGGAGGGAGGGAGGGAGGGAGGAAGGGAGGAAGGAAGGAAGGAAGGAAGGAAGGAAGGAAGGAAGGAAGGAAGGAAGGAAGGAAAGGAGGGAGAGAGGGAGGGAGGAAGGAAGGTCAGAGGAAGGATGGAAAACTGGATATATGATGGATGGATGGATGGATGGATTCTAGTCATATGATCAATGGGGCCATTGAGATATGACTATAGTGAGACATTCATTTCTACCTGAGTAATTAAACTCCATCCCAGGAGGAGTTTCTGACCAACTCTAGGGACAAATAACAAACAGAAACTCACCCTTTTTACTCATTGAATAATCATTGGTGTGTGTGTGTGTGGGGGGGGGGTAGTTAATCTAAATCTCGTGGAACCCAGGCATTTACTCTGTGTGCCCATGTTCTCATCCTTTCCAGGATCATTCCTATTTTTCTCATCCATCGGCCTGAGAACAACATCCCATATGCAACAGTGGAGGAGGAGCTGATTGGAGAATTTGTGAAGTATTCCATCAGGGATGGGAAGGAAATCAACTTCTTGAGGAGAGACTCCGAGGCGGGTCAGAAGTGCTGCACCTTCCAGCACTGGGTGTACCAGAAAACGAGTGGCTGCCTCCTGGTCACTGACATGCAGGGTGAGGAAGCAGCATGATCCGGGCCCGGGGGTGCGGTGGGCCTGGGTGCTGCTGGGGATGGGGAGGGAAGGAGGACAGGTGTGCTGGGTGCCTTTTAACCCCTCCAGCAGCAGAAGGTGTTACTAACGTCTCCTCAGAAACAAGGTGGGACAAAGGAGCCTGAAGCGACCAGGCAAATGGAGTCCGACAGCGCATTTTAATAATTCATGCCGATAATGCCTCCCCATTGCAACAGGCAACCAACGATTGGCAGCAGCTCCCAGCTGTCCTATCCTGGTGGAGCCATGTGCCGGTGCTCGCTTCTCCAGCCTTTATTGTTCTATCCTCAACAGGCACAGGTTCAGAAGTATATGTGCAAATCCGGATGTGCCAAAAGTTAAATTCAGATGTAATCATTCATTCTTACTAGGTGAAAGGGTCTCTCATAGTTGCTTTAGGTTTCAAGCTCCCCTGATGAAGCTACAGCATGTCTTCCATTTCTACACACATTTTTGGGAAGGCATTTGTGGTATGAAGTGGGGATGTCATACTTCGTCTTCCCACAGAAGCAGCCCTGAGACAAGTGGCAGTTCGGGGGTCCCCGAGACCACCGTCAGATTCATTAATTTGCTGGAAGGACCCACAGAACTCAGAAAAGCCGTTATACTCATGGTTACGGTTTATTACAGCCAAAGGACACAGACTCGGATCAGCAAAGGGAAGAGGTGCATGGGCAGAGCCCAGGGCCGGCAGGCAGCAGCTCCCAGCTGTTCTATCCTGGCGGAGCCATGTGCCGGAGCTCGCTTCTCCAGCCATGGTGCATGGCAACACGCATGAGAGCTGCCAACCAGGGACGTTCACATGAGCCTTGGTGCTCAGAGGTTTTATTGGGGGTCCATCGAGTAGGCATGGCTGACTGCCCATGAAATTGACCTTAGTCGCTAGCCTCTCCGGAGGTCAAGTGATACCACACGGCCCAAAGTACCAGGCAGGACATGCCAAGGGCTTAGAATTTACCCCATAGGAGTTGGATGAGGATTGAACCTTTACTGCAATTATCAGGAGGGGATCCCGGTATACACGGGTAGGAAAGTGAAGTGTGACAGGGAAAGGGAAGGCAAACAGTTACCACGGTGATCACCTGAAGCTCACGCCTCCCAGGGGAACTCTGGGAGCCTGTGCAGAACACACATGTCAGAATCATCGCACCCAGGGAGTGACCCCTGTAGTTACCAGCGGAAGGCTGCACCCACACATGGGCAAGCCAAGCTGAGCAAAGCAGGGTCTTGTGATCAGAGAAAATTCTCAGGCAAAGCAATGCTGGTGGTGGCACCGGAGGTGGGGCCAGTGCGTGGAAGCGGTTAGTGTGAGGGCAGTGGGTGGGCACCGACAGCCCTGCCACAGGGGTTTCCTATTCCTTTTTTGCTTTCCCAATAATCGTGCTAAGAAAAATCCCAACTATAATTGCATGCCTACTCGATGTCAGACACGGTTCTACACAGGATCCTGAGGTCTAGCACCAGCCTGGTGGTGGAAAGCAAGGCTGCCCCTGGGTCCTGCCCCTGCTCCTCCACTTGCTGGCTGTCGGCCTTGGGCAAACTGCTCACCTCTCTGTGCCTCAGTCCTTTTCACATGGGGCTGCCGTGAAGATTAAATGAGAGCAAAACATTTAGTGAAGCGAGTGTTTCCTTCTTTTTAAAAATTTTTTGGGGGAATAACCATAGACACAAGAAATTGCAAAAATGTCCAGAGAGGTCCCCATGTACCCTTCATCCAGCTTTGCCCAATGCGAACACCGTACATGACTGTGGTGCATATCGAAACCAGGAGATTGACATTGGCACAACCTGATTAACAGACTACAGACCTTCCTTGGATGTCACTAGTTTTCGTATGCGCTCATTCTCTATTATTTTTGTTTAATCTTTGAAATAAGTCTGCAAAGAAGATCGTGTGATCCCCATTTTACAGATGAGAAAACAGAGGCCCAGAGGCAGTGATTTAATTGCCTGCTGTCACTCAGCTAATAACCAGAGGGGTCCAAGACTTGAACTCATAATTTCTGACTCCAAACCCCAAGTTCTTTGCGCTAACTCACAAATTTGCAAGAGATTTCTAAGTGTCAAAGGCTCCCGTGAGGGACTCCTCAAAGGTCAGCTGGGAAGTACATTACCGTCTTGCAGATGGGGCTGATCTGCAGATTGAAGGCAGCCATCTCCACTGCCTTTCAGAGACTTCCCGGCCACACACTCACAGATGCGGTCTCAGCAGACAGCCATCTATCCTAATTAGACGCTGCTGTGCCATCATTGATGCCCCCCTTCTCTTCTCCTTCAGAGTTCATTTCGCAGTAGATACAGTTCTTCTACTGAAGAGCAACACCCTGGAGCTTCATGCACAGCTTGTTTCGTTTCCAGGCGCCAGTAGACAGCTCTAGTGGATATTACCTCTCCCGGTAAATGAGGTGTGCGGTTTAATGTGGCGTTTCTACGGCGTTTATTTACCCTCTGCTGCTGCTAGGAACAGTTTTTATTTTTTTATTGCTATCATCTTTATGGTACAAGATAGCCCATTCTCTAAACAATATCCATATTTTATAAATGTACCGAGGCACTGGAATTAGCACAAAATAAACAAACAAACCCAAACTCAACCATTACCTTCTGAGACTCCTAAAAGCTAACCCCTCCCAGTTTGCATTTGCTTGTTGATGGGATTGAGGCGGGTCCTGCAGGTTTGAGGCATGAATGCAGAGCCTGGGATCTGGCCCCAGGATATGCGCAGTGGGAGGCCCCTAGGGCCCCTACGAAGCTGCCACCCCCAAGGCCCAAGAACTCAACTTCAGGAGGACGAACTCGCATTGCTGCTGACTCCTTTCCTTCCGTCAGAGACAAACTGCAGATGACTCTTATCCCCAACACAGTTTAAGAGCTGCACGCTAGAATTAAATTACCCTGCAGAGACCTTCTAACCTTGATCGAATTGCAGGCAAAATATTAAAACGAGAGAGAGAGAGATTTCCAAAATCATATTATAGTTTTCTAAACTGTAAGTGACAGTAACTGTGAGAAGCAAGAAAAGGCAATTCTTAAATTCAAGGACCTTCTGCCAAATGACTTTAAAAATTTTTTTATTTATTGAATTTTAGAGAGAGAGGGAGAGGGAGAGGGAGAGGGAGAGGGAGAGGGAGAGGGAGAGAGAGAGAGAGAGAAACGTTAATTTGTCATTCCACTTCTTTATGCTCTCACTGGTTGTTTCTTGTATGTGCCCTGACTGGGGATCGAACCTGCAACCTTGGCCTATCAGGACAATGCTGCAATCAACTGAGCTACCTTCCAGGGCCACATGGCTTTTAAAATTGGACTCTGTGCAACTCAGAGCTGTGGTTTTTCACTACAACGTTCCACAAAAATAGGCGTCTGAAAAGGGCTTCTGCAGTTTTGGTGTCTTTTTTTTTTTAAAGAATAGACCCTGTAATAAAAGCTATGTGAAGTATTTATACATACGTTCTAGTTGTTAGCAGCTTTCAAAGAACAAGATGGATTCATTGCCAACTGTGAAAGGGGCTTTTAAAACACTCACTGACTCACCCCAAGTGCCGTGTCGAAGTCAGCTCACCGCTGCCCTGCAGAAAGGCAGGGCTGACAAGTTTGCCATCGGCTCGAACCTCAGGGTTGGCTTTGGCAGGATGCAGGGTTCCTTTGTCCACAGCCCAGGCCGGCATCTGTGCTGTCAGGCCCCTCCGTGAGCAGGAGACACCATCCCAGCCTGGCTCACACAGGACCAGGCTGGGGTCAGATTGGTCGGGCCACACTGGAGGGGTAGCGCTGCCATCAGAGGCTTGTCACTAGGCTGCAGTGGTGAGATTGAAGCAGAGGTCCACTGAGCTGGAACAGGTGCCCCTAGCCACTGCCCTAGAGAGCCAGGCTCCCCGAAACTGCTGCGTCAGAGGCCTGCCTTCCGGTCACGGTCCCACACAGATGGATGCATGTCTGAGAGGCCCCTGCTGATGGGACCGGGGCGGTGTGTGTTTATGCAGGAAAGGGCAGTCACTACCTCCCTGTCCTTTCAGAGCAGCCCGGGTAATACCAATTCTGTCTTTGCTCGCCCTTCCTGTAGGTGTAGGAATGAAGTTAACCGACGTTGGCATAGCAACATTGGCTAAAGGGTGAGTAGAAAAAAAAAATCGAGTGCATCTTATCCATCCCAAACTCTGGGCTTCCAAACACCTCCTGCGCACTGTTCCACCGAGGTGGGCAAAGCAGATTTCTTGTCCTGACTGTGGTGACAGATGTTCTTGGGACGAATTCAATTCATTTCTTCACTTACATAAAACATGAATGGACTTTGTCCTCCCAGGGAAACACAGCTGGGTCCTAACTTTGAAAGAAATGAGAACTCTGCAAAGGAATGCCGGGGGGCAATGCCAGCAGTCCTGGGATTCCTTTTAACTACGATGTCCCATTTCCTACATTTACTATCTTCACTATTCGAAGCATAAGTAGAAATATATACATACTGCATTCTACCACGTGCAGTATTCGTTTTGCATATTTTTATGTATTTCCCCCCAAGTGCCCTTCAGGCAGCCCCCTGGTGATGGTGACAGGAGCAAATGGCTCTGGAAGGGCTGTGACTGGTTGCCTGGCTTGCTGGCGATGTTTTTGGTTTCCTTTGCTTGCATGGAGTGTGCCCAGATGGCACTGCCACTGTTCTCTGGGGTATCTCTGGCAAACTGTGCCTGCTCGCTGCCTTGACCATGACCGAGAAGGCAGACTCTTTGTGGTTCTTGGTGAAAAAAGAGTTCTGGGTTGGAGCTGCTGTCGCCTGGGCCACTGCTGATGTTCCCAGGAACTAAGACCCTTTGTAAGGAGGAGGACGTAGAGGGCAAACGACTTTCAGAAGGGATGGCTTCTGTTTTAAAATGTAAGTGTTATTACTGTTCAGGTATGATCAGGAGACGACTGCCATTGAAAAGGCAGTTATTACTCACAGCTCCATTACTCATAGGTCCCCAGAGAAGGGGGCAGGCCATGCCACCGGGGCGGGGGGTGGGGGGGCACAGAAGCGAAGCACCAGCCTCAGTCAAGGGGCAGGAGTCGGGGGAAAATGTGGGCAAGACCTCTTATTGTGGTTTCTGTGGGGAGGAATCGAGGAGCGGCTTACAGTTGTCTAGTTTGAACATTCTCAGTGAGCTCTGGCGTGTGGGGCTGTCCCTAGTTGTCTGGTACCTGCCCTGGGGAGACAGTGGCCCTGCCTGTGAAACCCCAATAGAGGAGGAGGTGGAATCGGATTGGTTAGTTTGCATATGAAAGGCATTCTAGAAGGCCAGTCATTTACTCTCTCTAGGAATTGGCCAGCCCCAGGGAGGGGCAGTCTCTTCAGGGCCAGTGAGGCTCCAGATGTCCAAGCATCAGAAATAGACAATAACACCCTATGGTGAATAGAGCTTTCTCTCCCGAGCTGGTAACGACTTTTCCGCTTGAGCTCCCTGGCATTTCAGCTCGTGGGCATCAGCAATGCTTTCACAGATAAACTAATTTCCAACCTTAATGAAGGATGAAGAAAAGTAGAGGGATTTGGGGGGAAAGTGGACAGGGGACCACCCTTTCTTTTAACCTCCAGATCAGTAAGTCTGAGCCATAGGTTCTCACTGATCACACAGAGGGTCTGATTTGGTTTTTTTTTTTTAATTTTTATTTTTAAATATATTTTTATTGATTTCAGAGCGGAAGGGAGAGGGAGAGAGATAAAAACAGCAATGATGATACCTCAACATAATTAAAAGCCTTATATGACAAACCTACAGCCAACATCATACTCAATGGGCAAAAACTAAAACCATTTCCCCTAAGAACAGGAACAAGACAGGAATGCCCACTTTTACCACTTCTGTTTGACATAGTACTAGAAGTGTTAGCCATAGCAATCAGACAAGAAGAAGAAATAAAAGGCATCCATATTGGAAAAGAAGACATGAAACTGTCATTATTCACAGATGACATGATATTGTACATAGAAAACCCTAAAGCCTCCATCAAAAAACTACTAGACTTAATAAATGAATTCAGCAATGTAGCAGGATACAAAGTTAACACCCAGAAATCTATGGCTTTTTTTATACACCAATAATGAACTCACAGAAAGAGAAACTAAAAAAAAAAACAAAAAAAAAAACCAATCCCATTTACCATTGCAACAAAAAAAATTAGATACCTAGGAATAAACTTAACTAAGGAGGTAAAAGACATGTACTCAGAAAACTATAGGACACTGAAAAAAGAGATAGAGGAATTCATAAACAAATGGAAGAATATATTGTGTTCATGGATCAGTAGACCAACATCATTAACATGTCCATATACCCAAAGCAATCTATAGATTCAATGCAATCCCCATTAAAATACCAATGGCATATTTCAAAGACCTAGAACAAACTCTCCAAAAATTCATATGGAAAATAAAGACCCCGAACAGCTGCAGCAATCCTGAGAAAGAAGAACAAAGTTGGAGGGATCACAATATCAAATATCAAGCTATATTACAAAGCTGCTGTTCTCAAAACTGCCTGGTACTGGCACAAGAACAGACATATAGACCAATGAAACAAAACAGAGAACCCAGAAATTGACCCAAGACATTATGCTCAATTAATATTTGACAAAGGAGACAAGAGCATACAATGGAGTCAAGACAGTCTCTTCAGTAAATGGTGTTGGGAAAATTAGACTGATACATGCAAAAAAAGAAACTAGACCACTAACTTACACCGTACACAAAAATAAACTCAAAATGGATAAAGGACTTAAACGTAAAATGGGAAACCATAAAAATCTTAGAAGAATCCATAGGCAGCAAAATATCAGACATATGTTGTAGCAATATCTTTACTGATTCAGCTCCTAGGACAATGGAAACTAAGGAGAAAATAAACAAATGGGACTACATCAAAATGAAAAGCTGCTGCACAGCAAAAGAAACCATCAACAAAACAACAAGAAAGCCCACTGCATGGGAGAACATATTTGCCAATGTTATCTTCGATAAGGGTTTAATCTCCAAAATTTACAGTGAACTCATATAACTTAACAAAAGGAAGATAACCCAATCAGAAAATGGGCAAAGTACTTAAATGGACACTTTTCAAAAGAGGACATACAGAAGGCCAAGAAACATATGAAGACATGAAGTCACTAATCATCCAAAAGATGCAAATCAAAACGACAATGAGGTACCATCTCACACCTGTCAGAATGACTATCATCAACAAACCAACAAACAACAAGTGCTGGCAAGGAGAAAAGGAACCCTCATGCACTGCTGGTGGGAATGCAGACTGGTGCAGCCACTGTAGAAAACAGTATGGAGTTTCCTCAAAAAATTAAAAATGGAACTGCCATTTGACCCAGTAATCCCCCTTCTAGAAATACATCCCAAGAAAACAAATGCCAATTAGAAAGGACATATGCACCCCTATGTTCATAGCAGCACAATGTATAATAATTAAGATTTGGAAACAGCCTAAGTGCCAATCAGCAGATGAGTGGATTAGAAAACTGTGGTACATCCACATAAAGGAATACTATGCCACTGTAAAAAAGAAGGAACTCTTACCATTTGCAACAGCATGGATGTGGGCACGTGACTTGCAGTTCTTGCAGCCACCGATCTACAGAACCGTGACCCCCAGTGATCCACATCTTGTCCCCGACGCTCAGTGCGTACTTGGTCAGCATCGGTTTCCATTCCCTGCCATGCCTCAGTCTGACCCCAGAGTAGTTGAACTTCATACTATTATTTAGAACAACTCTCTACCAAAACAAAGCAGAAACTTGCCCAAGAAGCTTCAAAAAACAGCTTAAGAGCATGATCTTTTAAAAGCATCTCAATAGCTTCTGGGAACCCTGGTCATCTTTTTCTCCTGATTTAAAAAGAAATCCAATCCCTTGGTTTTGTTCTCAGCTATAATGTGACTTGTCCGGCCTGGGACAGCTGCCCAAGACCCATTAGATTAAGAACTGATGGCTGGAGCCCAGTGTGAAATGCTGTCTGTAAAGTGTTACCGCCTTCCCTCCCAAGGCGTGGGCAGGAGCAGGAGCGGGAGGGAAGGGCATTCTGAAGAGTCTGAGAGCTTTATTGTTCCCTTTAACTTTTCCTTTTAAGTCACAGTTTTCCCCCAAAGAAACATACCTTAGAAGCCCAGTTTAAAACACGGATAGAAGGGGAACCTCCAATGGAAGTGAAAGGGGTGGCTGGGAGATCTCCTTGGAAGCCCCTCCGAAGCCCTCTGCTCTGGGATGAAACCAACCACCATGTCCAACCTTCTTACTTCCCACGTGAGGAGCAGGGGGTGCAGGAGAAGGGGGCAGACTCCGTGCAGCAGGCCCTGCAGGAGGTCAGGTGCCTGAGGAAAAGGGCCGATCCTCCACGTTCCGAGGCAAGATTCAATTGAAGAAGCTCTCCAGGGGAAGCCACAGCTGCCAAGTGGAGCTCAAACAACGAGCGCAGAGGCTTGGGGAAGGCTCAGCTTCAAAGGCAGCTTACAGACAGGCAGAGAGAGAGAGAGAGAGAGGTCTGGGGGGACGCAATGGAGATGGGGGGAGAGAGCAGGAGAGAAGACGGATGACATGGCATCGGATGAAGCACATTCTCTTAATTCTTAGCAAACACCCTCCCCGTGCTCTGCGCACCCGCACCGGAAGGGAGAGTTGCCTGGGGGACGGGTGCAGTCCTGAGAAGCGGTGCTCCGTGGAGGCGGCAGGACATAAGGTCTTTTAACTGCATTAGGAAGATCACGAGGCATGGGCGGGAGAAGCAATCAGGAGGCAAATCTGACTTACTTTAATGATAATAGTAATAATAATAATAATAATAATAATAAATATTCTGAGTTATTTAAAAATAAAAATATGCTCCTAAATGTAGGGCCTGCCCTCTTTTGGCCAGTAGCAGTCAGGACCTTTTTGCAGGAAGTAGAGCCATTGGGTCATTTAAAGAAAACATCCCCTGTGTCTCAATCCCCATGGCTGCTGACACCCCCATCAATGCCACCCATCTTGTTCTCTGACGTTAGAGGGTGTGGTACTATTTTGAAGGTAAACAGTTACTTATCATCTCATAAAATAAAATAGGGAACTGTTACGACTTATTCACTTTAATGCACCTTTACCTGGTAGCCTGATCCTTAAACAGAAGTATGTCATATTTCTCCTGGGAGCCAGCAGTATGAATATGTCTGCATACACATCGCCGGTACCTCAGTACCCATGATCTTTCGGCAATGTTGAGTACAACACGTCAAGTTGCAAAGTTTGACAAATAGGATTGTTTCGCCATCTAAGAATCCATTTTCTAGGCAGACCCAACAAGATACTGTTGAACAGATTTCTGGTTTGAAATTGCTCAGCCATTTAAAGCTCGCTGAAAGGGAGAAGGGAAAATGCTTAATTCTGTCACCGGGGATTTGGAATTTTAACTGAGCCAAACCCAAACCAGCGCAAACCGACTCCTGCAGGGAGCGACCTGCACCAGTCACAGTGGGTCCTGCCAGCACACGCCCCTCCCTAGCCAGCAGCTGTTTCTGGAGAGATGGCGAGACTGAGATTCAACCACCAGAGGGCAGCAGAGCCAACACTTTTGCCCTCTTTAGGCTCCTCCAAACGGCCATTTCATGCTGCTGATGAAGTAAAACAAAGAGATGTGCCCTTCTTCCCAGTCAGTAGGCCCTGGACGAAAACAGGACGGGTCTGAAGAGCCACAAAGGACGCCCTGCAGTGTGGTCCCAGCCAGCATTTCGCCTGTCTACCTTTGGAAGAGAGGACTACGAGGTGATGAGGCGGAAGGATGAGTGGAAACCAAATTCGGAGAACCCTGATGGCCCGCCCACAAATGGCTTGTTCCCCACGGAGGGGTAAACATGAGGAGATAAAGACCAAATATCAAGGCAGACGCATGCTGAGGACAGTGGCCTCGAGAAGGCAGGCTCTACTGGCATCAATGTGGCCAGCTCTAGTCCTGCAAGCCATGCAGAGGAGGAAAGATTAAAATAAACTTCCACGTTCAGTCAAGCCCAGGCTTTATCTTACACACACCTCACATGCGTGCACACGCATGCACACACACGCACACTGCACAAGGGGTTTATTTCAATTCCATGTCCTTGTAGCCATTCCCTATAAATTAAAAATTTCTTTAGAAAGGATATCAAATGAAAACGTGGGTGATCCATAGCTTCTGGCTTTCGTCTCAAAGGGTTATGCAAATGTGGGGATGCTCTAGGTTTTCCTGGCATCACCTAGTTTTCTTTAAACGAGCCTTTTATGAAGCGAGACAAGAACTTTGATTTCTGGAGCACAACCAGAGCTGGAAGTTCCTGCAGCTTTTCTCTGTCCCCCGCCCCTCCAGGTGTGTTTAGAAACTGAATTGCATGTGATAAGCCAAGAGAGAAGCCAGCCACGCTGTCAACTGGTGATTTTTGTCTGTGTCTGAAAGGCTCATCCATTATCAGGACAAGAGGAAAGAAAGAGGGGTGGTTTTTAAGCAAGAAATCGGCCTCACACAGTTTCAGCCCGTGGGGAGTCCAGGCTTACCTTGGCGATGCTGTGGGCCCAGGGCCAGACCACCGCCATCCAGCCAGTCACCACCTTTCTGCTGGTGGAAGGTCTTGCCTTAATTTGCAAAAAACGCAGCACCCGTGAAGCGCAGTAAAGCGAGGTGTGCCTGTATTGAAGAAATCTGTGTCGAGTGAGGGCAGGGGGGAGGGGACTGTGGAAATCGCTTTCTAGCTCCCCCCAAGTGAACGTTACAGTGCGATTTTACGATGT
This sequence comes from Myotis lucifugus, assembly GCF_000147115.1. Lineage (NCBI taxonomy): Eukaryota > Metazoa > Chordata > Mammalia > Chiroptera > Vespertilionidae > Myotis > Myotis lucifugus. The sequence continues at coordinate 2,844,987 of NW_005871084.1, read as the reverse complement.
TGTGTAACACACATTACAAGAAGAAAAGACATACCTCTGCCCCAATTTCAGTATAAAGATGTTCCCAGTTCAGATGGGGATGGTCTGAGGTCATTCATACTGTGGTCTGCTTCCTACTGCTCCCAGTGGCATCAACCTCGTTAAGCACGCAGAAGCTCAGACCCCGCCCCAGGCCTGCCCAATGCAAACCCGCCTTTAACAAGAGCCCCTCCCCCGTCCAACAGAAGAGCTATTTAAGAAAAGATCCCACTGGGTGATGCTCAGTGGAGTAGATTTATTGTTCCACCTCCAGAGTGAGGACTTATAGATTAACATCAAGTGGGGGGCTAGAAAATTATGCTGAGTTGAGGTTAAGGACAGAGAGATCCAGTTAGTCAAATCCCACAGAGTGAATGTTTCTAAAAATGGAAATGTGCGAAACAGTTCTCAAGTGCAAGGTTGCTTGTTCCATTGCATTAGATTCTTAGGGCTGCCCCAACAAATGCCCACAAGCTGGGGGCTTACAACAACGGAAATGTATCACCTGACCGCTCTGGGGGTCAAAAGTCCAGAATCGAGGCGTCGGCCACGTGTGAGCAGGGCTGGCTCCTTCTGGAGGTTGTGAGGAAGACTGTGCTCCATGCCTTTTCCCGGCTTCCGCATGTTGCTGCCACTCCCAGGTGTCCTTGGCTTGTGGACGCATCGCTCCAATCGCTGCCTCCTTCGTCAGGAGGCCTTCTGCCCGCATCTCTCTCTCTCCTCCTCCTCTTACGTAGCCACCAGCAGTGTGGGATTAAGGACCCACTCTACTCCAGTATGACCTCATCTTAATTACACCTGCAATGACTCTTATTTCCAAATAAGGCCACATTCCGAGGTTCTGGGAAGGACATGCCTTTTGGAGGGAACACTATTCAACCCGTTATGTCCATCCAACAAGAACAAAATGGCGAGTGTCCTCAGTGGGGATCGTGCTGGAGAGTTGTCGCGATACTTCACACCTGTGGTCTCCTCCGATCCTGAGGGTGACAGGTGGGCCACAGGCAGGAACGTGTATATCCCACTGCTCAGTGTTACACCAGAGCTTGGTGTAAGGGAACTCCAGGTTACTTGATCTAGAAACACAAAGGACGCTGCCCTGTTTTCTTCCTAGGCAATGACAATGGCGGTGAGTGTGAGAGGACGGAGGTCCAAACAGAAGCCAGGCTGAGATGGGAACCCAACTGAGAAAGGAAAAAGACTTTTAATTCTGTAGATACTGACAAACACACACCTGAGATAGGGAGGGGAGGGAAGTCCAATATTGCATGCGATGCCAGGTTGAGAGTCCAAAATTAGACCAAGAAAAAGAAGATGAGAAATGTGGCTGGAGACCCCTGGGCCAAAGGGTGGTAGCTCTGAGGCTGGGGCTGGTATCCATGCATTTGTTCCCTAGGCCTTTATTGAAAAACCTTCCCTGGACAGGCATTTGGGGCATGAAGTAGTGCTGGGGAGAGAGCACAGTGTGTGCAGGGAAGATGAGAAGTGCATGCAGGGAAGGGGCTGGAGAGCCATGTGGGCGTGGAGAGGGTCAGGAAGGCCCCACGGACACGCACTTGAGCTTAAGAAGACAACTCGCATTTATCACAGGCCTTGACCAATGGCACGTTGCCTTTACTCAATTCCACGGGACTTGTTTTCTCCAACAACAGTTGTGTCAACCATTTGGCCATTCTTGCCTAAAGTAGGAGTAAATATATTTCCATGCACCATTAGTTTCTCCTTTAAAGACTCTTTTAAAACTGGTGAAGTGTCAGTTTTCAAAAATTATGTTTCCTCCCACCCAAACTCACAGGTACAAAGGATTTAAAGGCAATTGTTCCATGGCCTTCATCGATCAGTTCAAAGCGCTGCACCAGTGTAACAAGTATTGTAAAATGCTGGGGCTGAAATCGCTTCAGAACAACAACCAGAAACAGAAGAAGCCAAGCGCCACGAAGGGCAAAAGTCAGTCGAACTCCACTCCGGCAAAGAAGACAGCGTCCGGGGCCCCAGCAGACAAGAAGACCTAGCATCGCGTCGGGACTGAAGCCGAGCCTGGGCGCCTGGGTGGACCTGGAAGCACCCAGGAGAGAGCACGGAGCCTGCAGAGGGGCCGTGACCACCCTTGTTCCCAGCTGCTTCTAAAGCCGGCACCTGCTATCTTCTTTGACATGATTTTGGAGCCGGGTTTGTGACCAGACTTACAGAAACTGAATCTATTAAGGACGGTCCACCTTTGTACGTACCTGTAGCATTTTTACCAACCTCGAGTTCATGTCGATTTGTGTATTGTCCGGGACTTGGTGCTGAGCAGGGTCTGTCCACAGCCCAAATCCTCCCCACTCCCATTCCTGACCTCGAGATTTCTAGACACTCCCAGCTGCTATTTAAACAGAAAGCGTGTGTGCCTTTATAAGGCCAAGTTGTCGCACTCGTGTCGCATATGCTGTTCTGGCTGGAGGTGGCTTTTTGAAACATGAGGCCATTTCCCAGCATTATTCACACATCCAGTTATATTGTTCTGTTTCATTAAATTCATATTTAAACGAAAAGTGTGAGATGCATATGTGAGCGCAGAAACTCGATCTATAGAATTAGCGCCCAATTCCACATTCCCCCAGGATTAGTAACTTAGTAATTTGCTAAGACGTTTACTGGAGCACAGAGCATTTGCATCTGTGTTTTTTGATGAATCAAAGTCCATAGTTTACATTAGGGGTCGCTGTGTTGCACGCTCTCTGAGTTTTGACACATAATGACATATATTGACTGTAACAGTATCATACAGAATGTTTTCACTGCCCTAAAAATCATTCCCTAGGCTCCTCCTATTCATCCCTCCCCCTAAAGAGAGACTGTTATATAGTTGGAATCCCAGAGTATGTAGCCTTTGCAGATAGTCGGCTGTTTTTTAAGATGGTTTCAACGACTCCCTGATCATATCGGGAAGAATGGCGAGGCCGCTCTGAGCAGCGAGATCGATGCTTGTCAGGTTGGAAGCGCCTGCGAGTCACCTGTGACCTTGGGACAGTGCAGGTTCTGAGCTGGTAGGGCTGGCGGAGGCCTGAGATGCTGTGTTTCCAGCACGCCCCACGCTGGCCATGGACCGCACCTAGAGACTGCGGGGAGGAGGGGCCTGGGAAGCTGCGGGGAGTGGCCAGACCTAGCTTCAGATGAGGGGCTGCTGGAGGACGCAACCAGCTATTTCCCGACTCTGATCTGTGACACCCGCCCTGTGAGAGAGCCAGCCTTCCTGGGGCGTGGGCTTCGCAGAGGACTCCTGACTTCCGCTCTGAAACACTTTTCTCCGCAGGCATGGGGTTTTGATAAAGTGAGAACATACATGGGATTTTTGTTTGTTTGTTGTGAAAAGGGATTCGAAGGAGGAAACACTTTAGCTAGTCACATCTCACATGTTCAGGAAATCTGCCACCTCCAGCCTTTCTTTTGAAGTGATTTCCCCCGGCTATGAATTGCAAAATGCTCATTTTTCTACGAGGCAGCCTGCAGCCTGCTTTCCCCATACCAAAGGTCCTACAGATGTATGTAGCAGTGGAATTCTAGAAAGTTCCACACTAGTGAAAAGGTGCAGGGCACATTTTGATTAGAATTAGTATGTATATATGTAGTTGTTCAAATGGAAAATAATACAATAATTAATAAATAATAACATAAGAATAAACTGTGTTTTGTGTATTCACAACTGCAAGCCTACTGTTGCCCCACCCTATAGATACACATACATATATAATATGCATTTTATTCATATACTAGAGGCCCAGTGCATGAAATTTGTGCACTGGGGGGGGGGCTCCCTCAGCCTGGCCTGGGCCCTCTGGCAGTCCAGAAGCCCTTAGGGGATGTCTGACTGCTGGCTTAGGCCCACTCCCCACAGAGGCGGGAGAGGCTTTCACCACCACCGCTGCGCTCACCAGCTGTGAGCCCGGCTTCTGCCTGAGCAGCACTCCCCCTGTGGGAGCGCACTGACCACGAGGGGACAGCTCCTGCATTGAGCATCTGCCCCCTGGTGGTCAGTACACGTCATAGCGAGCAGTTGAGCAGCCTTAGCATATCATTAGCATATTACGCTTTGATTGGTTGAATGGCCGCTTAGCATATTAGCAACCAGGCACTTAGCATATTAGGCTTTCATTATATAGGATATTTGACCAGAGCCCTCTCAACAGACCACGGCATTTTCCTTAGTAATAATTTGCAGCTATAAAAACAATATTGACACAAGTGATTAGAAATTAGAAAATTATAGAAGGGTACAGAATGAAGAGTCAAAGCCATCCTGTGACTCTCCCCATCTAACTCTCATTTGTTCTGAGAGAAAGTTGAAGGGGAGGAGTTCGACTCTGATCTTGTGATTTGCGGTCAGCTCATGGGCGCCTCTCTTGGATGGAGCTGTCCCTCCCTCCTTTCACAGATGCTTAGATTTTTTTCCTAAATGCCCTCATTGTTTGTCATAATCTGATTTTATCTGTTTAAAAACATTCGGAGGACCAGACACAGAGGGCCACTGGCAGTGGGATGTGGCCCAGCCATGGCTCCCCGGGATGGCCTTTGTAGGCTTGCGTGGCCATCTGTCTGGCCACCTGAACCTTGACCTTCTGTTCTGAGATAAATTGCTGTTTTCCTTGCAGCAAATTAACGATGAGTGTGTGGTGAGCTCTCTTACCCCAGAGGTGGTCTGCTGGGGTCTCAGGAATGCCCACACTCATCGCCATTGTTTGAGCTCACGTCCACTTTCTATTGCTTTTCCTGCTGGTCTGGTGAGTCTGCAGTGTCTGGAGTCTATAAACACAATGTCTGCTCCACCCAGGCTCCCAGTGAGGACGGCCTGGGGGGTCCAGCTGGGGATTTTGTACCTGATGCCTGCAGAGTGGTCATATACTAGTACATGTGCGTCTCCATTTCCTAAAGGGCCCAACAGCGGAGCTCTATGATGGGCAGGTGATAACAATAAATGAACGGCTCATTAAAAAGAGCCTGTGTTTTCAACAGCAGCTTTTCACTAATGAGAATGGCAGCGGCCTGGTGATTTCTTGCCAGTGGGCATCGAGCTCTGGCGAGATCTAGTTCTGGATGCGGGATGGCTGGCTTATGCTAACATTTCCTGTGACCTTATTGTACCAGCGCCTCCCCGGCCCTGCTTCTGATAAGCTTCATAGTAGCTAAGGGTGGCAATAGATTCTTAATCAAAAGAATGTCCAAAGAAGTAACAATTACTTCTAATTATGAAGTGTTCTATTTTCTAAATATATATACAGTTTTGTTGGTGGTGGGCATGTATTCAACTGGCTGCAGAGGGGAGGAGCTGGTCACACCCGGTACTGGCTGGTGTCCTGTGTGTGTGTGTTCTGTGCTGCTGGACCACCTG
>NW_005871084.1:2813298-2838181 GCF_000147115.1 Myotis lucifugus | reverse complement strand
AGTGCAGTGCTTGTCCGAAGGAGGCAGGATGGAGGAGCAGAGAGCAGGGTACCTTCGCACGTAAGACATCTCTGGGCCAGCAAGCAGGAGAGGCCCCGGGAGACCAGAAAGACACCAAGGCCAAGGGCTCGGAAGCCAGTCCTGAGGAAGCCTGGAGTGGCCCACAGCGGAAAGCAGAAGCGAGAGCAAGGCAGACACCTTGCTAGGTCCTTCCCTTCTAGCATCTGGAAGCTTCCCTCTCCAGGCAGCTTCCCCAGAGCTCAGGGGGGCAGGGCCCACCCTGCACACAGGCCACCAGAGCCCGAGGGGCAGCAGGAATGGCAGCGCCCGGCTGAGGGGGGACATCCCGCCGTCTCTGGCAGCAGTGGAGTCGCTGCTCGTTTGCCCTGGATCATTGAGGCCCTTGGTACCGCTGGGGCTTCCAGGAGGTCGTCTGCTTTGTCATCATTTATGTCTGTATGTAGGACCACATCTGGAAGGTCGATATGGTCTTTACTATTGTTTTCACGTCTGTGTCACAGGAAACCAATAAATCAAACAACCCCCTCACCGCCCGGCCTGAGGGTTTAAATGAGATGTGGTCCTGCACCCATGAATCATCTTCCCCCTCTTCCTCCCAGTGACGGCTGGAGACGAGGGAGGAAAACCACCCCCGCCCCTCTAAAAGGCAAAGAAGGCATTTTCTCTGAATTATTGCAATAATCCCCTCAGTTTTTACTTCTCAGAGTGTATTTTTCCAGAAACTTCTTTTCTTGGCTCTCTCCATCTTATCTTTCAGGTCTCTACTCAAGTCACTGAGACCCTCCGGAACCTACCCACCCACTGGCTCCTGACCTTGGCTGAAGGTCAGGGAGCTGCAGAGAATGCCGTGCGGGGTTCTGCCCCTTCCCCAGGCTCCAGGCTCCGTCAGCTGCCTGACCCTCCCCTTTCATCCTCCCTGGATGGGAAAACTATGCCCTGCTTCACCTTTGATTCTGAAAAGCCCTTCTGGAGAGAAAGAATAAAAAACTGTACTTCGTTTTGTGCTCTTTTCCCCATTCTTACTACAACACCATAGCTCTGCCTCCCACTACCAGAACAGTCCATTTGAGGACGAGAGAAAAAAGATGCTCTATTCATCTCTCTCCCCAGTATCCACTCCCCTTCTTCCTTAGAAACAGCCCAGCTTCGTTCACAAAGGGATTCTTAAAGCTCGCGGGTGATTCCAATGTGCAGCTGAGGCTGGGAGTGGGAAGGTGCCCAGTTGAAAGGCTGCATTTCCCAGACTCCCTTGCAGCCCAGGGTAGTCCTATGTGACAGTGCTGACCAATGAGATCAAAGCTGAAACTCCAGGTGGAGCTTACGGTGTGTTCTTTAAAGGGGATGGCGCGAGAGGTCAACTACCCTAAATTGTTGACAACGCAGTCCTTGGCTCTTTACCACCGAATTTTTTAAAATTTTATTAAAGGAGAGAAAAATAAAACTTTATTTTGTCTCAAACACCTGTAACTTGATATATTATTTTATGTAAGTTGTTCCTTAAAAACAACACTCTCAAAGGCGTTCATAATGGAGCATCTTGCAGATGCTAGTGCCTTCGTTTACTGCATGGCGCTCAGTTTTGGCTGCACATGAGAGTGACCTACTGTGCTTTTAAAAAGTCAATGCCCAGGCCCCCCTCTGAGAGTCTATGTAATTGGCCTGAGGCACGGCCTGGGTGGAGGGGTTTTTAAAGCTCTCAGATGGTGCTAATGTGCAGCTGAGGCTGTGAGTCACTGGCTGATCGATTCTCTCAGTGGCTCTCTCATCAAACACTAATGAGCAGCACAGTGGGCCAGGCCTGTAGCCCAATGGCTCATCAGCAGCACCCCGAGGGCTTGTTAAAGCACAGGGTGTCCCCACCCCCAGTCGCAGCTTTAATGGGTCTGGAGTGGGCAGAGGATTTGCACGTCTAACAAGCTCCCAGCTGGTGATGCTCAGGGGGCATGTTTTCTTTCGCCTCCGGCCTCTTCCGCTTGGGCCCTTTCCTTCGCAGAGAAGCGCATTTCCAGCCCTTCTGCCACCACCGGCCGGGGCTCTTCCCAGAGCGTTTCTCTGGCCCCAGCATCACTTGCCTTGCGGGAGGCTCAGTCCAGCTTTTTTCACCGCCTGCAAGAAAAAAGCCCTTTTGAGGCAGCCACTGGGGAGCGCAGTAGGAGACTGGCGGTGTGTTTACAAGTCTCAGAACGTGGCAGAGGGAAGGAACCTTCCAGAGAGGCCCAGAGAGCATCCCAGTGGTACCAGCTGAATCCCAGGAACTCGAGTCCCTATGAAAACATACTGGAGAGCAGAAGGCACCCCGCGGGAGGGCCTGTCATCTCACTAGAGAGCTTGGCATGTGTTTAGGCAATTGGACTGTTGCTTAACATCAGAGCTCCTCAGCCTTCTTGAGTATTGGATGACAGGTCTGGACCCTCCCCCTAGAAAAACGCATCTAAGTATGAAATGTCATTGTTGGTTTTAGGGGGTGGAAGAATTGCCCCAATTCCACCCCTGGGCGTAGGAGTAATGCATCCATCCTTAGGACAAGAGACGTGGCAGCATTTCAGGCTCACATCTGGCACAAGATATCCACAGCGCTTTTTTCTTGCAGGCGGTCAGATGATTAAAGACAAGGTGTTTGGCAGGAAAAGGGGCCAGCGGATGACAGAGACTGTCGGCTACATAATTGTCACAGGAGAGATATTGGATAAAATGAAATATTGATGAGCAGTAATAGGGCCCAGTGAGTGGAGACTTACCCCAGAGACACACATAAAATTCTTGACTTTACCAACCATTTACTTACCCAACAAGTATTTACCGCAAACCCACCATGTGATCAGGACTGTTTTGTGAGCTGGGGACATAGCAAGGCCCCTGTTCTTGCATGTCTGGTCTTGTAGTGTGGACACAGAAAATAAACAAATGAATAAGTGATGTCAGGAGGCAAAGAGTGCTGCAATGAGGGGAAGGCTTCAGTTAAAAGACAACTTCAAAGAAACAAGAATGAGGTGAAGGAGCAAGGTGTGCATATATCTGGGGAGAAGGGTCTGGATAGATGGAACAGTAAGTGCAAAGGTCCTGAGGCAGGTTGCACTTGACATGCTTGAGGAAGAGTGAGAGAGTGGGTGTGGTGTGGAGTGAGCAAGGGGAAGAACAGGAAAAATATGAGGTTTGTCTGAGGGGGATGTAGGGAATCCTTGAATTTTATGCTCAGTGGGTGACATGATCTAATTTAAGTTTTAAACATAAATCAGCTTCCAGTGAAGAAAATAAATAGGCTTGCCCAAGACTCTCATGAGAGTAGTGATCAGTTATATCCTTTTGCCTTATCAGATTAATTATCTACTCTCCCTTGGTCTTAATCAGGGGTCAGCAAACTTTTCCTATAAATATGCGAGGCAGTACATAGTTTGGGTTTTGCGGGCCATATGGCCCCTGTCATAAGCACTCTGCCATCGGAGCATGAAAGCAGCCGCAGACAACGTGTAAAGAAATGAGCCTGGCTGCGTCCCAGGTGGCCAGCCTTCCCGATTCGCCGGGGACTGAGGGGGGCTTCCAGGACCTAAGATGTTCCATGCTAACCTGGGATAGTCTGGGCGAATGGGACCCATTGGTAAATTCCAATTAAACTTCATGTGTGGACACTGAGATGTGAATTCCATAGGTATTTCCCACGGCGTGAAACAGTATTCATCTTTTGATTTTTTTCAACAACTGGAAAATAGAAAAACCTTGCTCAGTTCATGAAAAACCAGCCTGCATTTGGCCTACAGGCTCTAGGTTGTCACCTCCTGGTCTTACTGACCCTTCAGGAAAGTGCATGACCATGAACTAGCAGTGCCATTAGGCCTGCCCTCCTCGCTGTTCCTCCTCCATCCTGCTCCCAGGGAAGCCAGCCCCGCCCGCCTCTCTAGCCTCATCCCCGGCGAGTGCATGATGTTCCTGCCACACCAGTTGGCTTCGAGCTCTTTGGCTGTTCCAAACCCCATCCCACTTGAAGATTTTACACAGCTGCCCCCTGGGAATTCTTTCCCTACCGCTCCATTCGGAGAATAAACAGCTCCTGCTCTGAGTAAGTTCACATACGCTATTATTCCTGCATCAGACTTCCTTATACACAGATACCCTCTTTGTTTACCCTCCCCAGGGTTGACCAGCAGCCTGTGGAGCGGCCTGGACGGAAAGCTCTGCTCCAATGGGAACACACAGCTTAATGGAGACAATCCGTTCACTGGCGTAGGGATCCAAGCCGGAGATGCAGGGAGCAAGGAAGTCCCTTGGTAGCCACGTGAAGAAACGGAAAGACACCCAAAGGAGGCAGGCAAGCAGAGGCCATTAAGCAGCAGGGGCCACGAGACCCCAGACTTGGCAGAAGATTGGAGAAAGCAGTGGTTATACGTGAGCAGAAATTGTGGGTAAGGGTGGTGACAAGACAGCTGAGAGAGCAGAAAAGGGAGCAAATGGTAGAGGCTTGGTTTATTTCTACAGTCCTGGGCGTGACCAGTTACCCCGTCTGTAGAGCGCTCACGAAGCCTGGCTACCTACCGCTTTTCACGAGGCCTTACCTTACCTTACGACGGTTTGGGAACTCTCACGTGATTCCTGCCCCTGTACTGCACGCGGCCTCTTCTAAAAAGCTGTCCCCAGCTCAGTGTTTTGCATAGAGCAGATGTTAATAAAGATTGCTGCAAAAAGGATTACTCGAGATAATCTAAGAAAAAAAATGCTTTTTGCCATCAAAATTTCCTAACACACCGCCTACATTTGGGGGGGGGGTGGTTTGCAGCCACTTCTTGGACCCCCTAGGGGCCCTTTCCTTACTTTATTCAATTAATGTATCACTAATTGCTGAGCAAAGAATCTGAGATGACCTGAGCCCATGCAGAGACACGGGAGCCAGAGCAGCCTCGGGCACCGCTGTTACGCTCAGCGAGAGGGGCTGTAAACACAGCAGCTGGCACATCCAAATCGCAGGAGATAATCTCTGACCTCTTCGTATCCAGCTGCAACTGGACACAAAGCAGAAAAGCAAGACAGGTTGTGCTGCGTGGAAGACAGGCAGCCTTAAAAACGAGATGGGCTTCAATGAGCTCTTTATTGGGCTAAAGGTGCCAGAAAGGTGAAAAGGAAGGGACTTGCTCTCTAGATAGAACAAGATTAGTTCTTGTCTGGTGTATTGACTGGGTCAACTGATATTCAATAGAACGACCTCTCTCGTTCCTCCCCCTCTGCCTCTCAAGCCTTTGAAAACTTACCTTATCCCAAAAGCCGATTCTGCTGCCAGGGAAGTTCTCAATGCCATCAGTTTGGAACACCGAGGCAGCAAAGGTGAAATCCTTTGGAAACACTGAGGTTATGACATGCAGGGACATAGCCTACCACTTGGGGGCAGTATGATACATAGAGCGTGAGGGCTGGGGTTACCAGGATGTTCATTTCAGCCTAAATTGGAAATCACAGTCCTGGCTTTTCCCTGGTTAAAAAAAAAAGTCTCAGTTGAATGAGAATTTAAAGGCATGTTACCCAGCTCTTTTGAGAAATTGAAATTCTTTACATGTGCACTACAGACACACAGACACACAGGCAACCGCGCTAGTCACCTGCCAAAAGTGCAATGTGCTTCTTTTATTTAAAAGGCGATGTTTTCTGTGGATGTTTGGCTGCATGTTTGAGAGGAAAATCCCCACCAAGTAAACTCCAGGCTCAGTTCAGTTGCTCTCCGGAGGAAATCGCGGGGAGATGCTTTGGGAACTCGAGGCGAACTTGAGCTCTGTCAAGGTGGACACTTCTATGCTTCACTTGCCGGGGCGATTCCTCTTTAACGGGTGGCTGCCTGCAGCACCAGAGTGCGTCCTCCCTGGAGTGCTTGTCCCTTATTCCTCTCATGCCTTTCTCCCACACCACAGATGGCGTTTCCTTCCTTTCAGCTCACCGTCCCCCGTACCTGCTTTAAAAATCTGTGACTAAACGCTGCTGTGACGCATTTGCCTGTGTCCTCACTAGACTGTCAGCCCTATATTCTGGAAAGGGCATCTTTTTTTTTTTTTAATTCCCAGTGACTAGCACAATGCCTGACACATAGTAGGAACACATGTTTGGATCTTGGTTGAATGAGTGAATGAATTATTCATCTTTGCATCCTATGCACAGTGTTCAAATATTCTAGGTACACAATAGACTTGCATCACATAACTCTTATTGCAGAGCATATAGGTGACCCAGCTTTCTAAGTTAGGCCCTTTGAAGTCACTTACAGTGTCTTACCTTTGCATGTGTTTGAAACGCGTCCTTTTCTTTTAGAAAACTTAGAAGGGAACTTGGATGTTAAAGAGTAGAAAGTGGATGTCCCATTCCTTCAACTCGCCACAGGCCCCAGGGCTCCTGCGGTGGGTTTGTCTCCAACAGCCTCCCTGAGCCTGTCCCAGGCAGGGGGAGCTGAGGGGCAGTGAGACATGCAACTGGTGGCCGTGGCGTAGGGTTTCCATGATTGGGGAGGAGGCCGCAGTGGAGGAGCCGGGCTCATGACCTGGCATGGGGAGCGGAAACCAGCCTGCATCATAAAGGCAGCCAGCTCACTCCTTACCCAGCTCCTGTGAGACAAAAATTCCTCCCACACAACCTAACATGTTCTAATCCATTCTGTGACCCCGACCAAGTCCCCCTCTGCAGATCCTGTCTGCTTATGATGCAGGAACTGGCGAAGTAAGAGCAGCAAGACCATCACTTCCCGCACTGACACCCAGTACGACCACGGTCTTTTGCCTATAACCTCTTGGCAATGGAATCATCCAAATAAACAAGAGCAATTATTTCCCAAAAGTAACAAAGCAGAGGGTAAAATCTGACTCAGTGCTTCTTCATCTGGGAAGAAATCAAGGACATAATTCAAGTCCCTGGGCATCTGTCAGGGCTCTGTGATGGCATGTAGTCTCTGGAAGTCTTAATGTCTTTGTGTGGGCAACTATCTAACTCCCAAATCGAGAGCAGCTCAGAGAAGGGACGAGGCCTCCTTCTTCTTTGTGTCCCCGATCCCAGGACAATAGGAAGCACATAGTGACCATGCAACACATGTCTGTCCTTTGAGGTCCAGCTGGGCCACAGACTAACTGAACTACCTTGGGCACGTTCCTCAACCTCTTTGGGCTTTGGCTTTCTCATCAGAACAAAGAGTAAACTGGTGGAAAGCAAAAGTTTAAGAAGAGTTCAGAAAAAAGTGTAGATGAGCCATCTATCCATGACAACTGCTGCACTATCTCACAGCCCCAGAGGCTTGCTGTGAGTTGGACAGGCCTCCAGTGGCAATGTCACGTTTGGGGCACACATTGTCCTACGATGAAAGGACCATAGGGCCTCACTGGTGTGATTCTCAGAGCGAAGTAAGGCCAGCTCCGGGGGCAGAAACCCTCACCGTGCGGCTGCCTGGTTCTCTGCTGCCTCCCCCTCCACTATGACTTTAACTGCACTTCCAAGTGGACCCTTTCGTCTTGCTAACTACCTTGGGAGTCAGTGAGTGTCCCCGGTGCGCTTCATGGGAGAGGACCGGCAATAATCATCGAGGGGATGGTGGAAACGATGAAGCTGGGCTGGGGAAGGAGCAGCAGGACTGTATCAGCCATGGCTTCAAAGTGGAGGGCGGAAGCGTTGCCTTCCATGTGTGTTCCTTAGCATTCTACACAAAGAATGAGGCCCATCTTGGATGCAGAACTGACACAGGCAGGAATCATAATAAGCTGCGAGATGAGCCAACCCAGTAGAAATGACACAGAATGCCCTTTCTTTGTTCCCTGTTTAATTCCATCGGAGCAAAACCTCATGGAAAGAGGAGGCGTGTATGAGGCCAGCTTCGCATGGTCACTGAGCGTGGGGACTTTTGGGACCTGAAGGCTCTGGGAGAGGCACTGTCACATCAGTTGGCTGGTCCCTAAGTTGGCTGATCCATGTCTTGGTCACCCCCTTCCTAACTCCTAAACTACCACTGAGATGTTCTTCCCTTCTCCTCCCCTTCTCTTCATGATTATGGCTCACAGCACTTGGCCTTCTCTGCATGGTGAACACTCATAAGGAAAGCTTGTCATGTTACGCATCTCTCTCTCATTCTACAGGCTTCCCCACAGGATTTCTTGGCAAAGCAGACAGCGTTGTTGGGGGGCTGAGGATATTGATCCAATCCTGCTGTGATTAACCCAGCTCCTACATGGCCCCGGCTGTGGAACAGGAGGTTGTGTGGAATAATCAGGCCAAGGAGGGTGACACGCAGAGGACATTAGATTCAGGAGACCCATATTGAGCTGTAGTTGCACGACGAGACGATTCCATAACCATTCTCAGTCTCAAGTCACTGCCTGGGGAAAGAGCCTCAAACCTGTCACCTTTGCCATGTGTTGTGTGGATCAAGTGAAATTGTGTGGTTGGGAGTGAGGGGAATGACAGCAGAACCCTCTCCCAATGCTTGTTCAATTAGTGCTTTCTCAAATTAAACACAAAAATTAATGATTTCAGGGGCGTCCGGTTCTCCTGTTGATATTGGCTGAGGTGGGAAGGGATGCGGGGCAGTCAGGAGTGGACCTCTTTGATGGGAGCTTCTCTAACCTTGACAGTGAGTGCCTCGTAGATGTGTGCACTGCACTCCAGTGGTGCTTTCCAGCACGGGACTTGGGATAATTTTACAAAATTTTGCTCATTTGCTAATAAACATGATCAATCAGAATGATCCCAAACTGAATGTGAGCCAGTGAGCGCCATGTCCGGAAATGATGTCAGACACATATAATTCATCCCTCATGCCTAGGCCAGTGCCAGACACATGGGAGCCACCCAGGGCATATTTATTTGATAAATGAAGGGCTGATGAGTGACTGAGTGGTTTCTGGTGGTTGCTCCAAACCTTTCAATTTGATTAAACATATCCTGGTTCATTTCGCCAAGTCACGAGAGAAGCTTTAACCACACGCCAACAGAACCCACTCCTTACTTTAAATGCCTCTCAGAGAAAGAAGGTGCTTCACACTAGACCACCCAGCTGGTCCAATTGTGCCAGAAGCTGCTTGGGTTTAAAGTGTTCAGATTTGCTAAGGAAACTCACACACAGCTCATATATAATTTCCTGATCGTAACTGATTGAAACATAAGGAAGACGAACCTAGCATTCAAATTCAGTAATCAGCCTGGAAATTGATTAAAATCAGTAGAAATCAAACCAATCAGTGCTTCTCTCTTATCATTGATGTTTCTATCTCTTTTATTATTCACCCAGTTTCTATTCTTTTATTATTCTTTATTCCCCATTGGCCCCTCCACTCCCTCACCCCCACCCCAGGCCTTCACTGCACTATTGTCTGTGTCCATGGGTTATGCATATATGCAGGCCCATTCTTTTATTATTCTAGAATTTCTGATAGGTCAGTTATTAGAAAACTTATGATGAAAAGTAAAAGACCCACATACCTTAATATTGTACCGATAAACCTGTGGTTTGCATAACTTACTAGTAGGTCTAACCTGGTTTAGGTTTCTGTGTCTAACACTTGCTTAACTATTCATTTCAACTCAATAAGCGTAATTACCATGTGCCTGCCTCAGGCTGGGTGCTTTGGGGGTAGGGGGGCTCTGCGATCCTTTTATTGGCTCAGGAAAACAAGAACATTCATCATCAACTCAAGTATTTAACAGCATGGGAGAGGCACAGTTCAGATGACATATTGGTTATAAGCATAAAGGGACCGGAATTTATTCAGTAACCACACATAACTGGCAACACTGCTCTAAGCGGAACCTTCTTGCTCATTCCAAACAGATGCCAAAGCATTTATTGAGCGGAAGGATTGCCTAACAGTAGCTATTTAGTGTGATAATGGCGTTTGATAGTTTGGACACAAACACCATTGTCACACTCCACAGCTCTGCTAAGGAACGTCTGTGGCTGTGACGGTGTTAACTTCACCCGCACATCCGTCCACCCCGGCCACCAATCACCAGGCACCTCGCCAGCTTCGCGCAGTAACCTGAGCGGAGAAAAGAAGGATCAAGGATGGGGAGCATCTCGAACACCAGGAAGAGATGAAGACTCGCGGTTGCCAGGCTTATGTGTTCAAGTTGATAAAGGGATCCATGTTCTATTACCACCCCCAGAGCCCCCCGACAACAGGAAGAAAGACTCCCCATGGAAATGGGTGAGAAATCAGAGTGCATCAGTTTCCTAAAAGGGCTAAGAGAGAAAGAATCCCCAGAGGGCATCGATTTTAGCAAATGAATACTTAGTGGGTCGCCATTATAATCCGTAATCATATGACTGAGTCCTCCCCAACTCTCACCTCACCATGTATCTCAACCCGTCATCAGTAAATGTGGTACATTCTGCAGTCTAAGAAGATTAACATTATTTTGCCTGGGGATATGGCTTTTAGAGGGGCTGTAACCTACTCTCACTAGTGTCTATTGAATGCAGAGACATCCTGATTTTAAATCTTACTCGCCACAGTTGTTTTCCACCATCGTAAAGGGTGAGGGATGAGGGAAGGGAATGAGGAAAATGGAGAGAGAGGGGGGAACTATTCAATTTTTCATGAAAAATAGTCATTTTCTTGCAAATGGGAGCCTCCAATGAATAAATCCCTCTGGTTTACTGGGTTTTCTGTTAAAAATGGTTTCTAACTGATATATGCACTCCTGCCCACAATGGAGAATGAGGGGAAATAAAGCATTTCACCTAATATTTTGTTTTCTCCCGAATGCTGGAAAAGGAGGGAGAAGGGGGTCAGTTTATTTTTTTCCCAGGAGAACGGAGTGTTAACATTTGATCAGAGCCTTGCTTGGGCCAAAAACTGGCCCATTCTCTTTTTCTTTTTTAAATTTATCTTTGTTGTTGGAAATATCACAGATGTCCCCCTTTATTCCCCATTGGCCCCTCCACTCCCTCACCCCCACCCCAGGCCTTCACTGCACTATTGTCTGTGTCCATGGGTTATGCATATATGCAGGCCCATTCTTTTATTATTATTATTATTATTATTATTATTATTATTATTTCAGAGAGGAAAGGAGAGGGAGAGAGATAGAAACATCAATGATAAGAGAGAAGCATTGATTGGCTGCCTTCTGTATGCCCCTTACTAGGGATTGAACCTGCAATCCTGCCATATGCCCTTCAGAATCAAACCCAGGACCCTTCAGTCCACAGGCCAACGCTCTATCCACTGAGCCAAATCAGCTAGGGCTGCAGGCTCATTCCTAACAATGGAAAGTGAACCCTCTGCGTTTTTCAGTAAAAATGGTTATTCACACGCAGACCATAAATCGCCCTTTTCAACCCAGACTATGCACTTATAGCACACTACGAAAGTCACTCAGCTCCCAGGACTGGAGGATTGGAGCCTTTATTTATTTATTATTTATTTTTTGCTTTTCAGTTTTATGGCGATATCATTGATATAAAACATTATATTTGTTTCGGAGGTACCACCCAGCCTCTTTTCTTTCCTTTCTGACAGTGTCGATTTGCTTATCTTCCTATTAAGTGGCTGACTTCCTTTGGTTTCTGTCTGTGCCCTGACTTGCCTTTATGGGGTGCAGCCATTGGCAGGGCAGCGGGATAGTGCCACCTGGCCCACCGTTAGACCTTCTCTCTGCAGGTGGAATGCTTCACCTGGCACTTTTGTCACGACTGACACCAAATAGAACTCTAGAGTTCCAGCTGGCCCCCAACACCACCAACAACCCTTAGATGGCCCCTGGGGTGCAGTCATGGTGGACATACTTGTGTGGTTAACTGTCTCTGGTTCTTGCCTTCCTTACTGCTCCTTCTAACAAGTTAGCCAAGCTCATCTGCTTTGTCTTTGACTGAGGGCCCTAGAACAGAAACCCTCACTTCCTGGCCACTCAAGGGACATTGTTGACCATGACCATAGGCTTCAGAAATCTTTGTTCATTTGGGAAAAGTCCATGGGAGGTGGACGATTTGCTAGTTAAAATGGTCCTGGTAGGACACGCTTGGAGAGCCCTGTAAGGGGTAAGGGCTTGGGCCATTTCACTTACAGTGTCCTATAGCAGCATCCGGCCCCTTCACTTCCCCCGTGAGCTCTGTGTGCTCTGGCTTTCAATAATCTGCAAAAGACAGAAACCGGGAGGAAGAGTAAACAGGGAAGAAGAGAGGAAGTTAATGTGTTACAGGTAGACCTCACCAACTCCTCCCCAAATAAACCTCTATTTCTTTGGTCTAAGAAAAATATCTCAAGGAAAAAGTCCTTGAATTTGGAGAAAAATTATTTTTTCCTACAAATTTATAGAAAGATTTATCTATAAGGTTGTCCACGGAGGCATTGTTTATAATAGTAAAAATTGCAAACAACCTACATGTCTAATGATAGAAGGTTAATGTATTTATGATACACCCTAGTCATTTAAGTCGATGTTACAAAAAAAAGGTTGTTGACTTGGAAAGAGATTCAAGATATGTTATTGAATGAAGAGGTAGTTTACAAAATAATATACACAGCATGAGCCCCTTTTCGTGAAAAATGCATACATGCCAGGGGCCAAAACATCAAATAATAAACATGGTTATATCTGAATGGTAGAATTAGGGTTTCCTTTCCCCTCCTTTTGTTTCTTGGCATTTATTAATTTCTACAAGTCATGTAGTACTTTTGTACTGAGAAAAGGAATTAGAATTTTAACAATTTGTAAGCAGGGTGTGTGTGTGTGTGTGTGTGTGTGTGTGTGCATTCCTAATAAAAATCCCTTCTTGCACAGGTTCTTCTGAAATTGTGTGGGTAGAGCTTACCTATCTATGTCTGTGCTGCTTGTCAACAAGCTTGACAAGTTAGTGCTGTGCTGAGAGATGGGCCTCAGGCTAATTTCCTAGCAAATTATTAGTGAAATACTTTATTATGCAGTACAATAATTTTATGGTATGATTGATCAATAAACACATTTATTGCATGCCTGTTATGCTCAGCCTTGTGCACAAATTTCAAACATAGCTCTAATGGCCATCATATTTTATTACTTTTTTGATTGTTTCTGCAGGCTAAACTCAGCCAACCTGCAATGCGGTTGAAACAAGCAAGCAGAATGTTTTTGCTTTTCCCAAATGCCATCCAATAATATGTCACTAACAAGAAAATGAGAAGTGGTTAATGCCAGGATCTACTTGGAGATAATATATATATCCAAAGGAAGTCAGCCACTTAATAGGAAGATATATATATTAAATATATATATTTAATTCTCATAGTTATTTCTTATTCTGCAGATATAAAAAAAATTTTGATCTAGTATTTTCAAATGTAACAACTTAAATAGTACCAGTTCATAAAAACTAGAAAGTTCATAAGGTGGTTGAGGCATAATTATACCTGCTATTTCCTATAAAAAAAAGAGGAATGCTTAAGGCAAAGATGTTGGACATTAATCAAGGTGATGGGTCCCAATGCCAGCACAGTTTTCTGCAGCTTAGAAAAGGCCTCGAGGGGTCCTGCTAGGGTCTCTCCTCTGATCTCAGCCGCATCCCGCTCTCCCCATCTCTCCTTGTGTCTTATTTCCTGGGATTTCCTGAGAGAGGTCAGTGCTAGGCACTCCTAAATGGCTATTACAACATTTCTGTGCAGTGTTTCGGTGTAACCTTCCCTCCCCTTCCCAACCTGGACTGAATCTCTAGACATTTCTAGTTGTGCTCAATTCCGAATGCAGTTTTCCCATTGAGCCCGTGGGTATGAGAAACTGGCAAGACCGAGCTTGCCCCTTTTTGTATGTCATGGGCTCTTTTTCCCCCCATCAATGGGGAGAGGGGGGTTCATCACAGAGGAAGCCTTTAAAAGCCTAGCCCTCTAGCAAATACTTCCATCTGTAACTATTTTGTGTGCATCACAGCTTTGTGCAAGATGCCTTTGATTCACAAGTACCAGGAATGTCATAAAACTCCTTATTCTCTCTTAAGTCAGATCTGGGCATGAGCAGCTTGCCTTTGCCTGCATAGTTTGTTTCCCAGGGGCTGAGGACATTCTAGGGCCAACCCCCGAGAACTGAGAAAAGAGTACGTTGGGGATCATGAAGTGTTGTTACCTTGCAGAAAACCTGATCCGTCAGGACCAAAAAATAAATAAAGTTTTCTTTAAAAGCAAAAGCTAAATGGAGATGCTTTTTCTTAATTCCAAACCCACATTCACTATCATTTCAAATAGATGTGTGAAATGCATCCATTTGATTCTTTTGGGCTTTGTTAGAGTTTAGAATTTAGATGAAGGCAAAGAGAGTCCCTATCATAAGTCTGAGTCCTGTCACTTGGAAAGTTCATGGACATTTGAAAAAAGAAACCTCCTTGTCAGTAGGGAGCAACGCGGCATTTCTTTTCTCACTGACATTGTCCAGAAGGGAAGATCGGATGCTCCTGACCATGCTTATCACCACCCAGGGGTGAGGAGGGGGTCACTGGGCAACTTCTCAGCTGAGTCGGCGTCTCAACCGACTCTTTGTAAGAGAATTGCTGAGGCGCCCAGCTGTTTCCAGTGCTGTGGATGGACCAGCCTGAGGCGGACGCATGAACAGCTCTGACGCTGGCATTTTAGAAGCTGAAGAACAAAACCGTGAGCTTTGCCATGGGCTTGCCCAGAAGCTTGGGCAGAGGAGGGATTCCTGGTCGGATAAACCTCCTAGTTCCAGTCAGACTCCTGGTGGGACCTTCAAGGCCTTGGTGCCATTGTTAAATCAGACCACCATAGAGCAGGGTGCAGCTTCATGACCGCCACGCCCAGGGCAGAAAAAAGCCCACGCCACCTCTGGGCCCTCGGCTCCTCCCTAGCCTCCCCCTTTCCCTCTGCAGGGCGAGAAGAACACCTAGAAAAACCTCGAGGCTTTCTGAAGAAGCAACAAACATGGCAGACACATTCAAGAAGGCCGTGTTCGCCGCTGCACCTTGCTCAGGTGTCGTGTGGGGTCTTTTTAAACACCTGGTCACAGCTCACCCCCACTTTTGAAAATCGGTGAGCCTCCAGAAGAACAGCCTAACTCACACGGGGCGTTGGAGGGCTCATGGGAAGAGTGGACCTTACCTTTCAGTTGCTTGAGTCCTCAGCCCAGGGCCCCTTCTCTGGTCCAGGCTCCCTGTTCTGCGTGGGGGCGGCCGTGGGCACGAGCCCCGGGCTTCTGTGGGTTTTAGGCCTTGTCCCTCTCCCTTTATGGGATCCAGGCTTTTAAAGTAAACAGTTCTTTCCCTTTCTGATAAGTCACATTAAATTATCGATTCAGAAGGGGGGAGGGCACGACCTTAGACCATGAAGTCACCTTTGGTCAAGCACACTAAGCAAAACCGGAAAGCCCAGCATCCCCCCTCTGCGGTGTGGGGGGTGGTGCGGGCAGAGATGGAGGCGACAGGCCCACAGGCAGGTGCACTGGTGAGCACACCACTCCCGCAGGCTCCCAGGCTTAGCCGTGTTTAACTCTTTCCTTCCAGGAAGACTGCAGACGGTGACCTTGTCACCTCCCCAGAATTCTAGACCCAGAAAGTGCCCTGGTCCTATGAGAGCATAGTCCTTAAAGATCCTTGGCGCATCCCACTTAAAGCTCTTGACCAATATTTGGAAGCCAATCTCATTCTCCTCTTGCACTCATCACTTCTGACGTGGTTGCAATCCACTTATTTGTTCTCGCCAACAATTATTAAGCTCCTCCTTATCGGCTAAGCTCTGGTGATGCAGCGTGAGCCAGGCGAGTGGAGAGTAAGCTTGGTAGGAAAGGCGGATGCGGACAAAAGCCGTAACAAACAACCCTGGGAGGCTGCCCTGGCCCTAAATGGAGTCTGTTAGCTGCCATTGTTTTTAAGGTCTCTGGTCATTTATTTTCCTCCTCGGGACACTTTGTGATTTTGCTTTCTGAAGCTCTGAAAGGAATCTGTCTGCTATATGATAATCTAAAGCGAGGGCTGGTTACCCTGGGCAAAGCTCACGATGGTCTGAGGAGGTGGGCAGCCTTCACCAGCAGGTATTGTTTGTCGTTGTGCCCTATGCTGGCTTAGTTATATTTCTTTTCAGTTGAAAGTGGAAAGCAAAATATGCCGGCTTTTTCTGTTTCCTTCCTGAGACCTGCTGGCTGGTCTTAAGCAATGAGCCCACACGGTTGCTGCTGCTATGAGGTCTCTCAGTGCCTGTGGGAGACCCCTTTGCGGGTCGCCTCCGACCTCCAGAGGTCATCCTGACAACTCGCTTCTAGAAAAGAGCAGGGGATGCTCGGACTCAGAGGTTGAGCATTGACTTATGAACCAGGAGGTCACAGTTTGATTCCCAGTCAGGGCACATGTCCGGGTTGCAGGCTCGATCCCCAATGTGGGGGACCTGAAGGAGGCAGCCGATCAATGATTCTCTCTCATTAATGGTGTTTCTATGTCTCTCTCCCTCTCCTTTCCTCTCTGAAATCAATAAAAAAAAAAAGAAAGAAAGAAAAAAGAAAAGAGCAGGGGCTTCCGTGAGGACTGAGGGATTAGCTGTGGCCTCCCAAAGATGGGACAGTCACATGGCAACAGCCCAGATGTTCATGGTGAAATGGGAAAAACATACTGAGAAACCAGCACATCCTGCTCGCTCCAGCTTTGTTCAAAGAATATGGTGTCAACGTGATTTTTTTAAAGGTCATGTTACTGGCACTGCCTGGAGTGCCGTCCTGTGTACTTCTTAAGTTGCTTCTTGGTGACTTCAGAGTTACTTTTGGTTTTTCTCCTTTAAAGTGAAGTAGATTCCTGAGACACCCCCCCCCCGCCCCACCCCCCTACCATGTAGCTAGCTTTTCCAAGGGCAGGACAAGCACTTCCCTCCACCCCGACCCAGGCCCCGCCACTTGGACATCCGGGTCACTTTCATCACCTCTCTCAGTCTGTGACAGTTGATACATTTTTGAAGAGACAGTTTTCCCTTTTGGAAAACCACAATGAAGACAAATGTTCAACTTTTAGATGATTTCCTTTAAATTCCCAGCCATGGTACTTGCCAGGATTCTGGATTTCAGAGAAAGGCTCCATCTTGTCCTACTTATAATCCTTAACAAACTTTCTCCTGCCAACCCTCACTTTAGCTGTCTTTAAAATGATCTTTCTTGTGTTTTTTATTTTTAATCATAAGGAGTGCATTCTTTTAAGAAAAGATAGATTTGAATCCTGCAAGGCTGAAGTTCAGTTTGGAACAGGTCAGTCCCTAATGTTTGTACTCAGAGACAGGCTGCAAAACTGGGCTTGGAAACAGTGAAAAACAAAATCAGGTAACTTTCCACCCGGTGCAGCTGGGAGCAGGCCCCACCCCCTGGGAGGTGGGGTGCCTGACTGTGGTTTTCTCATCTTCCTGCCCGGCTGCAAGCTTTCTGAAATGGAAAAAAAGTGGTCAGTTCCAATGAAAAATGCCCAACTTCTGCCAGGAGGGAGGCGGAAGTTGGGAACTGGGAATCCTGGGTCTCCTTTGAATTCTTTTCCATTCGGATTTTTGCCTTTGGACACACGCTTTATATTTCTGAGTCTTTTTTGTTGTTGTTTTGTTAATCTCCAACTGAGGATATTTTTTTCCATTGACTTTTTATTTTATTTATATATTTATTTTTAAAATATATTTTTATTAATTTCAGAGAGATAGAAACATCAATGGTGAGAGAGAATCATTGATTGGCTGCCTCCTGCACACCCCCTACTGGGGATTGAGCCTGCAACCTGGGCATGTGCCCTTGACTGGAATCAAACCCACAATTGAACCCCCTTCAGTCCGAGGGACAACTCTCTAACCACTGAGCCAAACAGACTAGGGCTGTATTTCTGAGCCTTTGGGTTCCTCTCTCTCTGTACAGCAAAGCTGAGATTGCTTGCTTGCCATTTCCTATGAAACTTCAGGTGAAACAGAGGATGAATTTGTTCTCATTAATGAATAGAGAAAATCAATGATGCACATAGAAACATTACAAAGGTCACGAGTTGCATGGACTAATTGGTTCTTTATTGGACTGGTAAAGGAAGAGACCAAACGAGTCAAACTTAGCACATGAGGGAGGAGCCACGCACAGGGGGCTGGAGGATGCTGAACTGCCCCCGCTTTGATCTGCTATCAAGGGAATAAAAGTCACTTTCAAACCAATGTCCCAATCCAGGACCAAGTGGAAACAGAATGTTGACCTCAAGTCCTGGTTTCATCAGAGTCACACACGAATCACCTTCTCCCAGTGAAGGTCCTGGCTCTTATCGGTGGAAAACAGGCTCAGAACACCGCCGCACGGGGGCAATGGCCTGCCTGCTGGGGACAAAGCTGGGTCATTGCATGAATGAGTGGGCACCCTCTCCATGGAGGCGGTTGAAACAAGTCGAAGACATTATGATACTTCTCCCCTGAAAGCTTCAGTGCATATCACCGAAGAATGAGAGTATTCTACTTAACCTGAGTACCAGTATCAGAGCTAAATTAACAGCAATTCCCCCAAAGCATCTAATGTTTAGCTCATTTTCAAATTTCGCAGCTATCTCCAAAATCTCTTTTAGAGTTGTTTTTCTTTCATTTTTTTTTGAAACTATGACCAGTCAAGATTAATGCCTTGCATTTGGTTCTTCCTTTCTCCTTTTTTAAATGGCATTAATCTACATACTTTCCTAGCACTCGGTCGGAACGTTATGTTTCCATCATGGTTTTCCCAGGGATTGGCCACTCCTCAGGCCTTCTCATGAGAGAGGCCCAGAAGTCAGGCCCCTTAAACCTTCTGCCTGGCTTCCTACTCCCTTCTGAAGATGAGCAAAAACTCTCTGAGTAAACATTTTTAAAATATCAAACAAAAATCTCCAATGAATCCTCATTCATTTATTTATTCATTCAAGAAATATTTCTTGAAGGCCACAATGTCCTCAGCGATATTCTATATAGTGTATATACAATAATAAAACCCAACCAACCAACCAACAACCCATCCACCCACCCACCCAAACGAGGCCAAAACATCTTCCCTCATGAAGCTTACATCCAGAAGGAGGCAAGCAATAAAAAAAATAAAGGAAGGCAGAGAAAGGGGTAGTGAGTTTGGGGGAAGGACTCAAGTTAAAATAGTGTGATAGGCAGGGCCCCACTGCGGCGGGGTTTGAGCAGAGAGAGAAGGAGGTTAAAGAGTGAACCACAAGGATACCAGGAGGAAGAGCACTTAATGACCCCACTGTCTCTATGGGTCCAGGTTTAGGCTGAGAAGTTCAGGTACAAATCCTGATACATGCTTCTCTTATGCAGTGGGCTTTTGTGCCCATCCCTGAGCGCATCTGTCATAGACCCCACTTAGATGGAGAGTTCTCTAAGGAATCCCGCCTCTTTAAATGAGGTTTCTTCAGTTGCTTTACTTGGCCTATGATAGGCAGTCCCAGCTTTATGCTGCTGTGGTCTCCCCAATAGTCACTGTGCACTCCCCCACAGCCCCCTCCCCCCACACATACAAAGCTACTCTGCAGGCTGTCAGAAAAATCCCAACTACTCCTCGGATGGTTCAAACGGAGGTGCTGCACAGAGAAGACCAAAGCCAACCAGGGAAGTCCTTTCTCCAAATGTAGGTACAGCATTCACATAGATTCTTCTGTGTTAAGTGCAGGGTTTTAATTAGACCCGAGTTTATGGGATGTCTTCTTCAATCCAGGTTGTGCAAAGGGCATTCAAAAGTAATCAATAACCCACACAAGAGTTTGGAACCAGGGAAAAAAATCAATTGAGTTAACCTCAAGACTATTATTGGCTATTTTGGCTGCATTTGTGAGTATCGGGATATCCCAGCCAGGATGGTCAAAAGGAAGGTCAGCCCTCAGCATTTTGTTAAGGCTCCCATGTCTCAAGGGGACTGAGGAGAGACGGGCACCAGGGGAATCTTTAAAAAGACAGCCATGGCCATGTCTAGCTCTTTGTAACTGATAAAAATTTACTTAATTTGGGGGCAGGGAATGCATTCTTCAGCAGCACACAAAGCCTAAAATCAAGAATTTTTAACATTACATGATTCAAACAATACAGTCAAATGACAAAAAATAGAAATGGAAAAATATTAGCAATACAGTCACATTTCTTTACCTCAAAAATGATTCATGTAAGTCAAGATGAGGAACTCAGGAAAGGAAAGGGTGTAAACATGATTGTACAGAAAACTGAACACATGACATGGTTAACTTCACTCGTGATTATAGAAATATAGATGAGATGTCAATTCTCCGTGAACAGATAAATGGGAATGAAAAAGCTGGTCAATATCCATGCTGTGAGCAACCTGCCACTCCCAAACCTGTTTCTGGAAGTGTCAATGGTCTGCTTTTTTGAGGTTAATCTGAAAATATCTATTAAAATTGGAAGTACATCCCTCTTGGTCCAATAATTTTATTACTGGGAACTTACTGTATAGATATACTCACAAAAGTACACTAGACATGAATACAAAACTATTCATTTCAGCATTGTTTGTGACAACAAAAAACTAACAAAGACAAAATATCTTTGGCAGACTGGTTGAGTAAATAATACAGCCATACAGTGTAATAATGTAATAATATAGCCATACAACATAATACTGTAATAATACAGCCATACAACATAATACTGTAATAATACAGCCACACAATGTAGTATTATGCAGACATTTAAACAGAGAAAGCAAAGGACCAGGAATTGGGGTAATAAAGATGATTAATCCCATGATTCCTAAATCCAAAGTATATAGGAATACACTTGGTATAAATAAAAGGGAAATGAATAAATTCACTTATGTGCATTTGTGTAGGTATTTCTTTGGTGGTAATAGCATACTTTTCCTTTTCTTCCTTGAAGGCTACAAACAATATAATTGATGGTGGTCCCTTGGGAAGTGACTTAGCGGTTAGCGGGGGCTGGGGGGGGGCTTTATGTTTAGGCTTTTACCTGGTTGGTCTTTAAGTGCTTGGAGGCATGATCACAAGCAGAGCTCCAAGGCCCCTATCTTGGCAGCAGATGCAGATGACATGGTCTCTCATCCAAAAGCTGAGAACAGGTGCAATGAGACATCAAAGGACAGACAAAGCCAGGCTGGGTTGACATTGGAGGTCACGGTGAAGCTGCAAGACCAACAGAAGTGACCTCCAATTGGAAGCACAGGGCTCAGACACTTGTCTGCCCAGGGGCCAGTCAGGTTAGAGTTAGGGGAGCTTTACCTGAGCCTAGAAGGGAGGCAGACTGCTCAGAGTGCTTGCTCACAGGTGTCTGGGTGTGAGGTGGCTATATGAGGGCCCTGACCTGGTAGTGGAGTCATGGAGTCATGGTTTCCTCCAGGAATCCAATTTTGGCCCGAGTTCTGAAGGAGGGAACAAAATTGGGGAGGCAAAGGGATGGGGCTAGAAAGACATTAGGTAAAGGGAACATCATGTATGATGGTCTGAGACGGGGACTGGAAGGTGAGCCCATGTGGTTGGAGCAGATACAGAGGAGGTAGCCATAGTGTAGGCAGAGCGCTCTCCTATGGAACTTGGGGGTAATGGGCGGGGTTTCCTTTTTATCCCAAGAGCGATGAGAAACTATTGAAGGGTGTTAATATCTAGATAGGATTTCTTAGTTGGTAGTGAGAGGAGGGGGATGAAGAAGTTAAGAGAGGAAGTTAAAAGGCTTTGGTGAAGTTCATGTGAGGGATGGTGACAGTGGGGAGAACAGAGCTGGTGTTAACGTGGAATAGACGTTTGTGGGTGCCTCTTGTGACCTCTGCTTCAAAAGGCCCACAACAATTAGCACAACTTCCATTCTGAGCTGCCTAACAATGAGGTGGTGGGGATGGGGACCAAAAGTGGGAAAAAATGAAAAAGATCTGAACACCAGTCATGGGAGCTCCAGACTCCATGAGACATTGTCTGCAGCCCACATTTCCACCCAGGAGTGGGGTACACAGATGTCCATTATTTCCATGCATCAGCATCAGACCTTACTATTAGCCAGCTACTACAGTAAGACCTGCTGTGTCCTGGGGGAATTCATTGACTTTCTAGATACTGACTCCGTAGTGATGCCCCCCTCTTCAGCATCATTCTTACTCTTCACTCATCGTTAGGGACAGGACCATCTCTTAGCAAAGTTGTGAATTAGGAGACGCCGAGGCCCAGGCCTTTTCAAGGTTCTCTCCTGTCTTAAGTACCTCATCTCCTGTAGGCTTCATACATGGACAAGAGTTACCTCAGACAGGCCATAAAAGGCTGAAAATCTGCATGGGCAGCAAGCCTTTGAATATACGTGGGTACAATTGTGATTGATGAAATAGAAAGTTTCTTCCATGCTCTACTGAATTCAATATAATTTTTGGTAAAAATTATTATTAAAAAATAAATAAATAAATAAATAAATAAATAATGAAATTACACTTTAAAAAAAAATAATTTTTTAAAAAAGGGGTCATTTTACTTGAGAACTACTAGTCTAGGGCAGAGGATCTGGCATAGTAGGCTGATGTGCTATTAATTCAATAAATAGTTATTGCATGCCTACTTCATGCAAGGCACCATTCCAAGGTCTGGAGATACCCATGAATGAATAGACACAGTTCCTGGCCCCCAAAAGGTATGGTCTGTGGGGAGATAGACACCAGTAAACAGGTAGTTAGTGACCGGACCATGGGAGAAAAGCCGATCTTAGGTAAAGATAAGCAGTTTGGTTGGAGATAACTGGAGTGTTAGGACTTAGGATCATGATGTGCCTCCTTCCTCAGGGCCATGCCTTTTGAAAGAGGAGCCTCTGGAGGGGTAAACACTAACACCAAGGACTGAATTTCTACTGGTGGGATTTCAGGAAATATTTGGGCAGAAAACCATTTAAATAGCTGGATTGGAAGACAAATTATAACCTCTTCTAAAATAATAAAACACATATGCATGTTAAAAACCAATATCATCAGTATGTTAACCCCTTGAAGTCTGACATCAATTTACAGGCTGTGTCTGTGATAATTCTAATACTCTCAGGATGTCAGAATAATACATATTGAGTCTGCAAAGGTGCTGCTGTTTGCTGGCCATTAGCACCAGTTGTTGGAATTCGGGCCTGTGCACAGTGGAGAAAGCCCCATGAGAATGTTGCCGAGAATAGAAATAGAAACCAACACATAACAAAATGAAAAATTTGGGACCCGGCTGGCTGGCAAGAGGTGGCACGTGGAGATGAACCCTCGCCCAGAGGTGGAGGGGTAACAGGCCGATGGGCTCAGCAGGCAGGCTGGCTTATAGAAGCTCACGCCGTGGCTGGAAAGGAAGGGAGAAATGGAAGAGAGGCCAGCATAGTTGGCACCAAAGGCTCGTCCTTACTTTCCTAGACTATCAAGATCCTTTAGAAAATATTGAGATCAGTCTGAACTCAAGGCACGTGTTTCTGAGGGCAGCTCCTCTGGGTGTCGCCAAGTTTGGTTTGGTTGGGAAATAAGGAAAGCTTCCAGATCTTCCACGAACCTTCTGTGCCTGTACTCATGCGTTGGGTCGGGGTCATAGCAAACGTTAAGGTGAAAGAGAACGGTTCAACCATTCTCTTTGGCTGAACCAAATTGCCAAAAGATCAATTTCCATGAAATGCCTACGACCTTCTAACAAGGCATCTGATCTCAGTGGGGTTTGGCTCTGGATGATGGTGACTTTGCTCTGTGATGAGCTCCCCCACGTGCTGGGCCCCCATTTGGGTAAAACTGAGAGTGGTTGACATAACCCCCTGAACCTCTGACTCTGGGGTTTTCTGACTCAGTTTCTCCTTAGCAAGCATATTTGGTTTCCTGCCTTCTGCTTCCTGGCCTCCTTTTCTCCTCTTCTCCCCCCTGAATGTCAGCCACTTGGGTGGCCGTGGATTCCAGCTCAGTCCGTGGGGAGCGCTTATCCAGAGAAGACCAAGAGGCACCAGGATCCCATGACAGACACTTCGGTCATGTCCTGCAGGGAAGACAGAGTGTGTCGCCTCCTGTCTCTCAGGAGAGGCCAACAGCATAACGCAGGGAAGGGGGACACCTTCCCTGACACCTCGCACAGGTCTCTAGGCCCCAAAGAAGTGCGGTGAACTTCGGTCAAAGATTGCCTGATGCTGCGCAAGGGTGGCCGCCAGCCTTGTCCCCAGAAAGCTAAGGGTGAGGGGGGAGCTGTCTTCTGCTGGTCATTTATATGTGAGTGTGAGTGTGAGTGTGAGACAAACCCGTGCCCATAGTTCTGGATACAGTCGTTCCTCCAGCGCCTCACTTTCCAGGGTCCTTGTTCTTTTCCTCCCCTGGTTTTAAGGCCAGTAAGTCACTGGCACCTCCTACTATAAGCTGCCTGTACTCGTTAGAAGCCGGTGATGCATGACTAGCAAGTTTATTTGCATGGAAGTAACATGTGCTTTCCCTTTGCTGGTGCCAACGCCCCTTTCTCTTTGGCATGCACCCACGTGTTGGTGATGTCCCCCTCTTCACTACTTTGTTCCTTGCTTTTGCTAAATGGATGGAAGCTGTGTCCTCGCCTGTGACGTGGGCGAGGACACAGCTCGCCATGCCTTCCGGCAGCCTGTGAACACAGAGGCTGGGTAGCCCTGGCACTGTGGGCGCTATGTCTGGGAAGAAGAGGACAGTCCCACCATCCCAGTGTGGGCGCTATGTCTGGGAAGAAGAGGACAGTCCCACCATCCCAGTTGCCCGGGCCTCAGCAGGGACCAAGAAGACCCAGCGAGCTTTCCCTGACCCGCATGGTAAGGCACAGAACAGGTGAAGGCGCGGGGCCGAGGAGTGCCAGAGGGGGCTGGGGGCTTGGACCTACCAGCCTGGACCCACAGGAGATGAGGTGCCCTCCTCCTGGCAGGGCCCCCGGGAAAGAGGACCTGGGGTGAAGCTGAACGCCAACTCCCATGACAGTGTCATGCAACCCCGCCTCACCCCCAGAGACCTCCATGGTCCCTGA
>NW_005871084.1:2805693-2813198 GCF_000147115.1 Myotis lucifugus | reverse complement strand
GGCGGAGCCACCAGCAAATGAGGGGACTCGCTGCCTGGCTTCTCCTCCTGCCCCCACAGAGGGAGGGAGAGGAGGGATCTCAGAACTGGGCCGCACTGGTGGGGCGTGGGAATTGTTAAAGGGTTCGGGGCCGGCTAAGGGCAGGCTCCCCACCAGGCACTCAGCCCTCCATTGCCCAGTGACTTGACTTGGTGAGGCTGGGCGAGCCCACCTGAGCCTCCCTGGGCCTGCGTGCGTCTGGAAGCCGGAAATACCCAGCGGCAGAGGCAGCTTATGGCGGTGACCTTTAGAACACCCCGTCTCCAGGCGTGTGCGACCAAGTGACTAAGAGCTGGAGACGTCGTGCTGAATATTTTTAGCCTCCCTCCCTTGTCACAGGTGCGTGCGTGAGTCACGGGAATGACAGACTGCGCTCAGGGGAGAGCAAGATCTTTCCAGAACCTCCTTCCGTCGCTGATGTATTTCCTACCTTGGCTCCTGGGAAGCCTCTCCGTGATGGTGCAGGAAGCGGCCCTTTCCGAGAGCGTGTCACCAGGGACCGGGGTGCTCCTGCCTCGGGTCCCTGAAGGAAAAGCAGTTTCCACTCACCTGGCGCAGCCATCTCTTCCCCGCGAGTGTTTTAAATTCCAGCCCCTTTCCCAGCCCGTTTGTTTGTTTTCCTTTAGAGTTGCTTGTGGCAGGAAGTCGTCCTTTTGATTTCAGTGGCCTCAGACCCGGAGGCTTTGGCTGGGAGGCTGCCTGGGCCTCCTGCACAGGTGACAGGTGAGGCGGTGTGACAGTGCGACAGTGCTGACACCTCCACGCTTCCCTCTGCGGCCAGGAGACACGCTCGGAGGAGCCACGTCAGGTAGAATCGGGGCCCATGACTCCCCGAAAGCTGTGCTCTTGAGCATGCTTCTCAGTTTGGGCTGCATAATTGGATTCCCGTGGGGAGAGCTTAAAACTATGAATGTCTGGACCGCAGTCCCAGAGACTCTGTTTTTTTTTGTTTGTTTTTAATATTTTTTAATTGATTTTAGAGAGGGAGAGGGAGAGAGAGATAGAAACATCAATGATGAGAGAGAATCATTGATCAGCTGCCTCCTGCATGCCTTACACAGGGGATCAAGCCAGAAACCCAGGCATGTGCCCTGACTGGGAATGGAACCGTGACCTCCTGATTCCTAGGTCAACGCTCACTCACTGAGCCACGTCGGCTGGGCCCAGAGGCTCTGTTAATTGGCTGGGGGTGAAGGAACACTCAGAGCCACTTCTGAAGGGAAGAGGGAGCAAAGAGGGAGACACCATGAGGGATTCTTATGGGAGCCCCTTGAAGGAAGGAACAGGTCTTGTCACTGGTTTGTCCCCAGGTTCTGCCCATCACTGAGCTTATAGAAGATGCTCCCGGAAGAATAAATAAAAGGCAGGATGGATGATTGAGGCGTTGAACTGGAAAGTTTTGAAGACAAATGATAAGAGGCCAAATAGGAGGGTGGGAGAATCCAGCCCCCTGGGTGGTGGTGGTGGTGGTGGGGGGGGTGAGCGGGCTGGTGTAGCCCCACTGTGTGCTAATGGGGTCATTTGGGCAAGAAGCCTCCCTTCTCTGAGCCTTAGATCCTCATCTGTAAAGCAAGGGGCTTGGAGCAAACATTTTGCTAATGTTCCCTCGCTGTTTTTAAAATCCTCCCGGGAGATGGTTGCTATGCCTACACCTGGCATTTGGCCACTTTTCTAGCCTCGTATGTGAGTCCAGTGCTTTGGAAATTGGCTTCAGCTGGAGAGCAGTTGTCCTCGAGCAAGAACACTGGGCCACCAAGAAAGGGTTGCTTAGTGACAGTTTGCGCAGCAATGACAGACACCCAGTGTGAGGGGAGGAGGCAGAATGTTCCACAACATTCTCTTGCGCCCACGATAATTCTGTGGTGGTAGATGAGGTGGGGAGGGGGTCATTTTCTCTTTGACGAGGGCTGTGGGAGTGCTGATAGAAGCATGGAAACCGAAGCCAGCTGCTGAGACTTACAAATCAAAGTTGACTTTCCCCCTGACCCCCTCCTCCCAGGATTGCCCAACTCTCTCCAAACACTGTGGACGGCAGTTCGTATGATGAAGACAGCCTCTCTGTTGACTTTATTTCCAAACCCTGCCTTTTGGAATTGACACAGAACAGGGCAAGCCGCTGGACAGGCTTGACCATCCGGTCAGCCAACTCCCACCCCGTTCCTGCTCCATCTACTCAAACAGAAGCTACTGAAGAGACCTCAATAACACAGATAAAAAGTAGAGCAACATGGGCTTTGGACCCCAAGGCCAACAGGCTTATCTCGAACCGGTCAACTTTTCTCTGTGGCTTCCAGTCCCCGGGGTGGGGGGCGGGGGGAAGAGACCAAAGCTCCCCTCCTTCCTTAAGACCTGCTCTGCACAGGTCCCTGTGGGTGGGGGCAGAGGCCATGATGGGCACCTTCCTTAGCATTCCAGGTACCCAAAGCCCCAGGTCTGCTGTGGCCGCAGGTGGAGGGAGGCTCTGGTTTGGGAGGGAAGCTTAGGGCCAATGGAAAGGCAGCATTTGGGTTCAAGCACAAACTCTGAAAGCAGAACACCTGGTCTACCTCTTACACGCTCTGTGACTCTGGATGACTTTTAAAAATCCTCTCAGTACCTTGATCTCCCCATCTGCAAAATGGGAACACGAATGCACCTGCCTAGCTCATTAGATTTAGGGCACTAAATCAGTGGTTCTCAAACATCTGCCAGAGTACGAGTCTCCTGCAGAACTTATGTAAATGAAGTTTCTGGGGCTTCATTTCCTGAGAGGCGCTAGGTGAGGGCCCGGGCTTCTTGGTTTTCATCCCGTGTCCCCAGGTGGATCTGACACAGGTGGTCAGCACTGCCTGGCCCCTGCGTGTGCCGCCTGGGCAGCAGGACTGGCTTCCCCTGGGACTGGCCCTGGTTGCCCCATGGGGTGCTGGAATCTTTGCGAATGGCTTGTCTCCCTCTTCCTGACCCGTCGATCTTACAAGTTTCAGCTCCGGCGATAGCTCCTCCAGGAGAAATTCTTTACGGGACTTTTTGATGGACCTGGACCTCAGGGCAGGACGTATGCCCTTCCCTGCCGTTCCAAAACCCACTTTTTATAGACGCGAGGCAATCTCATTCGGGGCAACACCTCATCTGATGGCAAAAACCTCACCTGAGCTGACATGTTATTTATAGTCGTTCTTTATTCCACTAAGTGTGAATATTAATATGCTTTGCTGTAGAGATATGAATGGGTTCCATGATAGTGTGCTGGCCCAGACTCTACTGGCAGTGTGACATAGGTTTGGGATATGTAACATGGCATTTTTCTAAAATGAAAAAAAAAATCTGCATTCCAAAATGCCCACCTTGGGCCAAGAGTCTGGGATTGTGAGTCTGTAGCCCATTTTGCTCTGATGATCGGTTTTCCTGTCTTGTCACTCAATGAGAATCCTAGGGTCCAAGACCCTGGTTTTCATGTGGCATCCTCAGCATCCAGCACAATGCCCAGTGCAAATAACAATCAACCAGTGTTTCGTGAATGAATGAATGGATGCTTTCTTGTGGAGGAAACTACCTGTCTTCCTCACTGTCTGGGACATTCCCTGCCACTCCCTGACTCTGCGGTAGGGTTTGTAGAATTACTAGTAATTTCCTATGGCTCTTTGGTGTCTCTTCCTTGAGACCAGGCTGTCCCTAAATTGGGGTGGGGAGGGGCTATGAAGGTTATGCTTGAAAAGCTAGACTCTTCCATTCTTCATTTGAGCAGGGCTTTGAAAAAGAGGATGCATTTCTGGGGCATTAGAATGTCTTTATAAAAGAGATTTCCAAAATTTGGGGGATGGGTTGAAGCCTTCACCCCCAAGATCCTCTTTCCCCGAGATAAAGCTCTACCCATGCAATATCAACGGGGCGGGGGGGGGGGGCTGCAATTCAGGCTTGAAACAGCAAGGACTCCAGGGCAAGAGGCTGGGAAAGACACAGCTTCCAACCCAGCTGAGGAGGGGATGACAAGACACACAGAAACAGAGTTATGAGAGATTGAGCTCCCAATATACATGATTAATAGCCTCCAGGCTCTTGGGGTGTATCCTGACAACGATATTAGACAATTCAAGTCAAATATTACACTAATCCAAGTTGCCTGTTACCACGTGTAGAGGTTGCAAACTCAAATGCCTACATGGGCCAGGCAGATAAGTGAGTGACGTGGGCCCAGTGTGACGGAGGGAGTGGAGGGGAGTGTGGCCAACTGGAAGGTTTGTGCCTCATCTAAAGAAGGCAGCCCCTATTCAGCTCCCGCTGATGGAAGCCAGGTCTTCTAAATTTTCAAGAGAAATTGCAAATCTTGATTTTAGGCAAGATTTTCTTATTAAAAAGTTCTAGGCAGGCCAAATAAAGTTCATGGGCCGTCAAGTTATGGCCCACCGACCACCATCCTGCAACTTTTGTTTCCACATATCCTAGGTGATGCCCCCTTTAAAAAACTTAGGGAAGTTAATTTGAAAGTGCCTGAAAGTTCCCCATCATTGTGAGCTGGGACCATCCCAAATGGAGGTGACTGTCATTTGCAACGTCTCACCCCCACACCAAAAGGCAGGGCAGGCTCACCGCCTCTGGGACCACCTCCTGGTCCAAACACAGAGGCCTCTTCCCCTCGCCCCTGGTCGGCACCCACCGAGATCACCAAGCAGCAACCAGAAATCTTGTGCCAGGTGCCTCTTCTTAGACAGCCAGGCAGCCTCGAGCACCAGGCATGAGTGCAGAGGGCAGTCAGGGGGTGGGGGTTGCTAATAGCACAGTGATCTGAGCAGAGGTTGGCTGGAGGCCGGCTCACAGAGGGTCGCGTGGCTGGGAAGTGAAGAGAAGGAAAGTGGCCAGAGGAAAATACTGCAGTTGTCCAGACCAAGGGAGTTCTGGAAGCTAATGTTAGGGCTGGTGCCTTCAGTGTTCAACTTGCAGAGCAAGAAGGTGACTGGCCCAAGGTCACAGGGTCCTGGGGGTTCTTGGACCCTCAAGATAGGTATGACCATTGCTCTTTTTATGTCACCAGCAATAGGTGTTTCCCAATGCTGTGTCTCTCCAGCCCTCACAGCTAATATTTGTCTCCTGTCGATCCAGTCTCCAGCCGGTTACTTTTTAACTGGAGTCAGGGTTCAAAGGCCTGAGTTTTGTTTAAACACTCATTACATCGGGGAGGGCATGTCCCCCTGATAATCTCAACTGATGAATAAGCAAGGATCCTCTAAGTAAATACAGACTGTAGAGAAGGCATGGCAGGGGAGGGGGGGCAGGGGGGAAGGGTGGACGAGGGGGTAGTGACAGGAAGTGGGAAGACCCCACTGCCAAAAGAGGTCTTAGACTTTGTAAGGAAGCTAAATCAAAAAACAAACCCCAAATCTAAACATTCTGTCCACGAATAATATTAAATATAATATCTAGGACCCTTTATAACAGCAGTTCTCAACCTGTGGGTCGCGACCCCTTTGGGGGTTGAATGACCCTTTCACAGGGATCGCCTAAGACCGTCGGAAAACACATATATAATTACATATTGTTTTTGTGATTAATCACTATGCTTTAATTATGTTCAATTTGTAACAATGAAAATACATCCTGCATATCAGATATTTACATTACGTTTCATAACAGTAGCAAAATTACAGTTATGAAGTAGCAACGAAAATAATTTTATGGTTGGGGGTCACCACAACATGAGGAACTGTATTAAAGGGTCGTGGCATTAGGAAGGTTGAGAACCACTGCTTTATAAGAATACAACAATGTCCATCAGTTAGTTCCTGGGGGTAGAGAACCCACCCCTCAACCTGGTCCTTACTGCCCTTTAACTCTACGAGACAAAGACAGGTTTGTACTGCGCTGGAGGCACCTGGAGAAAAGGTGGAGAGTGTGCCCTGCAGCAGAGGCGGGGTGCCCCCTGGGAGGCCCTGGGCTGGGCTGTCCCTGAGAACAGCTGTCTCTTCAGGCCGGCATCCCTTATGCACAATGGATTTTGTTGTCTGAAGCAGAAACCCTTCCTTCCATGGTTTGCTGGTACCTAAATACCCCCCTTTATCCCTTTTGGCTTAAGACAAGCTTCACCTTTGGAGTTTGCTAAAATAAAAATACTTCCGGAAGGAGGCATATGTTTAGTGTGATCAGACATTACATCTTAGTGTGAACGACTGTATTGGGTCTTCCCACTGAGAGAGGCTTTGGTGGAGTGGGTGGGGGGTGGGCAGGAAAGTGCAATGTCTGAAGGGAATGGTGGCTGAGCCAGAAAACCTGGGCTCAAGTCTCCACTCTGCAAGGGATCGCCACCCACAGGCTCATCTCAGTTCCCAGAATCCCATAGTGTACTGTTGAGACGAGCAAGCACTGCCAAGCACAGCATGTACCGGGATGGGGAGCCCCGATACCCAGGAATTGCTTCCTCATGCCAGCGTTTTGGGGCCCTTACTCTGGCTCAGAGGCTTCTCCTGGACTTTGAGGAAGACAAGGGGAAAGGCAGAGGAGTGGCAGGCTCTGGCCCGACCAGGAAGAGACAGAATTTCCTGCAGGTGGTTGCCAAGGCTGATCGGGGGGATGATGTGTTTCTTGAGGTCAATGTGAACTCTTTAAATTGTCCTGCTGTCATCTCCGCCCAGATCTCCAAGATGCTGGGCAGCTGCCAGCACCCCTGTGCTCAGGCTCCCCGCCTCCCCGCCCCCACTCCAGGGCCCACCTACATGCTGCCCCACCCTGAGGCTGAGGGGGCCAGGCTCTCTCTCTCCATGAGATGATTTAGGGAATGAGACCAGCTTGGTGGGCTTGCAGGGTTTTCTGCCAGAATTGGAGGCAGAAAAGTCTGGCCTTACTGGCCCTGCCCCCATCCCTGGCTCCGCCAGTGGTGGCATAGAAGCCATCTGTCGCTGTCCCAAGCTGGGCTGCTAGTGCCCCTCCTTTCTCTCCTGGCTCAGTGGCGAGCAGCCCCTCTCCCTCAGACCTGCCACCGGAGAGAGAAGGTAGGGTGAGGTCACACCAGTGCCCAGGGTCCCACAGGGGCAGAGTGAGAAGCTGACCACCCCTCCCTGCGGGCCTCCCAGTTCCCAGGAACCAGACACACCCACCATGGTCATTGTCATTCCGGTCACTGCAGGGGAGGGAGGGTTGCCCTGGAAGTCACCGAAGGAAGGTGGCAGGTGAGGACAATAGCGCTGGGCACATGCAGAGTGATCCAGGGCAAGCACCCAGACTCTCATGGCCGAGGCCCTATGTTGTCAAACGTACTCAGTTGTGTGCTTTGAGCCTGAGGAGCCCTGAGCACACACAGGGCGGAATCTTCCCTGTCAACTTGTCCCACCATTCAGCCCGGACAGGGCCAGGCAGGACTGAAAACTGTCCACTTCCTCGTTCCGGGAACTGCAGGCAGAACTCCCGCAGCAGGGGATCTCTTAGATCAGTGGTTCTCAACCTTGGCTGCAGATTAGAATCACCTGGGAATCTTTTTAAAATCCTGATTTCTGGGCCTC
>NW_005871084.1:2596440-2805532 GCF_000147115.1 Myotis lucifugus | reverse complement strand
AGGTTGAGAACCACTGTCTTAGAAACTGTCCAAATGTGTAATTTTCCTTTAATAACAGTCACCTTCAGCGGCCAGTCTGTCCCTGTGGGTGGGGCGCTCACGGCAGTGCCCTACGCCCTTCCAAGCTAA
Source organism: Myotis lucifugus (assembly GCF_000147115.1). Taxonomy (NCBI): domain Eukaryota; kingdom Metazoa; phylum Chordata; class Mammalia; order Chiroptera; family Vespertilionidae; genus Myotis; species Myotis lucifugus. The sequence continues at coordinate 2,805,403 of NW_005871084.1, read as the reverse complement.
CGTGTCTGCAAGTTAGCCCTCCCTCAGGGAAGAAAAAAAGCTTTCCCAAGCACTGGGGTGCGGGGAGGTGAGCAGAAAGCTTTGGGAGAAAACCTGTGCCCTCCCCTCCCACCATCTGGACCCCAAGCCCCTCTCCAGGACTCTGGGCCCTGTCCGCAGCGAGCCATGCACGCGAGCTGCAGATCTGCCAGTGATGTGTCCCCTGGATGCGCTGAAAGGCACCCCTGAAGTGGCAAGTCTGCGGAGTACCTGCCTACAATGGGTTAAGTTAGAACAGCCAGTTCAGACTTCAAGACGAAGTCCTTTAGGTGGACACAGAGGAGCTGTGTCCCCCTCTGGGCTCTGCCAGCGAGGGGCCTGGGCAAGGCTGAGACCCAAGGGCCGTCTCTGACCTTCCCCACTGACGCCCTGAGCGCTGGGGAGGCCTTGTCCCGAGAAGGCCCAGCCGAGGTGAGGTGGCACTCCACCTCCAGGCAAGGGGAGGGGCTCCCCACGCATCCTGCCAGCAGTTTATTCTCTGTCACCTGGGACTTGCAGCCCAGTGGGGAACATGGCCAGGACCAACGTGGGGGAGGACAGGGCACTGAAGAGGGGCTGGGTTGGGAGGGACAGAGTGACTGGGGCTGATTTACCTTTCCCCCAGTCTAGTCTGAGGTCAGCCTTACAAAGGAAGGGGGGGGTGTCTTCAGTCTCACCCTCCTGAGTCCCCACCAGTGGGCAGCCCCCAGACCGTGACAGGGTCTGCAATGCATGTTTGAGGGAGTCTGTGTTGGGTCTGAAGTCAACTCCCGATTCATGCGTTTTCCTGTCCAACTCAAGTTCTACAAACACTTGCTTTGAGATCCCACAGCCCGAGCTCTCTGGAAATGCATGGTTTTGAGAAGGTTCTCTGACAGGTGAGGGCACCAAAGGGCCAGCAAGTGGCTTTTGCACCCAAATGAATGTGGTCCCAGGGCCAACCATGGGAGCTAGAATTCCTGGAGACCCAACACTCACTTTTATAAAGGGCTTTAAAATTTCCGAATGCCTACATCACTCTTGGACTCCAGAAAAGGCCAAGAGCTCGTGGACCTAGCAACTGTGTTCTGAGGTATAATCTATTCCTCTGCTCTTTTTACTTCACGTTGTGTTTTTCTCTAAGGAGGAGCATATAAAAGTTCAGAGCAGTTCTGTCCACTTGCCAGTCCCTTGTGTTTGTGTGAGACTGGATGAGGCAGCAAGGGCTCAGAATCTGACACCTTTCCAGTGAGATACCACGCCCGCTAACCCGCTGAGAAACACGTCACAAGAAACCAAGGATGGAGTTATGTCCTGCTTGGATGTTACCTCCTGGCAGTCTCTGCGGGGATTAGGTTAGGGTCATCATGAGGATGCTTAGTCCTAAAGAAAAAAGGAAACATTTTGAGGAATCTGCGAATTTTAACCGAGGATAGAGAAGAGATCTGGGTTCTGGTAACCTCTTTCTTCCGAGACCCACTTTGGGTTTCGTGACTGAGTCTCGTTAAGTCACATAAATTGAGCATTGGTTGGACAAAGACCAGAACTATGTCTTTGCAGGGATGGACTGGTATAGATTATAGAGTGTTAGATAGTCATCAATTCTCAAGTTTAATAAAATGACAGATGGATAAGATCAGATGTGCATCTCATTAAGCTGAAGCCAGGAGTTTTGGGCAGACTTTAGTGATGTTTCTAAAGAAAGGACAGCTAGCACAGTAGGTAGGTGATCGAGAATTGTTTCTAAAGGTGTGGAATCTTAGGGAGATTAAGGAAATGAACTTGCTCTGAATCTGCAGGCATTTAACCTGCGGCAGCCCGATGATACATTCACGAAGAAGCTTTAAACAGATAAGCCATCATACTGGATGTAGAAATGTTCCAGCTTCCATAATTCTTTATTAAATATTTGACAAGTTGCATCACTTCTTTACAATGACTTCACTTTGTCACATGACTGTTTTGCTGTCAGGAAAACAATCTACAAGTTCTCATTCGATTGCTCGAGTAAAATGAAAAGCCCAAAGGATTCTGTTCTTAAACAAAAGTTTTCCTGTGTGTATCAAATGCAACCATACTCGAAAGCTACTCTGATTGTGAAAATGAGCATTGTCCATAAGTTGTCTTAAAAAATGTCGAAGTAGTTTGGTATTTAATCACTGTATCAAATAGTACTTGGCTTTTTCAGGTGGTGGGTTTATCAGACAAAGTTATGAAACACTGAGAATTCATTTGGAATGCTTGAAACTCTTTTCACCTTCAATGTCACTGTGTTTTTTTCATGTTTCATTTGATAATCAATCCTGAATAAATGACAGCATATTAACATCATCTTGGGGGGGTTCTCTCTGGCTCCGAGGGTCAGAATTCTCAGGGTACAGCTTGGAGAAAACCAGAAGGAACTAAGCTCTCACTCCCTTTCAAAACCAGACTGCTCAAGAAAGGTGTAAAAATGCTATACAAATATATACATATATATTTGGACAGCATATGTATGCATATTTGTATATAAATATTTTACATACATAGTAGAGAAAGAACAAAGTTACGCAGAACTATTACATGAAGGAAACCGTGACAATCTAGGTGAAATCAGTCTCAGTAGGAGCTGCAAACTGGCTTCTATGGGAACACAGATGTCTGCAGACACAGGGTCACGGTCACAAGAAAGGCTGGCGATGCACAGGTACAAGGCTGAGAACGCAATTCACAGAGGTCTGTGGCCAATGTCGTTGGAGTCCTATTGTGACTCCTTACAAACAGACTAACCAACAGAAAGACATGCATTTTAAACATGCATTGCCGCGCGTTAAACCTTTAAAGATGGAGAGATGTCTGATGAGAGGTTTTCTTGGAAAAGTTCACACAGAAAGCTCTCCTTTTCTATAAAACATTATACAGCTCACATCCTAATGCTACGGCATTTTCTGACACACTGAAAACTCTCGTGTGTGTGTGTGTGTGTGTGTGTGTAGACATATGCAAGGGTATATACACTGTTCATTAAGGCTTAGATAAATTATAAAAAAAAATGGTCCAAAGTATATCACATTTTCTTCCCAGTTTTAAAATCTAAAGTACAAAGTGAAGTTTGTAAGGATTTTTAAAAACACTTCTCAGACCTGAAATTGGCAGTTTTGACTTATCAGGATGTATCCCAAAGCCTGGATGCCAGAGAGGTAGTGATCTCCTGGGGTCAGGAAGGGAGCAGACCAGGCAGTTACCCTGCACAGTAGCACCCCCTATTGGCAAGGCGGAAAACGACACCAGACTGCACGTCCCTCCCTGTCAGTCCAGGGGTGCAGACTCTGGGTGAGGAGGAAAGAGGCAAAGGAAGGACAGCTAGCACAGTAGGCAGGAGATCGAGAATTGTTTAACCCAGGCTCATTTTCTAGGTTTTAAAATTTCAGAGCTGAGAGATAAGACTTAGGAAAATACTAGTCAAGTGTTCAGCAATTAGCAACTGTTAGAACAATTAGTAATTTGTTGCATATGAACTTGGCTTTTAAGGGAGCCAATTTGGACCTGGCAAGATCAAACAGCAATAGTACATGCTCTCTATTTTTATCTTAACAATGTGAGATGGAGAAAGTGTTTCAAATGTTTTGCAAACCACTTTTCAGAAGGCGGGAGGAATAATCCGTGTCAGGTCTCTTGATAGCATTGGTCACCTGACCCTTAGGCAATACCTGATGTTAGCTACCAGGGGGCCCTGGAAACAACAATCAAAGAAGCATCTCACACTGTGACCTGGCAGAGGCCTGGCTACAGGAAGGTAAATAATGGAAATGTTTGGGGAACTAGAGAGAAGAGCGCTGACGGGGAACACAACTTCCAAACAGACAAAGGCTCTTGTTTCCTTTTCCCCAGGCAGCACAGCCCCTGAAGCTAATCCCACCAATTAGCTTCCTAATTGATCTCCAGGTCAATAAGAGGCAGGAAGAGAAATATCCAGAACAGACGGTTGTGATAACTGTTCAAAGACCTTCAACATGTAGTATGTAAACGCGGGAACTTACCTCCTAAACTCAAGGCAAACCGGCCCATGATAACCATGCCTTCTAGGAACTAACACACACATGTGGATTCAAGTGATTTCTAAGGAAACAGAGGCTCCCTGGACTCCGGAGCAGGGTCACTGCTGGGGACACCTAGAAAGGGTGACGCAGGCTGCTGACCAGAGTGGTGGAGGCCCATGGAATGACCCATCCTTCCGCTCCTCACCTGACATGCTTTCTTTACTGCCTGCTGTCATTACGTCCCGAAGATGACGCAGAGTGGTCAAGATTTAGAGGAAACAAGAGATATGACTACTTTCAACAAAGAGTGAAACATAGAATTGTTGAGAACTAAGGAACCTTACTTGGATTACAAACAAGCAAAAATGAATCTCAAACCCAGCACTATTGAGCTGTTATTGAAATCAGATATTAAGGAATAGATGAACTGAACTGTCATTCACAATCACTGCTATTCAAATATTTATAGGGGCAATATGTGGAGAATTCTCATCTGTTCCTGGTATACAGATTATCTTAGAGTGATTTTTTCTTTCATATTTTTAATACTTTGTCTAATTTGCATTTAACAAATACTCTGATTTTGAATATATAATTTAAAAGTGATAGAAGACCCCCAGTCTTTATGCCAGAATTGCTGGATTTCTTCCCCTCCAGTCACATGATCACTCTCAGAACCCACCCAGCACGCTGCTCACCCAGGCTCTGGCACAAGTCTGACAAAGAAAGCTGACCCTGGACAAGGAGGGACTGTAAGAAGGGGTTTTGCCACTGAGACATTTGTTGGGGGCGGGGGGAGATTCCCACCAACAAATAAAAATACTGAGCAACACTATGGTTTTTTCTCCCTAATTACTCAGGATCTACGTTTTCTGATCACTATTAGGTACTTTAAAGTCAATATGTAAAGGGAGCCAGTCCTCAGCTTGGCAGAAACCCACCTTCTTTAGACACCGTGGACTTTAGCTCATTTACAACCACAGACACACAGCTTCTCACAAGCCACAAAACAGAATTTCTTCCACCAAAAGGTCCTTCTTGCATAACAAACAGAGGCCCTAAAGCCACCATTTTTGTCTTATTTATGACTGGCGAGAGATCAGATCTCTAGTGTTCCCTGGTAACCACCGCAGGGTCTAGGACCTCACAGAGTAAGAAGGCAAGCAGGGCTGAACTCCCACACTGCCTCGGGTGATCTCTCAAAACAGAATTCTGCACCAGAAATTACAGCAGCAAAGGATCACACTGTGCACACATCCTCCACCCTGCCCCCCAACCAGCTCGACAGCCTGGCCACAGAGGGTTTCATCTGGCACATGACAGACACGGGCAGCCCACAGCACGGAAGCAGCATGCAACACGCCACAGGGAACAAAGCTGGTTCAACCGCGTGCGTATTAAACCCATCTCTGAGCAGAAATCAAAAAATGATCGGCGAGGACAGGTCTGTCAGCTTAGCTTCACAGCCAGGTTCTATACACCAGCAGCCAGATTCACTGTTGACAGGTATGGCACCAGAAAGATGTGTGCAGGGAGAGAAATAATCATCAGATTTAATGTCCACAAGAAACAAAACACAAACCAAACCAGGTATGACCTCCACGTAGTACATAAAGTGCCTTCGGAATTGGTGCAGTTAGAACAACTGTGATCTAGCAATTATCAGCAAACGCGTACAACAGGAGACTAGACAGATCTGGTTTCCAGTTTCAGATCAGGCAGTGCCGAGTTTCATTCAAATAAATGTCTCTGCCCCGAACAGCAAAGAGGGAAATATAATAAAAGATAAAGTACAGCATCAGAAAGGGTTAAGTAATTTCTCCTATAAGAAATGACCGCCCAACCCCGTCTCAAATGTGTTAGAACACCTGTGAGTACTTTAGGGAATAATGGTGTGATTCCTTCCAGTCAACACAAAATTTGTCATGCTATGGTACAATTCTCCCAGCCTGTAGCGATTATGCTAAATTTGTACAAAAAAATCTAATATCCACTTTGTTTTCATTTTGAGTATGGAAAAAATTATCATTATGCCTAATACTTTAAATGCTCTCAAAGTACTTGTCTGTAAGAACGATTTGGACATAAACCAGTCTTCCAGTTCTAATAAAGTCGAGCGTAGGGGTGTCAAAGTACTTCAAAAGCAAAAATGTCAGACATTAAACCTGGCATCAAAGTCAAATACAAAAAAAATATATGCTCACTTTTCCAAGTACATGAGACATCTTTAATTGTAATGAAATGAAATCGGAAAATCGGTCTAAATCATTTTCAAAAAGTAAACATGAGTTGTAATACTATACCTGTAGAGTGATTAATTCCATTCATTGTCATTATAAAGTATGCAAAATATTTATTAAGGGCTTTGCCTATAGAGGCACAACATAAATAGAATTAAGTCCTCCTGAAATGTAATTAGTGTACACATCAACCAGATGATAATTCACGGTGGAAAATGCAGAAACGGGACCTGGGACTGGGTTCCCACGTCTGGACTTGGGCAAGTCACCGGCGAAGGCTCTGCTCCAGGAGCCATGCTGTGCAATGCTCCCTGCCATCGTCTCTGCAAAGTCCGTTAGGCAAACGCAAAAGTGCAAGCAGGACTTGCTGGATGAACCACCACCCAAGGCAGGGGCGCTTAATCCACTCCCTCAAATCCTTGAGCGTTTTCCACAGCCATGAGAAGTTTCTCTCGTAAATCTTCGAAGGTTTCATATGGAGGTAAGTCAAGGCGGTTAAAGCTGCAACAGCAACAAAAGTGTAGGTGAAAAGCCATCCTCAGTATCCTTTAGTTGTAACAGCATTTCCTAGATTTGGCTAAGGGGCATTTGGTGTTGGAGCAAGAGTATGCAAATGTCTTAAGTGAATTCTGATGATCAGAATATAAATGCTAGCGAGGAGACTGTCCACACCCAATAGGCTATATAACCTGCCGGGGAGAGAAAAGACTTTTCTAATAGTCCATGAAACCTCTCTACTCCAGTTCCATAGGAGACACTGACATACACTCTAAGATTTCAAAACCCTATAAACACAGAAGGTTTTATGCATTAGGAGTTCTGGATTCATGGAGCCGTGTCATTCCCGAATGCTCTCACTTCGACATCAGGCCCTGAGCCAACCGCTTGGTTTCACAGGCCTTGGTTTTCATCACAGGGTAGTGATTTTTCTGTTCTGCAGGTGAGGGTCCTGACGCACAGAGAGGTCACATCACTGTGTCCGAGCTCTCGCCCCTGCCAGTGCGCAGACTCAAGACCAGCACCAGGCTGCCTGGGCTCCTGAACCAAAGCTAAGCTGCCTCCACCAATTAAGGTCAGGCAAGCAATAGACACGTGAAGTGACAAGCTGTATTTATAAAAAGCCCTGATTTACCCTGAGGTTTCGTTTGGGGTGTACAAATCTCCCTGCTGGTAGCAAGGCACACTTGTCTAAGAGACCAAGTTCAAAGTCTGGCTCAGCCACTTGCCAGATGTGTGACCTGGGCGGGCCACCATCCTCTCTGAGTCTGTCTGCTCTTTGGCGAAATGGAGAAAATGCTTGCAGGGTGCTGGAAGGGTCAAAACCGAGCATATGTAAGTGTCCTGGCACACAGCAAGTGCACAGAGATGGTGAGCAATGATCATTCGCTCACCATTCACTGAGCGCCCACATGGGACATGAGGAGTGAGAGCCCCAGTCACAGGATTCATGCCTTGAGGGGGTGGACTGCTGACGTGTACCTGTCATGAAAATGGCCACCCACCCGTGCCACAGATAATGATGGTTTACCCTGTGCAGTCAGCATTGCTAAATACTTTTCATTTACGATTTCAGTGAATCCTAGTAATTACCCTATAAGGTAGGTCTTGCTTCATCCCTAGTTGAGGCACAGAGAGGTTAGGTAACTTACTCAAGGTCACACAGTAAGCGTTAGAGCTGGGATTCATACCTATGTTGGCTCCAAAGCCCAGTTCTAACCACTGTTTGTGCTGTCTCAGTGTATAAGACTGCTCCCTCCTGGCAATGACATATGATTCCAAGTTTGAAAAGCTAATGATTATCAGCAGCGGTAAAAAACACACGTCCACAGTAGTTCCTTTACCAACCCCTGAAGTGTTTAATAAGACACAGTAAGCTCTCGGATTTTTTAACAGTCCTTAAACATTATGAGACATAGCAGAGAATACCACTGCTTCTCAGAGTGGAGTTCTTAGAAACCCAGGAATCCTAAAACAATAAGTCTAAAAGAAGTTTTTAATTTTGGTTTTCATTCTGATGACAACCTCGAGTATTATTTTACGTTATAAAGACAGAATTCCATGACTGCAGACCCCACTTAAAAGAGCTGACCACAGAAGGTAGCTTCAGTATTAATTTAAGTTGGTATTTCCATTGGGGCCTGCATTCCTTAGGGATCTGGAAATGCATTCTTGAAGGTCTGTGACCACTGTTTCCCCTCTAATATGACCCACTTCTTAGAACTGCAGTGACGATATCGGTGAATACACACGAAGTGCTGAGGACAATGCTGGGAACACACTTAGTGCTTAATGAGTGTGTAGTTATTATTACCACCGAGGTCAGGGGGCCGGGGCAGTCTAACTAACCGTGGACTTCCCTATCCTCCGTGGGCTTCAGTGTCTTTGTGGGTAAGATGGTGGGCCAAAGGGGATTGTTCTTAGAGTTGACAACAAAGAGTAGGTATTCTTAGTAAAGTGTAATGTGTGACCTTTGACAGGGCAATGAAATGAAGCCTTTAAATATTGGACACCCAATAATTACATCTGAGAGAGTGATGGAAAGTGCCAGAAAGAACCAGACCTACCAGCCCTTGCTCTCCTGGTAAATCAGGTTTGCGTTTTGAGGCTTAATTGTGTGTTTTATAGGAAACATGGAAGACATTAAACATACATATGGCTAAATCGGACTGTATAAGGAACTCTTGCTGTGAGGCAGCCAGCAACGCTGGTTTCCTGCGTGACAGTCAGGTCCAGGCGAGGTTGGGAGACAGCCACGCACACAGAGAACAGAGTCCCGCCCTGCCAGCCAGTGTGGCTGCAATTAGCACTCCCCTGGGCCAGGCCCAGTTGTTCTGGGGAGAAGACCATCATTAGGAAGCCAGTCAAGGCATGTACCTGGGTTGCAGGTTTGACCTCCTCCCGCCTCCCCCGCTCCCTTCATTCTCTCTAAATATCAATGAGAAAAAAAAAACATCCTTACTCCTTGGGTGAGAATAAAAAAATTAAAATACGGCTTGTTGACACGGGTACATTTTTGTCACTCACCATGTGTGAGCTCTGGGCAGTTTGTCAGGACTCCCCCATTGCTCTATTGTAAACAGTTGAGGACCATTGGAACCTAGACAAAAAGAGAAAAGGAAAGTGAATGCTAACAGTGCTCTAGGGAAGTATGTGACCAAGAAAGAGAGGGTGAGCCCAGACGCTCTCTAGGACTGCAGCGTGATGTTTACTATTTAGCTGCAGGAAGCAAGAGGTTTGCACAACCTCACAGCACATGCTCTGTGTCACCTTCAGATGGAACTGAGCTGAAGAGACATCACAACAATGGAAGCGCGGGCTGCTACTGCCTTCCAGCCGAGCCTTGGGAGTTTAAATTTAAAACTACGTTTGGGGAAAAAGGAAACATAACCTTTAATACGCAGAGCAGAAAGTGTTACTTTTTCGTCTATAGTAAGCACTGTGGAATCCTGCTCCCTGCAGGTGAGGTGTCCTGTCAACATTCAGTTTACAGCCATGTGGATGATTCTGCAGAATCTAGTTTTTAAAGATAGACCAAAAAACAAAATAAACAAACAAAAAAGACAAATAGTCTCCTGCTCACCATAAAGTTCAGCAAATCCATTCATAGGTACTCGGGACGTCCCCGTGACAAACTGCAGCAACCGGATACGCTTCTCAGCGTCCATCAGCAGCACAGCCTGGAAACAGAGGCAGAAGGTCACTATATCCCCACAGGACAGTTGGCACACCTTACTTCTACGGCAATGTAAGACCTAGGTGGCTGACTCTGAAAACGGTCCTTTTATTCTTAATGGCCATCACAATGCTGGCCTCTCTACTTTAGAGAGCAAGAGATCAGTGTCTCTTTCTTCTTCTGCAATGAGTCAAAATAAGAGAGATAAAAAGCAGAGTCTCTGATGGCACCGAGCTCAGTTTCTGTTGTGTGAGGCCTGCCAGTTCCCTGAAAGCCAATGATAATAGACAGAATTTGAGACGTGTCAACACTGGGGGAAGCCAGGTTATGAGGTGGGATTTCAGACTGTAGACAGATTCTTGAAAGATGACACTTAAAAAAGAAAAACAGAGCAAGGATAGGCCTCTGAAATAATCTGTGTATCTTACATAATTGGGTTATTACCAGAATTGAGTTGGTAATGTTACTTGAACTGCTGTAAAAAAACAACAACAACAAAAAATCCAAAATCAAAATTAAACGAGACTTGGACTAGGGTAGGGTTTGAAGAATCTACTTTTTTCTTTTTATCTCTGTCTCTGCTGGCACTTGAAATATTATTAAAATTAGCCATTTAGATATTAAAACAAGTGATGTGACTTCTTATCTCTGTAAAGCAAAAAATCATTTTTTTTTCTGTAACTGGTTTTTTAAAGTCACTTGACCATCTCTCCCTTGGACCCACTCATTCCCACTTCACTTCTCTCCTAAGCTAAGCAGAATGCAAACATTAGCCCTAAGATACTAAATAAAATTTCACTTGTAGCCTGAAAGATATAAAAGATCAAAATGTGTGTTGGAAATAACAAAACAAAAAAATTGGGAAAATGATTTTTTAACCGAAAATAGTATCTTGGAAAAGCCAGCATCCAAAGCAGGTTTTTGCCTAGAGGCCTCCCATTCTTATTCACACATTGGAGGACTCCTGCCACTCTTGAATCCAATTACCTCCTTTTCAGAATCATCTACTCAATGGGTTCCTCAAACAGAAGCCACTTGAATCTGGGGGTTAAGGAAGGGTAGTGTGCTGCGATAAGGATCAAGGACAGCTGCCCCTGGAGTTACACAAGGGCTGCTTCTAGCTCAGGTTTGCCTCTTCTCTCCGCCAGGAGCCCACGTACTGACAGAGCCCCAACTTGCGCAGCTAAACTAAAGCAAGACCGTGGGGAGGGCAGCAGAGCCCTCAGGCCTGACCCAGGTGGAGGAGCTGAGTGTGGGCCCAGGAGGCCCTGGCCTTACCTTCCAGAACCACTGAATGACAGGGTGGTTTGGGCAGTAGCCGTTCTTGTAGATAGTATGTTGTCTCCAGTCATTCACGTCCACATCGCCGAGGCCACACATCAGCAACTAGGAAAGAGAGAGAGCAGAATTGTAAACGGGGCACAACGTGAATGCCAAAGAAATCACACTCGGAGAGGTGGCCTTCCTCAGGGCCAGCATGCTGACCTGAGTTCACAGAAACAAATGCAGGGAATGTGTTCCACATTTTACCTGCCACTGCAGACCAGAGACAGCGTTGGTAACAAGGGGCCCAAGTCTAATGCCTGTACAGACCACACTTCCTGATGGAAATGGAAACTCCAGATTGATCATCTTTCCTCCCTCCCTCTCTAATCTGAGCACAATGCTCATAGATTTTCTTATGCTCCATTTATATCTCATTACCCTGGCTGTTTCCCCTTCTGAGAGGTTATTTGTCTCAATATTTGACACTACCTTCCCACCCACAAAAGAATTTGTGTGTTATGACAGCAAGACCTCATCTTGCCCCAATCAATCTATCCCGGGGAAGGGCAAATTACCCATCTGCCCAGTGACCCCAAAGCATGTTCTATGGAGGCAGACCTATTCTAATGTGGTGACCGGTTCACTGACTTAGCAGCTAGCCTTAAGTCTGCTTTTTAAATCATCTAACCCTCTAGTAGGGATGGTTTCCTGTGGACAAATGAACATGACATTCCTGCAGAGGCACTAAATGAAAAAGATAGAGAACTGAGACAGATGCCCGAGAACGGGATACCTAGGCCTAACTGTGCCAAAACCTTGTTGGGTAAACCCGTGAGGTCACTGACTTCTCCCTGCCTTAGTTTCCCCCACTCCCCTCCCACCTCCCCCTTCCCCAGGCAAATGAAGGGCTTACACTTATGATGTCTATGACATCATCTACTTGAAGTTTCCATTTTAAGATAAAAGCACGAAAAGCCAGTCTACAAGACATGCTTCTCTGGATGTGGTTTGGACAAATGACTAATTGAATCCCATCAACAGCTTCCGAGCAGACACAACCTTCCTCTCAACATCAAAAGAGAGAGTCGTTTGCCTTTAAAAAAATATATATATTTATACTGATTTCTGAGAGGAAGAGAGAGGGAGGGAGAGAGAGAAATATCAATGATGAGAATCATTGATTGGCTGCCTCCTGCACACCCCCACTGGGAATCTAGCCTGCAACCTGGGCATGTGCCCTGACCAGATACTGAACCGTGACCTCCTGGTTCATAGGTGGACATTCAACCACCGAGCCACACTGGCTGGGCTCCTTTGCTTTATAAATTGATAGTTCTCATCTACCTCAACACAAAGAAGCTGAAACAATTGAATATCAAACTACCTGTTGTTGACTTCTGACGTTTTTCCTCCCTTAACGCAGACTACTTCAAGTTCACTGACAGGGTGGGTGGGTGGAGGGGGTGCAGCTGGGCCTTGGGAGAAGGGTGCTGCTACCCCAACTGGTGCTGCAGCCCTGGCTCTACTAGAAGCAGTTTTCCTCACCTGGGGCAGTGGGCTATGCACCCAACCAGCTCAGGGGGCCTCTGCTTGTCCCGCCTGTCCCAGAACTGCCCTCTCCTGGACAAGGAATCTGCAGGTGACGACTCCTGCTGTTTCCTTACTCCCCGATTGGCAAACAAGCCCTTTATGAGACCCGTAGTAGATTCACCTGAGCTGTCGCCCCAGGACATTATGGATCAGAGAACGTTAAGATATCATTTATGAAGTAATAAGAAACTTAAAAAATCTACTTTACACAAAATGTTTACAATACATACCTCCAGCTCATTTTCATCAAAAATTTTAATCAAATCGATAGGAAGCAGTTCTGTGAATCCCTGAAAGAAAAAAACAACAACACCCTAAACACCTTTTTCCATAAAAGAGGCAAATTTTTCAGAAAAAACAAACTTTCTTGATTAGCCAGGAAAAAACACATTCTTTACTAATGATTTATATATCAGCAATAGCATCCATAGTTGCAATTCTAATAAAAACAGCCTAGTCATGATATAAAAATTTTGAAAAAGAATAGAATCTAGAAGGTTCAGATACTTGAGTAGTTTCTGAAGCCCTGTGAAAATACGGGTTACTGTAGGCAGGCAGATTCCAGAAGTCACTTATGAGGCAGTCTGTGAGCCAGTGTGTCCTAAAATACACGTGCTATCGACACGAAAGAGGACACAGTTAAGAATCAAGTCCTGAAGGCACTAGATGAAACACACAAGGAGGCAGTGGGCTCGGTACAGGAGAGACCGGGGTGCCGAAGCCTGCTGTAGTGCACAGATAATGTCACTGCCAAGTGGAGGTGCCATGCCTCGGGCCTTAGTAGGGGCTGGGGTTTTTTTTTTTTTAGAGAGAGATTTGTTGTTCCACTTATTGGTTGTTCTTATATATGCCCTGACCAGAGATCTAACCCCACTGGCATATTGGGATGATGCTCTAACCAACTGAGTACCTGGCCAGGGCAGGGCCAGATTTTTGAAAGTATAGAGCAGTGGTTCTCAAACTTCTGGCCCTTTAAATACAGTTCCTCATGTTATGACCCAACCATAAAATTATTTTCATTGCTACTTCATAACTGTAATGTTGCTACTGTTATGAATCATAATGTAAATATCTGATATGCAGGATGGTCTTAGGCGACCCCTGTGAAAGGGTCGTTCAACCGCCAAAGGGGTCGCGACCCACAGGTTGAGAACCGCTGGTATAGAGGGATCAGGTGAGGTGGGGCCCAGGAATGTGCTTCTGGGTTTCTTATATAAAGTATGACACCTGTTCTCAAGTGTATCTAACTCATACTTATGCCCCCAAGTCCCTGAAGTCTGGGGTTGGGGCTTCTTAATCACCAGGAGCTGGGGTAAATTTTGCATCAGTTCACTGGGAATTTATAATGTACTAGAGGCCGGGTGCATGAAAGTTCGTGCACTGGGGAGTTGGGAGTCCCTCAGCCCAGCCTGCCCCCTCTCACAGTCTGGGAGTCCTCAGGGGATGTCCTACTGATGGCTTAGGCTCGCTCCCTGCAATCTGGCCTCCCTCTGCGGGAGGCAACCGGGCTAATCAGGGGAAGGTGCCGCCCCTATCACCCCCGCTGCTGCTGCCACTGCTCGCCGCAGTGGCTGTGAGGCCTGAGCCCTGGGCCTCACAGCCGCCAGGGCTAATGGACGTCCAGAAGACATCTAATATGCCCTAATTAGCATATTACCCTTTTATTAGTATAGATAGTTGGGGCTTGTTTCTAGGTTTGCTTTGAGTAACTAATACCCATTATCAAGATTTAAGAAAGCATTTCACTTTGGGTCAAAGCGAAGCATTTTTAAAAATGACGAATCCATCCCCTCCAGGCCTCTCACAATGGGTCAGGGGGCACCACTGACATCAAATCCTTGGATCTGAGAGGTGCCTGCGTCCCATGTCATCCAGTGGAAGTTGGCACAAGGTGGTTGATACTTTGCTCTAAGATAAAATTCAGCCTAAGAAAATATGTTTCCACGTGCTGCACAGGAGCGAAGTCTGTGAGGAGCCATGAAGACAGCATGAAGGGAACGGCTTTGCTACTGAAGAGTTTGATATGTTCAGTCCGAGTCCTCAGGCTTTGGAGGACCCATCAAGTAGTGCCAAAGGCAGAGGTGCATCTCCCAGCCTTCCCTTGGGCACCACCCAGAAATGCAGGCCAGTGGGTCTGGCTTCCGTGGGGGCCTACCTCTGGTTCATGTTTGTAAAAAGTTCTCTTTAAAAACTGTTAAGGAACATTAAGACATAAGAAGCAAAGACGAGAGCACTAAACTAACAAAATGAAAGGGTGGCCACGTGGTGGCTGACACTCCTGCCCTGGGGACTGGTCCATGGTGCAGGCTGTGCGGCCCTGACCTTTGGGCCGTGTCCCCCCAGCCTGTGCCCATTGTGTGGTGGGTGGTCGTGCCCACCACACCGCCCTCAGGAGTGCCCTCTCTCCAGCTCTGACTCCAGACACAGGTAGACAATCCCAACCGCGCAGCTTACCTCCAAGAAGGCGTTCATTTGCTTCTGGACCCTGTTCACAAACCTCCACTGGATGACTAAGCTGTGGGAGAAAACGGAACAGTGTTTAAGCACCTTTGTCATCACAGCGCTTACGTCTTTCTTCACAGCTTCAATTGAGGCTCATCAGA
The DNA here is from genome assembly GCF_000147115.1 of Myotis lucifugus. Classification (NCBI taxonomy): domain Eukaryota; kingdom Metazoa; phylum Chordata; class Mammalia; order Chiroptera; family Vespertilionidae; genus Myotis; species Myotis lucifugus. Next base: position 2,790,015 of record NW_005871084.1, on the reverse strand, counting down.
CAAAGGAGAGAAACCCCTACATCGGCAAAGGAAACCGGGGCCCCAGGGCTGTGGCATGCACTGTTTATTCATTAATTCTTTTGAGAGTAACTAGAACACATGTGAAAAACCTAAAATTCCACTTAGGAGTTCAAAGGAATAGTTGATTTCTTTTTCTCCAGATTAAGGCTTAGTTTATATAAATTGCTTTATAAATGTGACTGAAGGTCATGGAATGTGAATACATATGCATATGTGAAGAACATGCATACACATATAAACTCACGTATATACACGCCCACCTATGTATACATATGTACTTACATTTTTAAAGGGAGTACCAGCACAACATATTTTATCAAATGATATTTCACTCTAATAGACATTGTACTAATTTTCAACAATGACCTACAGTTTATAAGCAAAATGATGTACACTAATACTTTAATACTATAATATAGAGGATTAACGATAAGACCTCTTTATGTAACAAATCCACTGAAACCATCTCCCCCGTGACAATGTCTAGTGACAGCAGAGTTTAATGCCGGGCGAATCAACTTCAGATACCTTCTAAGGTGTTTTGTTGTGAAACAGCACAAGGACCTTGTCATCACTGCTCTCACCTTTGAGGGGGCACATGGCAACGGCCCTCGAGGACCAGCCCCCCTCACAGCCACTGCTCAGCCCCACCAGGCTTTTCTGTGCTGAGCTGCGGCCAGCAGCCCAAAGGCCTTCCTGCACCAGAGGCTTGCAGGTGTCAGGGAGCAGGTGGAGATTTCTATCATCCTTTTCTCAGCTAAGATAGCTGCGACTCTGCCCAACCCCACACCCACCAAATCTGAAACCTCAAGGAATCCACTGCAAGGAATGATGTACAACGCATGTCACAATGTCTGAATCCCCGGACTTTCCACCCTAGTCACCTGGGTGGAGTGTTCTAAAATCTATTCAAAGTCTGAACTTTCTGAATGAAGACAGCCTTGCTGGCCAGGGTGCTATCTGCTTGCTGAGATGGTCCAAGTTCAGGCCACCTGACATGCTGTTCAATGTAATAAAAAATTGTAAATGTGCATATACGTACTCAATATATTCCCTTTTGTTTTCATTTGTAACCATTATTTCAGACCCATTGGGCTTCAGATCCACTTGATATGTCTGTAATTACAAAGACAAAACAATGGTCACCATCATGAAGTTATTCTGTGGATTATTACTGGGTAATAATGTCTCACTATAAGAGGAAGATAAGCAAAATTGACTCAGAAATATTTTCCAGGAAATAGGCGTTGTGTACAAGAGGATGCTTAACAAGGTTTTTATGTTGTTAAAACACAGTTAAAGATGTTATCATTAAAGGCAAACTATTTTATGGTTGTGAGTTTTCATTATTCTTCAGACATTAGCAACAATGGAGAAGGAATTAATTGTGTTTACAGAAAAGACAGGGTATGTCCACTGAGACTAGAGACCCAAATCCTAATGTATCTTATTTGTTTTGGAAAATTAAATTTTATAGTCATAAAAAAAGATGTGTGGGATTTTTTTAAACAGGCAAAACTCAGGAACTTAAAGAAAGAAGCTTAAGACATGAGGCTGCAGAGAGGGATCTACCTGATCGTAAAGAGCAAAGCAACTGAGGTCGAGCCATGGCCCTTTCCTGCGCGTGGGGTCAGCTAATACCAATGTGAACTGAGCAGTGGCCAGCAGGAGGGGAAGGAGGGCGAAGCCGACTGTTTTACAAACAATATGTGTCTTCTCATAGAAACTTTGGGGAAGCACATGGGTGTACAGTTTATTCTGTCTGGCATACGATGGCTGTGCAAACACACTGAAATTTGTTCATTTGAAACACTCCTAGTCGGTCCCAGAAACCAGCACTCCAGATTCTCATCAATCAGGATGAAAACAAATCACAAAATAATGGCAACAGCTGCAGTTTCATTACATGAAGCAATGGCTACCACCACTTCATGGTCTGATTTTTCTAATTGTGGAATAAAAAAACAAAACAAAACACCGAGGAGGGCCAAGGGCACGGACACTTCACACCCGTGGTAGCTGCACTCCACTGAAGAAATGACCTGGTGTTGTGGCACGAGGGACACTTGGGCTTCCTCTTGGGTCAGAATAAACTGCACTGTCCAGTCACCAGCTCTGCTGAGGCTGAAAGCAGTGAGAGGCTTGCGCAGGTGTCTCTCTGATGCCCACAGTGTGGGTTCACTCTATTTTGAGTGCCTACCTTATACCAGGCGGTACGCCAAGTAGTGTGGGCACAAAGGTAAGCGAAAAGCAGAACCCGTGCTGCCATCACCAAGACTGAGCCTGGTGGGAGAGGCAGATGCTAAACGCATAGTCACACAAATAAATGCCACATCACCCATGGTACATGCCCCAGGGAGACCTGGGAGATACTCTGAAGCATATGGCCTGGGTCTGATCTGAAGATGGGAGGCAGTGTGTTCCCAACAGAAGGAACAGCATGAGCAAAGATCCCGAGGCTCTGAGAAGGAACCTGGGACCAGACCCAGAATGCATGAGGGACAGCTGTTCCTTCCCCGGAGATGGGCAGGTGGGTCGGGGCCAGGCCACGCAGGACACCATGGGGCAAGTTAATCTCAAGGTCAGTGGGCAGTCTCTAACTGTTTCTGGCAGAGGAATGACATGACACTTCGACATTCTGAAAAGACTACTATGGGAGGCCAAAGTGGATATAAAGAGATCAGTTAGGAGCTGTGAGACAAGACGGTAGCTTAGATTTGGGTGTTGGTGGTGAACAGTCTGGGACAAAACACAGATCTGAGAAAGACATGGAAGCTAAAAATGAACAGGCTTGGTGATGGATTAGATATGGAAGATGCGATCAGTACGTGGGTGCTTAATTCACTACATTTCTTCCCAGAATGAAGGATACATTTGTTCCCTGTTAATCAGGTTAGCTCTCTAAAAAAGCAAGGCAGTAATTTAACAAGTAGGGCACCTGATCATTAGCTTACTCATCTTGTGTGTCTGTTCTGATTACTGCGTTACTCTACCTTGTTCAGCTCAAAAGTCAGAAGTATCTACACTACAGTATTAAACCAAGAGATCTGAGAACTGTCTTTAATGAATAATTAACATGAACTATAATAATAATCAAAATCTTTATTAGAAGCTACTTAATAATCCAAATATCTTGTGTTTGGTTTTATTAGGTGGAAATAGTGACATTTCACTGTAACTAAAGTTTTTCCAGATCACCCGCTCATGCCTTTGGCATTGCTAATGTCTGCTGAACTGTGAGCAAACTTTTAATAATCTCTGAAGCAGTAAGGAATCAATCTATTTCATTTCCCATATGGCAATCTTTAAAATCGGCTCCATGATCTCATTCATTTCAAGGCCCTGAGACCTGGTCTGGGAGATGAGATTTCTCTCTGTGCTTCTGTGGAAGGACGGGTACCAGGGTTGGACATCCTTGAAAAGACCTCCCAAGATGCACTGTTATCAAAGTTTATCACAAATGAATCAGAGGTCCCAGGTTTAAGACAAACACATCCTACAGAACGTTCAGGTGGTGATGAAAATTCCTAGCAGGTGACTTTTTCTTTGACATTAACCTTTCTGATTAATCTAGCCTTAATGACAGTATGGGCACAAAGCAAGAAGGGATGGGAGAGACCTGAGCCTGCTGGGCCCCAGAAGACAAATGACAACAGAACCATTAAGCAGAGAAAAAAAGCCCACGTTCCCCAAAACATCACCTACTCCTGATCATGTAATTATATCATTGAGTAACACACTATTTTTCAAAGTACCTAAATTCTAAAACCAAGGCACAAACGTTTACGTTTTGCATTTTGCTTTAGATTAGAAGTAGGTACCCATTCAGGCCCAGGGGCCTCAGAATTTCTGTCACTTTGCTGGAATTGGGGCTTTGCTTTCTGGCTTAACAATACAATGCTGATACAATGAGATGATGACTAACAGCTAATGCTCCTGGTGGTGGTTTTTAATTGTCCAGAAAAGTTGTGTTACAACCTGTACAAAAGCAAGACTTTCTAAAAGTTGGAGAGGGGCTCCTGGGGCTCCCCGGACATACCTGCCCAAAGTTTTCTTCATCGATACAGAACATGAGGTCCAGTTCAGTGGGATCATTCTCTAGGATCCATTTCAAAGAGTTGTAGTATTCACTGTCCTAGAGAAGTGACACAGACACTAAAATTAAGCTTCTTTTTTTCCCTCCAAAATACAAACTTGTTTGACTTTAAATAATTCAGTCCTTCTAATGTAATTCCTTGCACATTGCTCAAGAATTATATTAGTCTCTACTATGTTTTCTGCTCTACTTCAAACCTACTTAAAATACAAATTAAAAATGTGTTTTAGTAGCAGCAGGGTTTGTAGTTGAATCCTGTCCTCGGTGAAGTGGAGAGGAAATAACCTGCTCTGAATGGCAGTCATCAAATTATACAATCGAACATGGAAGATGAATATACTTCCTGTCTCTGAAGAGTGAAAACATCAACAATAGGAAGAATGAGAACATTTTTAACTAAGTAAATATCAATGGTTTAACCCTTTGAGTGCCAACCAATATCCTAAAATTGCCAAGGCATTTTTGCTGATTTTACAGCAGTTTAGGAAAAAAATTATGAATCGCAAGTAAATGAAGTTACATATTCAAAAACTTAAGGAAACCTTTACTACATTGACATATTTCGCAATATCATCATCACTAATAAAAGCAGACTTAGAACTGGACGCCATTTCGAAGCTTTGATAGCGCTCCCGGCACTTTTGGCGAAAGACAGGAGGAGTGCGATTGCGCTCCCTGGCACTCTAGGGGTTAAGTCCCACCTCTTTCTGTGCTTGTACGGCTCTCTGCAAGTCAGTGTAAGTGGGACCCAGAACACAAGCCGAAAGGGCCTGGCCTCCCCTCTCTCAGGGATTCCAGTGCTGGGATTGGAGCCAGGTTCAAACCTGCAACTCTGATCTGTGGCCTCGATTGGAAATCCAACCTTTGAAACTTAGGTGTGGGGGGCCAATGCTCTAACCACTGAGCAGGGCCCAAATCGCTTTTCAGAAAACTTCTCAAAGCATTCATTTCCTAACTTTTGTCTTTTGCTAAAAGTGCCAGGAGCGCTATCAAAGCTTCAAAATGGCGTCCAGTTCTAAGTCTGCTTTATTAGTGATGATGATATTGCTAAATATGTCAATGTAGTAAAGGTTTCCTTAAGTTTTTGAATATTAACTTCATTTACTTGCGATTCATAATTTTTTTCCTAAACTGCTGTAAAATCAGCAAAAATGCCTTGGCAATTTTAGCATAGTTCCTAGGATACTGGTTGGCACTCAAAGGGTTAAGCTGGTCACACCAGTCCCAGGTAAGCAGAGGTAACTGAGGTTTGCGTTATCCAACTCAGGAACCATGCTTCTAGTTAATGGGAACCATGATTTGCTTATTAGAAAAATTAGGGAGATCAATTAAACTCTTGAACAATTAAATTGTCCCTATTATTGACACTGAATGGAGAAACCCATAGAAAGCACTGTGACAACATGTCACAGCTTCCTTCCGCAAGGCACAGGTGGCCCACGACACCCAGTGGGAGGATCTGCCTTCACTCACCACAGATTCCATGTCATTCAGAGTTATCTGCTTTCCCAGCATCATTTTGTAAAACGGTCTAATGAAGAAACCTAAAACAGGATGAAAACTGGATTAGTTTCAAGTCGTTGATATTACTGTGCAACAGAAATGAAATACAAGCTGAACCTGCCTTCAATTTGAATGAGAGACCAGGACAGGACAATCAAAGACCTTCTGTAGTATCTGTGACCCACTAGACCAGGGTCTGGTGGTGGTTGTTTTTTTTTTGTTTTTTTTTTGAGGGGTGGTGGGTAGTAAGGAGGATAGTTATACTTGTAGAGGTGGTACAGCAGAAAGGGGTCAAAAAGGCTCCTGGGGGTGACAAACAAGCCTCAAGGCCTGGCTAGAATTTTCAGTGTAAACAAGGCACATGAATAGGGGACAGAGGGCACTCTAAGTGAGGGACAAGATCGGGACTTGTGAGTGGTCTGTCAGGGAGGAAGCACAAGGTGTCCTGGGGAGGACAGGCTAGAGAAGGGACTGGGGAGTGGGCAGCTTGCGTGGGGTGTGGGGCACTTTGGGCTGCTACCTGAATGAGGGCCCCGGGCAGTCCCTGGAAGGCCAGGTGATTTCATCTGCATATCAGGACCACTCCTGGGGCAGGCATGGGGAAAAACCAGGAAGGGGACAAGAGGACATGAGGAGACCACTTAGGAGGCTCTGCAATCTTCTAGGGCAGGGATGATGAAGGCCTGAGTGAGGCAATGGCAGTGAGGACACCATCACCCCGGTGTTCCACAGGGCCCCCCAATCCACCTGTCCACAGGCAGGTCAGCATCACATGCCTCCTCATTGGTGTGTTGGAACCTCAGCCCCCACCCCCATCTAATCAGTCACCAACCCTCTGCAGCGTATTCCTATTCACACTGGCTCAGGTGGCCCTAGGCTGCAGACTCAAACACCTTCGGTGTCTCGGGAGGCAGAGGATGAAGCCGATACAAGGGAGTGTGGGCTGGCTGTGGCATATGTGTGCTCTGCCTACAGGGGCATTCGCATTTTTAAGGGCATTCTGGTCTTCAATTCTGCAATTCCTGACATACACTGGTATCACCTTTGGCAGTAGTGTCCTAGATTCCCCCACTTGTTCCTGCTGCTTTCCATTACTCCCTCCCTGAGCTTTGACTCAGCCAATCATTGCTCTTCTGAAATGGTTCCAGCTTCTAAATGTTCAAATACTCCCCCACCCCAACCCCTCGAAAGCTGGGCCTAATCCTGTTGAAGTGCTCTGGGCCCTCCAGGCAAATCAGGGTTTCCTCATCTCCTTGTTGGATCCCCTATGGCCCTTCCGATTGGACTCTGTCACTGTGAGTCTTGTGATTTTTGTTTGCCCACTAGATTTTAAGTTCACTGAGTCAGGATCATATCTGACACTTCTATTTCCCCACAGCCACTAAGGATGTGTTCTCACTTGGCAGAAGGTGTACAGACTGACCTTCTAAGAAAAAGATGAAGTGAATTTGAACAGCTGAAATAATCTATGGCACGATGCCAGTGTAGCAAATTAAAATATATTCACACAGCGTACATATACAGAAAGAGTGCCGTTTCTTTCCCATGAAAAAAATTGCTTATTTCCCCCAAGTAAAAATAACACATTGAAATCAGAGGATCAAAATCAGCCAGCAAGTACCAGTAAAAATATACTAAAGGATGAAGTACAGAGGGTACATCAATTATTTACTGGAATAGCTTAGGTTCCACAGACGCAATTAACATTACTTCCCTGCACCTCTCTCTATAGTAGCTGTATTGCCAACCTCAAATCTTATTCTCTCTTCTATCCTCAACAATTTTATCCCCAAATCTTTCAAAAATATTTTTAATTCCCCTTCAATGATTTAAATAGTGTCCTTTCTCAAGGGCAATACTTTGGAAATGACCAAATCCAGAAGAACTCTCTATTACAAGCCTAATAGTATGGCCAGGGGAGGGGTCTGACTTCTAACTTCCAAGGGACCCTGAGATTCTTCCATGGCTTACATGTTTTAAATAAGAACGAGATTACTTTGTGCCATTTGTGGGTCAAGGTCTTAGCTCAGCATAACATTACTGACAGTCTCTTACCATTCCAATAAAAATAATAAATATTTAGTTTCTTCACATTCAAATAAAATAACAATTTGAAACAACAGCAGAATAACGATGAATCTGATCATTTTGATTAACTTTTCAATTAGCTTTTCCATCTGTCACCAAATCTAGCTCTCCCTAAAAATATGAGAAGTTGTTCCTAAAAGCAAAAAACAATCACAGAATGTTCTGTGCTTCACACTTGTTTGTTTTGTAAAAAATTTTTAAACTGTGTAGACACTATACTGTCAGTGCTCAAATTAAGATGACTCCAGTGAAAAACACCTCCATTACAGGCAAAACATAAAAATAATTGAATTACACAGAACCAGTGGAGCTTTTGCTTAACATCTATGATGGGAAAGATGAGTCACCTAATAAGGAACCATAAATAACACTGTCCTATTTTGATGACTTCAAAACTTTTTAATAACTTACCATCTAAAAGTTTCCCATGAAATACTGCCAGACCAGCCACTCTTCCAATAAAAGTGAAATAGGACAAATGGTCTTCATTACAGAGGCCTGAATTGGGGTTGATCTGAAGTGTGTAGTTGTCCCTTGGGGGAGGAAGAGAGAGAAAAAGCCCAATCATATTTTTAAAGAAGAAACACAAAAATCTGCATCTTTCTTTGCTGCCTGTCATTAGCTTTTATGGTGCTAATGCTTTTTTTGCAGATACTCTGCTCCTGATGAGGAAAGGCATGAGCTAGAGAATGGGACATACCATTCAGTTAGCCTCTTTCTGTCACCAACGACTGAGGTCCCATGGAGCTGGTACACATGCCTTTTGTAAGTTAAACCGTAAGAGAGTTTTGATATTTGACTATTTTTGATTTACAAAAATGTCAGTTGCATATGGTTCAGCCAAGTATCTTGGGAAGGTGCAAATCACCACATAATAAAGGGACTGTGCACGGATTGCAATGATGTGAGTACTTACTTCAGGTTCTCCGAGGAGAAGGAGGATTTGTTCCTTTGAGGGGCATTTGGTTTGGAGATGAACATTTTTCCTCTGGGCCCAATGTTTGGTCTGACCACCGCTGGGCCCTGACAGCCCCAAGGGCATTGGTAACAGCAGATGGCTGTCTTAACACCATAAACCACAAAAATGTTTACATGTCCGTCTCTGGTCTCAAAATCATGAGGATCACTGGTTTTCCAATTGGGCTCCATAGACAGATTCTTTTAGGCGATCTGAGAGGTGAGGATCCTGCCCCCTTCTACCCCCCTGCCCTGCCTGCCACTTCAATGGTTGTGATCAAGTTTACATAGTGATCTTTCTCACGGGACAACAATAAACAAGCTGGGTGATTCTTGGCTAGAACAACTGGGCAGGATCCTGAGTCTGCATTCCAACAGAGCCCCAGGAGAGAGTGGGAGATGTGGAAGAATCCATGTCCCTTAGACTCTAGCAAGGCTGCCTTTTGGCAAGGCCAACACAGGTACTTGGGTTCACAGCCTGCAGGGGGAGCGGTGGCTGGTAAGCAGGCCATGTTGGAGTCCTGAGAAAACAGCTGAGTCTCTTTTAGTTTCCATGCCGGGCAATGATGAAGTCCTAATGCCCAGGGAACCTGGTTCTTCCTTACAGGACCAGGGCGCCGTCCTTTGGAGCCTGAAGAATAGGTTCTCCTCAAAGTCATCATAATTTGCCTTTAACTAGTGTTCCTTCAGAAACTATTTTTGTCCATGAGATGACAATGACTATCTGAATTCTGACATTGACAAATTCTCCTGAATTAACATAACATTACGAATGAAAATTGCCTCTTGTTCCTTACCATAAGTACTCAGCACACTTTTAATTTCAATTAAGTGAACCCAACAGACAAGAGAAAAATTGTTTTTTGGCGTTCAGAGTACATTATCTCATCAGGTAGAGTCAGAACCTGTTCTAGACTTATGGGGTATGTGGGTTGGCGGTGAAAAGGAGTGGGGACTGAAAACAGCAGTGTTAATTCATTTCAAATGAGTGAGCCACTTACTCTTTCACAAGCTGAAACTATCAAGAATAAAACTGTTTCAGTGGGACACATTCCAAATTCGCTCCATATACTTACGTTGCGGAGTATTCGAAGAGACCATAGTAGGGGTTGAACATCTCTTTGGACAGTAAGAAGAACCATTCTCTGGCCACACCCCCATAGTCGAGACCTTTCTCTGATTCAAATTCAATCCACAGTCTAGCTTTTAGGACATCTGGTCTTTTCACAGACATGATCCTCCGATAGGACTCTTCAAAAATGTTATTTCTGTGAAGTTTCATTTCAAACCTATTTGGAATATCAGCCTACACGAAAGAAAAAAAAAGCACATAATCATACACTATTAAATATGCACTTTACTTCACAGGAGAGAAACGATGGCAGTCTTCAAATAAACCAGCAGGGAAGAATGGTTCCAACTGAGTGTCCCTCCCTTATGGAGGTTTCCTTGCACAGTCAGAAAGCCTCACTGAGACACACAGCGGCCACCAGCAGCCATCAGACTGAGCCGGCAGCATGTGCTACAGAAGAAAGTCTGCTGAGCAGTCACCCTCCCCGTTTATGAACAATTGTGGGGTGCTTATCCGCCCAGCAGCAACTGAAACATGGTTAACTGTATATACTGTTTCTGTCAAAGGAAGTGACTTCAGTCCAAGCAATCAAAACCCACAACAGTCCCCACCTGGCCAGGATGGGAGCATGCTAAACTCCAGCTGGTAGGCACGGTCCACACGCTGATTCTGCTACCATGGGGAGTGGGACCCTGATGATCATGCCAAATTGTGGGAAAGCATCCCCCAGTCCATAGTTAATAAATATGAAAACAAAAAGCACTTGACAGGTTGTAACTGCTTCCTGGAAAAATGAGGGATAGGGCAGCTTTGCCATAAAACGGATTTGCAGAGTCAGTGAAAGTGCCACCGGAGTGACACAGAGTGAAGTCCCTAAAGTCACCCCTTATGACTAGGGGAATGCAGGTGACTCACCGAGAAACTGGGGATTTTATGTGTTTAAACTTGAGTCATTTCAAAAGCAGTCACCAAGAGCTAGTTGCATGAGGATGTTGGAAGGGAGGACAGAACTCCTAAGTGGGAGCTCCCGAGGCAGAGGCTGTCTCTCTCGCATCTCTATCCCCAGTGCCGCACCCAGAGCAGATGCCTCAAAAGTGAGGCTCCGACTGAGGATTAGAGCAGGAGAGACAGTGATGGAGCACAGGCAAACTGGGGAGACCTGAGTGAGGGTCTTTCCCCAGTGGGAAGAAGCCGAGAAATGGTGACACCAAACAACACAAAACATCCCAGACCCCAAACAGTGAATGCACAAATGGAGAAGAAAACTGGTAAAACCTGTATCACAGAAGTGAAATAACAAAGTAAAACGGAAAACCTATATTGAAATATTTGGGATGATATGTCAGTAGAAAATACTGTGATTTAAATCACTGCCTGTAAAAACCTTATTGGGTTTCTCAGTTTTGTAGAAATTGTATAGGGTTTCCCATTGAGAATTTTCATTTGAAAATTACACTTAGTCTTAATATACCAAATATAATCAAATATTATAAATCGTACTGTAGTAAGTATAATTAAAATTATACTTCTGAATTTAAAGGGAAGGGCTTGAACATTTTTCTAACTAGGATCTAGGTTTTATTGAATAGGATAACCATAACAACTGCATAGACTTCTCCGAATTTTTCGACTAGATCCTAAATTATTCTATTTCCCATAAAATCATTTCTATCTTTTTACATATTACATAAGAAATTACCCTTCAGGTGATTTGATATGTAATACCAGCCAATCTTCACTTACTATTTCTGTTAAAAAGAAAATTCAGGTGGAAGATCCAGGCGGATCAAAGTGCAGTAAAAAAAGGAAGTTTATATTCTTAGTACACACAGAAAAATAACAAACAAGTCGCTTGCACTGAAGTAACTTTGGTAACTTACAAAGGACTGAAATAGCATTTTTGGAAGACATGTTACTCACAGGTTTCTTTAATTTCTTCCTAAAGTAGTCATATTTCTGCTTAAATTCTCTGGAGTAAGGAACCGCCTAGAAGATAAATTTATACATGTAAATGAGGGGAAATAACACTTGCAACTTTATGTAAACTGAGCCAACATTCAGAGAACTTCATTAATCATACACCTTAAAATTCTCATTCTCCATATTATCATTGAAATTAATATGTCTATGTATATAGCACATGGGAAAGTTCTAGAAATGATTAAGGCAGCATTGAATAGGGCGGCTTTCACCCCTGAAAACAACTATGTTGATATTTAATAAGTCATTTAGGGATACGCTACATAAAATACACTTTCCAATGTGACTTCTGTCTGGATATGAGTCAGGTGTAATCTTTATTTTTCTCCTGTCATTGAGATAAGAGTTGGCTATGACATTTTAACATACAACCCCAATGACCAATGACTAATCCTGCTTTTAAAAATCTTTGGGAGGAAATATAATGAGCAGAAAAGCAACTGGACTGACATTCTGATCAAGGACTGTAAGACCAGGTAGAGAGCACTCAGGAAAAGTCTCCCATTTGGGGGTCAGAAGGTTTGCCTCTTACTATTTAGTAAGTAGTCTTGGGTGAGGGTTTCTTTACATCTTAATGCCTTATCTGTGAAGCAGAGTTACGGTATCACAGGAGTGGGCTCGGTAACTGAGCTATCATTACTCAAAAATTCTGGAATCTCTTTAGGCAAATAACATTTTAATATAGTCATTTAAATATTCTCTATTTGCTATGTTATAAAGTAGCTTACAATGGCCAGAGTCCTGACTTCAGGCTATTGAAAAGGCTTACCTTTTTTTTTTTTTAATGAAGCAGAGAAGCCTGGCTTTTGCATATACATGGACATAACTATGGCAGCCTCAAACTCAGAATGACTCATTGCTTTTTTGGCAAATAGTGTGCATTCGGGCAAGAATATTTCTGCTGATATAATTTGGGGCTAAGTTAATAAAATATACTGATCCTTAGAAAAGTGTCTCCAGACTCCAAACCTTCTACCTTCACCTTCTTATTCTTGTCCAGAAAGAGGAGAAATGAAAAACATAAGCCTCCCTCCTTTCTACTGTTTTTAAGATGATCACACAAATAACTCAGCCAAAACAAAAACATATAACCAGTCATAGCAAACACTGATCATGCCAGTGTTTTGCTTTGTAATTCAAGAGCAACAGACATCATATTGATATATCTTAAGACAATTTATACTACGAATGGTTTTAGTTTTCAACCCACTCTTTATTTGCTTTTCCACTGAACACTGGATTTGACCACATATCATATTTATTCTGGACAGTGTTTAGTCTGATGAAATCGTGTGTGAATTTTTATTCTAGGAAAGGTAGAAACTTTGTCACTATCTGGACAACTAACTACTAGTATAAGAAAAAGGAGACAATGTTGTGAAATAAGCCAATAAAGACATTATGATGTTGTTTGCTCTACCAATACTATATCGCATAACAAAAGCTTTTCTATCCAGTTTATTTATTCATTCTTTGGTGGTTCATTTGCTAATTCATTCAACAGGTATTACTTAGTCTGTGCCAGGCATTTTAGGTGCTAGAGAAATAATGGTACATCAACCAAAGGATTCTTGCCCTATTCTCTCCCGGAGATTACAAGCAATTGGGAGCAATAGGTAATAAGAAATAAGTGAATAAGTAGTGATAAACACTATAAGAAAAAAATGATAGAGTTCCCGGGAGGCTATTTTATATGAAGTGGTTAGGAAAGGCAGTTCTGAGAAAGGGATACCTGAGCAGAAACCAGTGACCAGAGGGAACAAATTTTGACAGGGACAGTGGGTGCAAAACCTTGAGAAGGCAAAGTGTTTGGTTGATGTTCTATGATTAACTGTAATAGAGGGGAAATAACCTAAAAATGGATTTCCTTTCATTATCCCCTGCCAGCTTTAGAAAACCTGACTTCTAGGACAGACTCCTGCCAGCTAGCTCCATGACAACCTCTCCTTGATGGCACTACTTCCCAGTTACGCAGAAGGATTTGAAGAGGTGAACTTTAAGGTCCTTCCATTTCTAGAAATCTACGATTCCCAGCAATTATTCTTTGTTTTGGTTCCCCCCTTGAAAATGTTAAAAAAAAGGCTTAAACATTCATCCTTGTAAAGTTCGTCTTAAAGGACAAATTTCCCATGAAATTTACTGCAAATTGCCCCTAGCCCGTGATATCTGACTTATCATTCCCTTGTCTGACTTATAACGTGGTAGGTGCTGACTAGATGTGGGTGGAAGTGAGATACTGGGATATTTCTGGCCTTTCTTCTTAAGTGGAATGATGCATGAAGGTTGAAAAATCATTATCCTCCTCCATCTAGAGGTAGTTCTGATAATGGAATAAGGAGAGGAGGTTTTTAACTCCTCCTCCTGAAAAGATCCAAATAATGTCACAGGACAAAGATGTCCCTATGTGCAGCCTCTGAACACAATTATGTGCGTCATGTATTTCTTGTTTTGGCCAAATTATTTATTCTCTTTTGAAAATATGACACCTTATTTTCTTACACATACAGTGGGGCCTTGACTTACGAGTGTCCTGACTAACGAGTTTTTTGAGATACCAGCTGTCTCTCGGCGGATTTTTTGCATTGAGTTGATAGAGTAATTTGAGTTAACAAGCTCCTTAACGAGCTCAGTCTCGGAACGAATTAAACTCGTAAGTCAAGGCCCCACTGTAATTTAATTTGTAAGATAAGCTTATTTAAAAATAATCACAGGCCCTTTTGCTCAGCATCACACATTCTTTCTCTCTTGAGCAAAATGAGAACCTGACTTAGTGTGTAAGACGGTTCTACATGTTTTCATGTCATTACTGTCCAGTTGGTTCTGGAGTCTTCTGTAGAGAAAGGCTCATGTCTGGCCTGGGGACAATGGTGAGGTTAGCACAACTGGGGCTCTAGTCCCAAGTCTGACATTTGCTGTAAGTTTTGGCAACACAATTCGCTTTCTGATCTTTTGACAAACTGGGAATAACAACATCTTCCCTATCATCCGAGAGGGTGGCTGAGAGTGTCAAAGCAGCTGATTATAAAGTTCTCAGAAAAGTACAAAGTGTCACACAAGCACAAGATAGTACTCATAAGAGCAGCAAGCATGGGGAGCACTTTACAAATGCTTTCAATGGTGATGTTTGCTATACAGACAGCGTATTGACGTACAATAATGTGTGCTGGGCGGACACAGAAAGGGTCCCCTCCCCCATAATATATATATTTTTAAAATTTGGGAAAAAGAGAAATTCTAGGTACCAGATAAACAGAAAGACTCAAAATAGAGAACTAAGTGGGCACTGGACCTAGACACAGGTGCTGGGGCTTGGGTTTCAACCCTCATGGGGGCACAGAACTTGGCCAACAGTCTGCATGACTAGGCAGTCAGAACAGAGTTCCCTGCTAAAACTTACACCTGAAAAGGGGACAAGAAAACTCTACCCACTGGCCCAGGAAAGTTGCAAGGAAGCTTACCTTCTGTCCAGGACCATAAATGGAAGAAAAAGAAAAAGAAACAGACCTGTAATAAATTCATACTCCAAGGCTACACCAAAGTGGGTATGAAATCCATAGTTATGGTAACTGGGGGTGAATGAAGCCAAGGTAAGTAGTTAACAGAAAATACAGGTCAGAACTTATAAAAGCCCCATGTGGAAAAAAAAAATGAAGATGAGCATACACACAAATTCTAAATGGAACTAGGTAATAAACTACCATTGAGGAGAGTCTACAGATATAACATCTGGGCATAGTTTATATTCCTGGGACCAGAGTTAATAGGATAATCTGAAAAAGGCTATAAAGAGGCTATTTTAAGAATGATTAAAGAGTTGGAAGTATCAATAAAAATAAAAAAATAAAGAACAGGACAGAAAAATAGCTAAAAAGACTAAGCAAATTTAAAAAGAGCAGATAGAACTTTGAGCAATTAAACAGTCACCGAAATAATAGAGAAAATGAACTGATAAAGAGATTATATAAAGAGCTTAAGAAAGACTTAACTGGAAGAGCTGAGCCCATTATATACAGCAATAAAGAGAGGCAGACATGTGAAAGCTAAGAGATAAGATAGTTGTGAAAGTGAATCAATTACCCAAAGTTACTGATACAGATATTTTGAAAGAATGTGAAAGATGCAACAAGTAAAGACATAACCGCTGAGAATTTTCCAGAATGAAGAAAAGACATGGTCCCCACACTGAAGAATCACAATGAGTTCAAGGCAGAATAAATTTTTAAAAACCCACACTTACAATACAGTAAACTTGCAGAACATCAAAGACACAGATAAAAATTCAAAATCATCAGAGAGTTACCTATAAAAAAAGATAATTGATTGGCAACTTCTCATAATTAGTTAAGAAGATCAGAAGATATGAAAAAATATCTCCAAAGATCTGAAGAAAAATAACTGTTAACCAAGAATTTTATAATGAATGAGCTAAACTATCATTTCACAGAGAGGTCAAGTAAGTCCTCTCAGACTAAGGGAGTTGACCACTCAGGCTCCCACTGAATTTGCTGTTAGAGCAGAGGTTCTCGAACTTGGGTGAACATCAAAATCCCTGGGAGGGTTTGTTAAAAGACAGATTGCTGGACCTACTCCCAAAGTTGCTAATTTTCAGTAGGTCTGGGATGGGGCCCCAAATCTGCATCTCTAACAAGTTTCTGGATGATAGTGATCTGTAGACCACACTTTGAGAATTATGAGCTAGAGGTTATATGTCATTAAGAACAAAACTTAACCTAGAAAAAAGGGGATGTAAAGATCAGTGGTGGGCAAAGAAATCTGTTTACATCTAAGTAAAATTAAGTAAGTACTGACTGCTAAAAAAAAGAAAAAAGAAAATATAAAATACTAATGAGAATTTGGAAAGTTTAAAGACAAGGTAGTTGTTTTTTAAATCCTGGATTTTTAGAGGGAGTAAGGGAAGGAGGCAGGGGGAGAGGGAGAGAGGAGCGAGGGGAGAGAGAGGAGCCAGGGAGAGGGAGAGGGAAGAGGCGGGAGGGAGAGGGAGAGAAACATTGACTGGTTGCCTACAGTAGGCGCCCTGACTGGAGATTGAACTGGCAATCTTTTGGTGTACAGGATGACACTCCAACCAACTGAGTCATCCAGCCAGGGCTAAACACAAGGTAGTTTTAAAACTCCACTGAACAATGAGAAATAGGAGTGGGAAGAATGGCACTAACGTTCCCTCAAGTCCTATATTATCCAGGAGGAGAGTAGAGAGTGATTAATTTCGACATTAAGTCAATTATGTCAGTTAAAAATTTTAATGTGAGCACTAAGAGCACTGAAATAGAAAATACAACTTCCAAGCAAGTATTAAAAAATGAAAGAAAATAAAGTGTACTCTATCAATCTAATAGAAGGTAAGAAAAGAAAAAACACAGCAAGAGACAGAAAATATGTCCTAGACAAATACTAATGGAGAGAAAATGAATGTAATGATTGATGAAGCCAGTCACCGTGGGAGTTTGACACAGCTATCTTGGTTAGATAAAACAGCCAGGAAAACAGTAGAAATCGAAATGGATAATTTGAACACCACAGGCTTGATCTAATGGTATACATATAAAGAACTGTTCTATACCCAAGAAAGACAGAACATACATTCTTTTCAAACTCAAAAGAACATTTACAAAAAATGGCCAAGCCTCCAAAGATGTATTGCATATCTGATAATCAATATTCTATATTCAATATTCTCTGACCATATGCAATACAATTAGAAGTCAATAAGAAACAGGCAAAAATTCTCCCATAGTCTTAGAAACTAAAAAGCACATTCTAAATAACTTAAAAGCCAAGGAGAAAAATCATATGGAAATGACCAAATATTTAGAATTAAATGATGACAAAAGCCAAATGTCTACACTAAGTTGATAATTACCTAAATAAACATACTCTTCTTATTGAAAGAAATGACACTAATAAGGATAAGAGTAAACCAACCTCTTTAAGTCGAGATCACTTTTGGGGCCAAATCTATCTGGATTTATGCTAGATAATTTTCAATAGTAACAAGACTACGTGCTTGACTGAATGTAGATGATCAATAAACCATAAAAAAGATCTGAAAAAGACTGAGAAATATCATGTCAAAAGTCTTCTGCTAATTGAAAACAGCTCTGTTTACTGAATTTACCTGTTGCTCATGATGGAGAAGAGAAAATGCTATTCTAACAACTTATTGTGATTACGAATAAATAAAAATGAAAGCCATGGTAGAATGGCAGGCATTTATTAAGCTCCATGGAAAAAAGTAATTGACTGTTTTAACCCAGGCATTACTAGGCATGTTGTAAAATGCAGAAAGCAGCAGAGTAAACAAAATGAACAGATCCAACAGGTAATTAAAAGATGACAGGGATCAAGTGCACTTGCATTCTAATATCATTTAAGTTTTCAAATGGACTTACCTTTATAATCAAAACATAATTTGAACTGAATCAGATCAAAGCCATGACATTAGTATTTTAAAAATACCCATTGGCCTCTTAGCTCAGTGCTCAAAATATAATAAATGTAACTTCCTCCAGTTTTTAAAAGAACCCCACATTTGCCATCTTCTGTGATTCCAGTATCTTTCCTGAAATTCCAAATCATCTCCTTGCACTCTTGTAACCACCGACACGAGGTGCTAGTACATTCCCCGCCGATGAGATGAGCGTGGCCCCCACTCTACAAGCTCACCCAGGAGCTGGATACCAAGTGTCCATTACTGCCGAGTGACCAGGGGTTCTCACTCTTCCTTATGAACACTGTGTGGCAGCATTTCAAGGGGGCAGCACCATACCTAAGGCAGAACTCGTTCTTTTCCCACCTGGTACACACGAAGGGACTATGAGAAAGTTAGTGGGTCAGCGGAGATAAAGATTCTTATCTTATCTGCCAGCTCCAGAGGTTAGCGACAACCTCCCCCAAACCTTTACAGAGTTTCAGCGCTGGAAGAGATTCAGAATACAGCTTAGATTTGGTTAGCATGCATGAACTGCCCTTGGCCTAGAGAAATGACAAAACTCTGCAAACACAGGGCTGGCTTTGCCTCATAGAGAAAGGAAGAGAGGACAATTTGATTGTTTCACTTATATTTTATTATTTTTAAAATACTTATTATTTATTTGTAATCCTCACCTGAGGATATGTTTTACTGATTTTTAGAGAGAGGGGAAGGGAGAGAGAGAGAAATAGAAACAGAGAGACAGACAGAGAGAGACATGGATGTATGAGAGAAACAGCGAGTAGGTGTCTTTCCGTACACGCCCCACCGGGGATCGAACCCACAACCTTTCAGTGTACAGGATGATGCTCCAACCAACTGAGCCACACCGGCCAGGGTTGATTGTTACACTTATAATCCATCCTTTTATAAATGAGAAAAGAAAATGTTTAGTTTAGCTACCACGATCACATCATTTTCTTTTCCTTTATAATGAAAGCCACATGAAAAGGCAAATGTAGTTGTACCTCACCAGGAAATTCCCATCAGGAGGAGATGGGAGTAATGTTACATTACTCAATTACACCAAGGTGAGCAGTAATATACAAGAAATGTGTGTTTTGATACAACCAAAATATTACACTGAAGATTCAGAACTTGAGAATACTGACCGGGCCAGTAATAGCTGGATTCTGCAGTCTTGGGTCTTCCCACTGAGTTATTTTGCTATCTGAAAATTAATATTAAAAAAATCAGCATATTAGTTGAAATCTATTCTATGTAAAAAATGTTTTAGAAATAATTATTTCTGGTTTTTCAAAAGCTGTCTAGTCCCCCAACCTGGCCCCCGAAGATAATATCTTAGTATTTCAGGGTTAGAAGAGAACGATACTCTGTATGGCAGACCTCCTATGTAATGTTTAGTTAAAAACACTCAATCAAAAACGCACAACTAAAGTAAAACCATCTATTTACACTGTTTTTGGCAAGCAATCTGCTGAAAGTTCAATTATAAACCCCTGTTCTTTCAAGGATTTATAACTTGATCTTGATATTCATTTAATTGAAAAAAGGCACAAAAAGTCTTAGTCCGCCAAAAGTTACCACACACACACATTACTTTTTCTCATTTCAAATACTTTTGCTTATGCTTATGGTCTTGAAAAACTGCTTTCAATTAAGAGTCCTACACTGATCAAATGAATAATCCATTGCATGTGTCACTCATATGCACACAACAATGGAAGCAGCCAATAAGTAAGGCAGTCCAAAAAAGGAGAATTACATACTGCAGAGGAAGATTCTAGAGAAAGGCTTCCCTTTTGGCCATGTTGGCGAGAAGTGGTTTTCTTTCTTTCTTTCAAAAGAGTCAATGTTAACAAAATTGTTCAAAGCCACCTACACCACTACTTCAACAAGAGCTGCCCTGCATCACTTGGGATTTGTGACTCTGCATAATCAAAAAGACTTTATGGATTACTGTGTGTGTGTGTGTGTGTGTGTGTGTGTGTATGTGTGTGAGTGTGTGTGTGGGGCGGGCAGAGATGAACGCACATGAAAGATAACGTGGAGGATAGACTGGGGAAGAATGAGTTCTTTCTGGAGTTTTAGGAAATCTAAGTTGATTTAAAAAAATGGGAAATTATTTGAGAAAAATACTGATTCTAATTATTTCCTGTAAACTCAAGAATAACTAATACATTTGGTTTAAATGACCATACCAGGGATTTTTCAGAGTCTGGTATTACAATTATTTTAATAGAAGCAGAGTAAAGTCTTAAAATAAAGTTACCAAAGCACATGATGATTCTAGATTTGTGTATGCTGGAAGACAATTTACATGAAATGCTTCAACTGTTCTAGAGAACCCTGATGGGTCCCTTACCTTGAAAATGGAAGATTTGGAAAGTAAAAGTTGCTACTGTGATGGAGAACAATAGAAAAGAAAACCAAATAATGGAAACATAAAAGAGCTGAGCAATAACTGCCTTGGACTATCACTGTAAGGACTGGGTATTGTCATCAAAGCAGAAAATAAATTAATAACTACCTGTACACGACAACTCCCAAATCTTCAGTCCAAACCTCAATTTCAAGCGCCACCCTTGACATCTGCATCTAGATTCCCCATAGGTACCTTCAACCCAACTCTTTAAAAATTGAACCCATAATCTTCCAACACCAAAACCGTTTATGGAATCCTGTATTCTCGATGAACAGTATCACAATCCATTCACTGTTCAAATCTGGAATCTTGACACATCCCTTTTCTTCCCTTGCCATTTACCTCTGGTGGTGACCAAACTGTCCCTACTTCTTTCTGGGTGCTCTTTTCCCTGGACCATTCTCTAGGTTTCCCTGGTCTCAGTCTTATCCCTGTTCAAAACTCTCTATATAGCTCTGCCAAAAGGATCTTTCTAAAGAACAAATCTGACCACTGTCACCTCCTCTGGAAAATCCCTCAGGAGCTCCCTCTTGCCTGCAGAAGGGACCGACACCTGGCAGACCGCCTTTAACTTGATGGGTGTGCCACCCCCGCTTTCTCTGCACACTGGCCATGGGCAACCTTGCTGCACTTCTCTGCACAGCTTCATACACCTGCACACCTTCTCTCTGCTGGAATCACTTTTCACTGGGTGTGCGTGACTAGTCTTATTCATCATTTGGAATATGTCTGAAGAGTGATCCATTCCATAAGGCCTTCCTGCAGTCTCCCCCATCGCTGGTGCCCTGTGCCACTTGGCAAGCAGGCACACTCTTTGCCTCTTCTGCTTTCACATTAACAAGGGGTTCTTTCCTCTAATACAGCATTTAATACTCCCTGGTACTCCCTGCTAGAATCTAAGTCCCTCGATGACGGGGTGTATGTTATTCCTCTCTGCAGCTTCCTCTCCACCACTTAACACATTTTCTAGCCTAATATGTAACAGGAGTCCAATATGTTATTATTTTTAATGGCCAAATGAAGCTGATGGTGATAACAAAGTTCCTTTACGGTTGGCTAAGCTCTCAGGAATATACAAGTTTCTGCGTGGTTACCATAAAGATCAATTTTGCAAGTATTGTCAAGTTTTGAACATATGGTGGCCAGTTATCCATTTTTTCCTCTAGAATTTTAAAAATCTAAACTTGCTTTGTCTTCAAGACATTTTTTCAAATAAAGGGACAAGAATGAAGTAGAAGAATGAGAAACTCAGTCAATTTAGCTACTGTTTACTGGTTTGGTAAAGGCTATGGGCAGAATAGACTCAAATAGGATTTTACAGCATCGCTAGAATTTAATTTTCTCTTCTAGTTTAGTATATAAGATATCTGTGGCCAATTCCTCAGCTGCCGGGCATGTCTGGTCTTTAAGAAGAATCACACAATTCCTAAGAGAGGCAGAGATTCCGTTCAAGATCTTCCCTTGACCTTTTGCACCAGGCTTGAGACATAGGAGCCATTCGATAAATGTCAACCAAATAAATCAAGGCGTCTAAAGAGAAGATTAGTACTGAGCATTATCTCTTCTGAGATTAAATCTTTAAGGTTGTTGAAATTATAAATCTTAAAAATGTCTAATGTCTTAAGAATTTATGAAGCAGAAAATAAATAGCATAATTATTTAAAAGAGAAGGGCATTGCTGTCCCTGTCATTCAGAGTGCAGCCACCTGTCCCAGTGATGCTGGCAGACAGGGTGGCTGAGTAACTCGCAAGGTGATCACTTTCACAGTAAATGGCACATATAAGGATGACCTGGTTTCTATCCCAAGACAGCAAAATGAGATGCTGAATTTTGGCAGAAATCAGATGTGGGAAAACTGTTTAGAAAAAGAGGTTCATTTGGAAGGTAAGGAAATTCCTCAATGTCACCACCAGGTAACTAGACCCATTTTGGAGTGTACCTATTAGGCTGATAAAGCCTCTTAAAAAGATAAGAATTCTGCATTTTTTATAAACTGGATTTTGGGGAAAAGGCAGATGAATTGAACTCTGTTTCACAAAAGCCTAAAAGATGGTGATAAGCCCCGCCCTCATGGCCAGATTCCCCAGCAATTGGCTCATCAATGTGCTTATCTAATCAGTGTGATGAGTTAAGACAATGTGAGGCTGGGGAAACCTGGTTCAGACTTACTGTTTATGAATCAAATGACAACAAGGAGCAAAATACTACCACACTGCATGTGTGATTTGAACTTTAAATCTATTTAAAGACTTCTTTTTCCTATACATTTTCAGAAGTTGTAAGGGATGTGCAAATATGGAGAACGTGTTACTTCAAGAAAGAAAAAAACTGGCTAAAAGCAAACCTTTATTAGTTTTAGTTGAAATGAGAAATCACACATTTTTCATAGGTGCTGGAGCAAATGTCTACACCAAATATATCACAATTTCAAGAAAAGAACTGCATATATATTAGTGTGTTGGGTGCAAGGAAACATGCTATGAATAGAAAATAAGTCAGAATGGGCACCTGGCCCTGAGACCGTGAAGGTGGTGTTTAAAACACACGTGTGCTACGTCAAGCACCGCACACACCCAGATTTTGGACTCAATCATCACTTCTAATCTTATTTTCTATTACCAGAGTGTATTTATTAAAAGCGCAAAAGTCAAGGGGTCATCAACCAAAAAATAGTTCTTAAATAAAAAAAAAGTTAATAGGTCACAAGATCAAATTGGGTGAAAGCTTGCTGGGCTACTTTACAGCAAACGTGGGGGGAATGCACAGTACCGTACGAGGGCACTGATTCTCTGGTACCATTCTCTCCACATAACACCTGGCTGCCTAGACAAAGCTTTCACTCTAATATTTGAAATACCCTTCCCCTCCCTTTACCTGCAATCCCTGTGTCCATAACAGTGCCTACTTACTATGATCGATATAAAATGTTCGGCCATCCAAGTGGATTCTTTCTTCCCACCCGGGCTAGTAGAGAGAGAGAGAGAGAGAGAGAGAGAGAGAGAGAGAGAGAGGGAATGCAAAAATTAGCTAGCTGTTCCAAAATCAAAGGCAAAATTATGACACCTTACTCTTCCCTCCTAGGGCACAGTTTTACATTAAGAATAAACCACAAACATTTCAAGTTAACCCTCAACAACACCTAGGAACACACTTGAAGCACACGTCCACAGTCTTGGATGCGTTCACCACTTGAGCAGGAAACAGGGATCGCTATTTCAAAAGCTTCAAATGGGAACTTTGGCATCCCATGGAACAGTTGAGTTTGGGGATGAACAGCTCATTTAATTAAACAAATATGTATTAAGTACTAAAAGGAGGAGGAGGAGGGATAATACAAAAATGTTGGAGACAGATGCTTTACTCATGTCAACACTGGTTGAAGAACTGAATACTTGCACTTCACTGTTGTGAACTCTCACTGTTCAAACTCGGGAACCAAAAAGACTTGGATAATCTTTGCAAGGGAGGGCTGGTATGCTCTCATTGTCTGAACCGCACCTACTTGCTACTTGAAACTCAGGAACCTAACAGGTCCAGACCACAGGCAATGATTTCCTTTT
The DNA here is from genome assembly GCF_000147115.1 of Myotis lucifugus. Lineage (NCBI taxonomy): Eukaryota > Metazoa > Chordata > Mammalia > Chiroptera > Vespertilionidae > Myotis > Myotis lucifugus. Next base: position 2,765,861 of record NW_005871084.1, on the reverse strand, counting down.
GAAACTCACTCTCTAGACACAGTTTGGGCTCTTTCATCTAAACCCAGAACCAGTCAGGTTTGCAGAGGGATATTTGTATAACCTAATGAATAAAGATGGAATCACAACCTCCCTAGCTTCAAATTTTGCCATAATATACCACACACCAGGCAACAGAAAAGGTTCTTATGTTTGGAAAAAAACAATAAAAAAATTCCCAGTGCTCTTCATTTAAAAATAGTATTAGAATCTTCCCTCCCCTTCCTGCCCCTGTAAGGTTATTTATTTTTAATTGGGGGTGGATCCAGGAGGATGCATGGCGAAATTTTCATTCAAAATCCAGTTTTGTAGTAAATTGCTCAATCCCATTCAGGCTCCCAAAAAGAACTGATAAAAAATTAGCTTTATAAACAGCCATCAACCAGGGAGGAAAGCTTAAAATATCTGCAGACTAAATGACTTACAAAACTTTCTGTGATTACCTATGTCTTTCTCTCCCACCATTTTTAATATTTTTGTTCCTATTCATTAAATCAGATTATGGGTTGAACTTATGGTTGCTATGTTACAAAATAAATGTGTGCTGTTTAAATTGCCATCAGTAAAAAATGCCTCCTACATCCTAGTTACAATGTCTAGCTTCCACTGACAGTTACCAATTCAGAAACCTCTTTCATATGTACTAGCTGGTTGTATGTACGATTAGAATTCAGCCATACACCTGATTCTATTAAGAAATTATAGACCAATGGGCCAAAAGTCTGGAGAAAGAGGTCACAGGGCCACTCCATCAACACTGGGCAGATAAATGAATAAACATATTCAGACTTGTCCATGTGTCTCCAGTACGTATACTCACAGGCAGAGGGCCAAGGTCATTGGGGTTTAAAGGTGCCTTCGATCGCAAATGTACTGGAAATTTCAGGCGTGGATCTTCCTGCAAGAAAAATGTAAAAGGCAGAACGTGTTAAGAGTGACGTCTGTGTGCTGTTACTGGCTCCTCCCCTTCTGGAGCTGTATGTTCCAAGGCAACCAGGAGGCATGTGCATGAGCCACACTCCTGCCTGCATGGCGGAGGGAGGGTCCCATCTTTGAACAGGAAGCCTGGCTGACCATCTCTCAAGAGACTCCATTCTTCCTCCTTGTCCTTGGTGAAAGAAGGAGAGTAAGGATATTTAAATAAAAGGTTAACATTTTCCCAAGATCTTGAGCAGGTGAAGAGGAAGAAGGACCCAGCAGTGATGTTACTATGGAAACCAGAATAAAGGGTGCCAGTGAAGAGGAGGCTCTCCTCCACAGAAGAGGGAGCGAAAGCCTGGTCTGTAAATCTCCCTATGGATCCAGAGCTGCGGGTGAGGGTGGCTAGCCTTACACACTGGAACAGCCTCTCCATAAGCACTGGAGTCCCCTGCTTCCCTCTCCCACCCCTCCCTGAACCAGAGCAGGGAATCTGAAGCTGGTCTGCCTGGCAGGTCAGGAGCGATCCCAGAGAGCGCTGGCTGGCTTCGTCATAAAGTCACATCCCTATTAGACAACTGGACTGAGGCTCTCCAGTTCTACAGATTAGATTCTCATGTATGTCTTGATATTTACAAGTTTGCAAAATATTTTTCTTAAGGAATGTGCTTAAGATAACACAGAAAATCAACAAAAGAGAAATACATAGTTGGCCATTTTGGTTCATGATTTATAATTGACAAAGTAATCAGACATACGATCTTGCAACCACATTCTTAGGAGGTGGGGTACATGATCTCTGTTTCTTTAGATGGGGAAACTGAGTTTCAGAAAGAATGAGACCTTGTCCAGAGGTTCTGACCCTGAATCTGGGAGCTGCCTCTTATATAGGCTCTGTGAAAATGCAAGGCATTTTCATATTTTAAACTCAAAAGGTTAGAAAACAAATGATAAAACTCAGAATAATAAAATGTTAATAAAATAAGCCTAAGATTTAAAAAAATCCTGTAATAAAACTTATTTTGTGACTATTAGTGGGAATGGGGTTTCCTTTGGGAGTGACAAAAATGTTCTAAAATTGATTATGGTGATAGCTGCACATCTTTGTCCAATGTTTGTCCAAAACCCATTCAATTGTACAATTTAAATGGATGAATTGATTGGTATGTGAATCATATCTCAATAAAGCCGTTAAGTTTTTTTTCCCAGTCAACAGTCTTAAAGCACTAGAATTACTGGATTATAACAAAGTGACAGAATTTTGGAATTTGCAAGAATAAGAAAATAAAACCAAGCTTTGCTTTCTGTTAGCTATAGCAAATTTTAATTGAAAAAAAAATCATGTTAGTGGTTTATGATGGATATTGACCCTGAACCTCACTAATATGCTTTTAAAAAGGATGAGTAAAAACATAAAATAGGTCCAGTATTCTGTAGATTACTGGAACACATACAGTGCGTAGATTTGGGATTTATGAAGTCCGAACAGCTGATATTCTGGGAAACATTTGTGATAGGTTCATTGTGACCAAGGAGAAACTTACAGAGCACAGAACAAAAGCTACCCACTCACGGCTAACTGTGAGCTGGCCCAGCTAATGGCACAACCACGGGGAACCTAGGGAACAGATCCCTGACCACCAAGGTTTAGAGAAAGCCCAAGGCCACTATGACATGAAAAAGGACAGGGCTTCCGATGCTACATGCCAAGCTAGCCACACCTTTGAATCCCACACACAGGCTACTGAGAAAGACAACATGTTAAAAGGTGGTGATTTAAAGGGGGGAAGAAGCTGAAATTAAAGTGCAAAGGGGGCTGGGGGCAGGGAAGTATAAAGTATAAAATAAATCCGATTTCACAGGTCTGCTATAATGGCCTCTCATGGAAACCTAGAATTCATGGAATGTGAGGACTAGAAGGCCTTAGGGGTCATATTTGATTATATCAACAAAAATAAAAATGACAGCAGCTGTACTCTCTTTAGCTCTGAAGGCTAAGTCTAGGGGCAACACTGAACCCCCTTTCTCCACTGACTCCCCTGAACAACCAAGGAGGGGGCACCCCAAGCCGATGGCGCAGGTGGAGGGCAGCCAGGGCTCCACAGGAGTTATGACAACTTCAGGGATGCCAATAGTTGGGACACTAATGAGATCTCAAATGATATAAATACAAATGAATGAAACATGAAGAGGGACACTCAACTGCTTCTCCCTGTCCTCAGCTTACTATTTCCCAGTTATTTCAGTATTCCCCATTTGCTTCCCTCAATATAGCACAAAGGGGTTTTAAAAAGAATGCAAAGATCAACACCTCTTTAAAAACCAAAATCATTTACAAATATATATATAGCACATAAAACAAGGGAATGCTCCTGGTTCAAAAAACAACAGCTTTTTCCCCCATCCTGGAAGAGATCAACAACCAGGCCTCGGCTACAATGAGTTTTCTTAGTTTAGACCCAGTAGAAAACAAACCTGAAACTTCATTAAGGCATACTCTGTCTTGCTACAAAAACAAGGCAATGCTTTGTTCTGTAAGAGACATAAACATACTCTTACATACATGCTTCGAGCTTCTTCCTTAACAGAAGGAAGGAATGGACAAACCGAAGGCCTCTTGTAACCTTTCCTCTGTCACCTGGTGGCCCCCAGCAGGCATCCATGGCCCACCCCAGGTAGGGACAAGTGAACCAATGGCTGGAAGTCTGGCCACAGGAATCCTCACATGGCCAGGGCTTAGTGCCTCTTCTAGGTGTTACTAAGGATGAGAGCACGGTGGACAGACCTTCGCTTTCAGGCTGAGGCCTCAGACGTTATTCCAGATGGACGGCGGGCACACTGCTTTAATATGAGATGGTGCTTTGTAAACAGACTTCAACAGGAACTGTCCTTCATGCGTGTACACAGGGGAAATGTTGGCCTGATCTTTTCATGCTCTGGTTTAGTGCAAGAATCAAGAGCACACAGGCTGCGTGGGGCAGGAGTACTGTTTTCATTATTCTCCACCTGTTCTACCAGCTTTTCACCATAGGGCTCAAATCTAAGAAAAGCTATGCTGGCCTCTCATTTGTTCTCTCTTTTAAAAAACGAAGCAAGCCCAGCCACTGAGGCTCAGTGGTTGAGTGTCAACCCATGAATCAGAAGATCACAGTTTGATTCCCAGTCAGGGCACATGCCCAGGTTGCAGGCTTGACCCCCAGTAGGGGGTGTGTAGAAGGCAACCAATAGATGAGTTTTATCATTGATGTTTCTAACTTTCTCTCCCTCTCCCTTCTTATCTCTGCAATCAATAAAAATTTTTTTTAAAAACAACAACAACAACAACAAAAAACCACACGAAGCAAACCTCAAACCAACTCAAGACAAATTTTAAGCTGAAAATGATCTTTTTTTTTTTTTTTTTTTTTTTTTTTTTTTTTTTTTAAATATATTTTATTGATTTTCCACAGAGAGGAAGGGAGAGAGATAGAGAGTTAGAAACATCGATGAGAGAGAAACATCATTGATGTTTCTAACTTTCTCTCCCTCTCCCTTCTTATCTCTGCAATCAATAAAAATTTTTTGGAATCGAACCCGGGACCCCTCAGTCCGCAGGCCGACGCTCTATCCACTGAGCCAAACCGGTTTTGGCATGAAAATGATCTTTACAGTTCCCTTTATTCCTCCATTTTTGGTCCAAATCAACAGGAAATTTAGAGCAACCCTTCGACAGTCAGCATTCTGTACAGGCCTTTGTTTAGAAGGAGAGACAGCAGCTGGGCCAGCCTGTCTGAGTTTAGAGAAGAAGGGGAGTAACCGGGGGGAATGTCCAGTTGTTACTTTAAGGATTTTCAACAATGGCAGCAGCAACAAAATGTTGTTTTAACAAATTAAAATTTTAAACCAGTAAATCAGTCAATAACAAGCATGTGGGTAGAAAGGGACAACTGGAAATTCAAACTGGGTTTCATTCAGCAAGGATGCAGGCAGTAAACAAAGCTGGGGCTGTTTAAAATCAAACCTGCCCAGCTGCAATTACTCTGCAGTTGTGGCGTGAAAGGCTGTGAGAAGGTTAGGGGATTTGATTACTAAGCTAGTTCAGATTTCTAAAACCATAGCTTATGTTGGCAGGCCACCGTGGCTCCATACACTAATCCATCTCCTTTTATACTATTTACCCCCTATTTCTGGAGTGCCATTCCTGGCTGAGGATTTTGTAGAATCGCGTACTCTTAGCAGGACAGCCACGTTCTATGTCAATGAGGGGAAAAAAAAGACTTAAAAACCAATCTCCCTTAGTTGGTTTTCCCCAAAGCTGCCTATCTCTTACTCTCGTCTTGGCCACAAACCTATAATATGATATGAGACTCAAAGGTGAGTCAAACAAAGCTACATGTTATTATATGCCTTTGAGGTAGTTATGAGTTTAATGAATGTCACCAGGATCTAAATGATAAATTCCCCTGGAAGACTAATTCCTTTACTTTAAAATAGAACTTTTAGAGTGGTTCTCACTAAGGGGTGCTTGCAAGCGTGTGGTAACATTTTTGGTCATCACTGTGGTGGGGGAGGGAGAGGAATGGTCATTATTCAGTGATAGGAACCAAGGATATTAAGCATCCCTCAATAAAAGGCACATAGTCCTGCCCCAAATACCGAGAACGTCCTCATGGAGATGTGCTTACCACCATCCATCCACAGGACTTGAGAGAGAGAGAGAGAGAGAGAGAGAGAGGGAGAGAGAGAGAGAGAGAGCGAGCGATATCTAGGCCCTCTAGTCCAGTCTCAAGGGACTGATTTAACATAAGGCCACGGGCAAAGTATAAATGACAGTCCAGGACATTTTGGTCCAGGCCCCTTCATTAACACAGTACTGCTGTTCTAACAATGGACACACTCGTGTCTTCATTGAAAATGGGGATTTAAAGCACGTGTTCACCTCTGATCCAAGACCAGAGAGCTAGGGCCATTGACAATCCCCAAACTCAGAGAGCTTTCCAGTCACATCGATTCTAAGCAAGCAGCAGAGAAGCCAGAAGGACTGAGTCAAACTCTGAACCCAGGCCATTAGTTGGGGACATAGGGACAGGAAGGAAAACAAACCTGCAGCTTCAGAAACAGTCAGAAACAAGAGAACTAATTTCAGTTCAGTCATAGGTCTACAGGTATTAATAGAAAAATACCCCTGACTCTTTAAAAGACAATGTGCTACATTAAAGAAGCCCACCACTGATTCAGCTAAAACCCGAACAGAGGAGTATAAAGATATGCACATTCACTTTTAATTAATCTCATATTGTATAAATTCATACAACACACGGATTCTTTATCAGGCACGACTCCTGAGTCAAATTTGACAAAATGTTCACAAAAAAGAACTATCACATTTACAACCAAAATCCTCAGTACATCTCCTACTCCACAGTTAAAGGTGTGAAATGGAGCACAGAAATGTAAAACACTAAAATAAAATACTAAACTGAGGTGGACGGTGCAAACGAAAGGGACAAATCAAACAAGGATGGGTGATGTTAATAAAAATGTAGAAAGAAACTGACAAGGAAAAATTATTTTCAGAAAGATCAGAATTCCTATTACACCATCTTGAGAGGTGAAGCAGTATCATCGACATCCTAGCAATATAGAGCATCGCTTTTCCCCCAAATATGGCCAACTGTCAAAACTATAGCTGTCCAGGAATGTTCTGGAGAAAAGGCATCCAACCTGGCACCAGCAGCTGGCCCTGACCCTGCACCCATCCATCACCCCTCCCACAAGCCCCTGCGTGCCAGATCTTGAAGCAGGCTGAGAAGACCCTCTAGGGACAAGCTGCGGTGTCAGTGAAATTTCTCTACAAGAATCATGAGTACGGAGTGAGGAAATGAGGGAATGAATGTCAGACCTCATGATGGAAACGGAGCCAAATAAAAGCAGCGACCTTACCCATGTTGTAGTCTTTGTGTTATGGTCAATGAAGAAGGGCCGGCCGTTCGGCGCGATCCTCATTTCCCAGCCCGGTGGCAGGAAGCTCTGTGTGACTTTGTGTTGTGGTTTGGGGGAGTTGTAAGGTGATGGCTGTGGGGACTGTGGATTGGAAAGGGTATCTTTCACAGCCCGACGTATGGGTGAATCCTTGGCACCCTAAGGAATAATAATGAGCATTAGAACTCTTACAGGTGCTAGTCCAGTGTGTCAAAATGTACCTGGGTATCACGAATGTTCCATTTGGAAAGGGACAAGGGGAAGCTCCTAAGAAATCTGTTTCTGTCATTTGCTTACTTTTAAATCAATCGAATTTTAAAGTTTTTCTATTGATTAAACACACAACATTAATTACTTAAAATCACCATCCTTTGATAGCTATTGGATATATGCCAAAAATATTATGCTCCACTGAGAATTATGGATGGAGACTTTACAGAGGGTGGAGAGAGACGTGCCCCTGCTCTTAATGAGCTCACAGTCTAATGAAGAATGGATTGGCAATTTGCAGAGCATAAGAAGAAACCCCTGTATCATCAAAGACAACCACCTGGACTCGTATGGTTACCAGGACATTTGTATCACAGTTTGGAAGAGAGCTATCATTCATTCCCACTCATTAGCATTTAAGCCCAGGGCACAGAGAGTACCACAGCTACCTCTAGGACATCGTCAAGTTTAGAACTTGAACGTTTGTGCTCTGGCTTCTCCAACTCTCTGACGCGGTGATGCTAAGGCATGGTATTCAGACCACACAAACAGGAGAGCAATGCAGATGCATAGCAATGACTTAGGGATGCATATATGCATCAGAAACATGTATGCCCATACAATGACAGACCCTACAGTCCAAAGGAAAAGAAATGGTCAAAGCCACAGCTATCGTTTAAAACTTAATATAAGCATTGCTATCTGAAAGAGTTATTATGCATGTCTAATGAGGTAACAGGCAAGAAGGGGCGAAACAACAAGAATGGAGAAAGTTCTGAAGAGAGGAACCCACATGTACAGCACAAGTCACTATGGCCTCAGCCCCATGAGAATGAGAATCAGGCGAGAGTCCAAGGATGTGAGCTGGGCGCAACAGAGAAGCATATACTGAGGCTGCACAAGAACACCCTTCACCACGAACACAATGATCAGACAGGAAGGTGGCTGCGAAACTGAAGTCCAAGTTAAGAGAAAAGAGAGAATGAGAAGTCACAGGACAGACGTGACCCCAATTACACTGAGTAGCCTTCTCACCTCCAGTGGGGCAGATAAAGTTACTGTTGGCGAACTGAGGCTACGAGGCCGGCGGATCTGAGGCTCGATTAGATGGTTGTTACTGTTTGTGGCAGATCCAGATGCACCATCTTCTGCAAGCTATGTTGGAGCAAAAACAAGTTAGCTTTATGTGAGGATCTCCCTTTGTGTGTGGTTGGGAGTGTGGACCCAAACAACAACACAGCCAGCAGTAATGAGAGGTCTGGCCTATTTAAAGCATGGAGGAATGATTAAACATAATAATGGGGGAGGGGAAGGTTGGGGAAACACATTCAAGGGAAATAAAAATGAATCACTAGCCAGGCATGAAAACGAGTCTCAGGAAAAAAGGGGGTGGGGGTTGGGAGAGACACTACACACTGCTATAGGCTCTTAACTTTGAAAATATCTTTCACATGACATTTAAAAATATATATATCTGGGGATAGAGTGACTTGGGGACCAAATTCTTCCATAGGCATATATTATACTTAACACATTTTCTTTGTGGAAAAATTTTTTTCTAAAACATGGGTTCTCAGGACAATACATAAACAATAGCAGCATGGAGCTCTTGTACATTTTGGCTTCACCTGCCTGCAATTTTTAGTTGTGCGGCGATCTGCATACCTGCATGATAGGCCGAGTCCAAGTGGTGGTTCGATTGTTATGATTGACATAGTATGTGCGTCCCTTAGCATCCTTCCTTTCTTCCCAGCCTGAAGGTAGGCCCGGCGTGGTGTGCACGTAGGCCACTGATGGCTGTTTGTGTAAGAAATCATCATTATTTAGTGCAGTTGTTTTCTGATCACTTTAATAAAGTAATGTACACTTAGAGAATTATTTTTTTTCTAGACAAAGTAAGTTAACTCTATTTGTACCCAAAACACTAGTGTCCAGAAAACAGAAGTAGATTTCCAGTAGCTTCAAATCCACTGCGAAATGAATCTCTGTGGAGTCCAAAATCTTACAGAACGCGTTCTTAATGTCTGAAGTCTTAAATGCAATGGCTGCTGCTAATGTGCTAAGAGAAAAAAACAGCAACCTGTTTCAGATACTAAATTTTACCAAATTATGTAGAACTTAAAGGTATTTCAAATTGTCAAATGTCACTGTCTATGAGAGGAATGTCTGCATAGTTTCCTCTCGATATAGTTGCCACAGGGATACTCTCCTAGCTTATTCCTAAATTCTTCATCAGCTTAGGGCCCTTACATTGTATCTTTTAGGGGGAAAAGTACACAGAGGGCCTTCTCCAGGAGGTCTGCATTCCCACCAGTGGCATATAACCAAGAGGACCGACTAGGACACCCCAACTGCCCCAGCTTAGGAAGCCTCCTGGTGAGCTGAGGCTGTATTATCCTGTCTGCCCATGCAGAGCTTGTCTCTAAGGGTGAAGGAAGCACAGGCAGTTTCCAGGTTTAGAAACATGTCCAGTATAGAGTGACTATATTTAGATAGTCCAAATTAGATCGAAAAGGATTCCTGAGACACTTCTGCTGGTAAGCAGCAGCCTGAGAAATGTAGCCGGGTGGAGAACTCTGGAATAACAAGGATGTTTCAGTGACTCAAGGAGGCACCGAGATGGACATCTGAGGTCAGTGCTGTCTCAGGAGGAAGTCCTGGATGTATGGTGGCTGCATATCAGATCTGTCACTGGGAAAGGGGTGTTACTCTAAGGAGTGGGGGCGGCTCAGATATAAGAAGCCAACCATGGCTATCCAGGCTCCCAGGAGAACGTAAAAGAAGAGGCTAAACATTATTTGGGATATAAAAGGAAGCCACGTCTTTCTGGGTACCATCTCCCCTAATTAGGATCTTCTCACCCTCCAGATGTTTTACCAGCTGTCATTTTCTTGATATTAGGCTGAAAATGTAAATCTCTTGGCCCAGCTTCTCCCTGTGCTCATCCCATCTTTCGTGTCTCCTACCAACAATGTGCTGTGGCAGAGAGGGTCACATCAGAGGATCCCCAGTCCACTGCATGACCCTGGGTTAGCACGATCAAGGATGCTACCACGTCATTGGGGACTTTAGTTAATGAGGCTCCATATTCTACTTCCTGAGCTCAACTGCACATTCCAGAGAAAAACTAACTGAGGCCATGGAACAGCTGCCTCAATGGTTATTTCTAAAACATGTTGAACAGGCAAGGCAACATTATTGGCAACAAAACTTTCTTCTAAACCTATACCAACTACTTCCTTGACATTTTCCCAGATAAAAACTGAAATACCTCATCATGGTTAATTCCAAGACTCTGATCATAGAGCATCCTGGACCTACGTGTGGGGATTCAACAAGCGTGGAAGAAACACCAACAGGCAGACTTGATCCATCCATGGGTACTTAAGTCAGATGAATTTATATAGCCTGAAGCTCTTTCCGCCTTCCTCCTCTAGCACCAACAGAAAAGAACTATTGCCGGTCTATTTTTTATCTATAAAAGACCGACTCTGCCAAACCAAGTTAGAACCCAAGTTGTATCCTAAGTTAGTGGTAAATTGGACTGTGTGGCAAAGTATGTGCTATCAACAAGCGTTGACCTACTATTGCTCACATGAGGACCAAAAATGCTTGGGCTAAATGAAGTACTGAATGGAATTTGTTGCTTTTCTTGCTCCCCGTTATTTTTGGGGAGAGGCAATGAGATAGGCCCTGAGAAAACTCCGTTCTGGAAATCTTAAGGATAGTTTTGCAGTTATAACATCTCTGGAAAGGATATTTGTGAGGGGTCTGATAACTAGTATAGCTTGGCTGTGTCCTGGATAATCTCAGAATTACTTCTAAGACTGTATGACTTCCAGCACAGTATTCCAGCAACGAGGATATTTTCGTAGATCTACAGTGAATAGGACTAATCAGATTATGGGAAATTAGGAGTGTAGTAGAGAACACTGAATTTGATTAAAATGTTCATTGTACCTTCTACTGAGAACTGAACTGGTAATCCTTAATTTAGTTCCATTAAAAAGAGATGGTGCCATAAAAATGTTCTCCTTATAGATTTCTTGACCATGGAGAACAGCCTGTGATGGTGATTCCATTTGTGACTCAAAACCTCTCACTCAGAGCTAGGGAGGGGCAGGACACAGCTTCCACGGACAGACCACAGAAGGGGCTAGCCCTGAGCCAAAATCAGACTTCCACTGTCGTGTGTGTGCATACACATATGCACTCACGTGCATTCCATTCTACCTTAAGAAACAGTTAATTAGTCCAGGGACACGTTAAAACTGCTAGTAAGCTTAATTAACATTTCACAGCTTTTCACCTGAATATACTATTGTGTTACATAACACCAAACAGCTGTTGCGCTACAGCTGCATAGTGGCTCCAATTATTTCATTAAAAGGGAGAATCAATTATGTTTAAACCATCAAAGTTCAAATAGGCTTTTCCAGATGATAAATGTTTGGCACTATCACCGATGCCCCCAGATTCCCTCAAACCCTGCCATTCCCGTCACTTTTATTTTAGGGTCTACACAGCAAAGAGCAAAAAGACTGTGCTGTCCCTCTTGCTTCATCTCAGAGAGGGCTCCTGCTTAGCTCCCTGGAAAGTGTACTTATTGGTGGTAAATGAAAGGATTGTAGTTCTGCAGGTGAGAATCAGGATCTGTTTTTATACTATAGAAATAAAAGCACTACCAAGGAAAGACCAGGATGATTCATGCAACATGGTGTGCAGGACAAATACGGGTGGGGCAAGGGGCTGAATGCTCACCAATGTGGGAAGATTATATAAACTGGTGCATTTGCATGACTGAAAATTATGTAATCATTAACATGTCCCAGAAGAACGACCGTAAGTGAAAAATATCAAGTTGCTAAGTGAAATGTACATGAGATCCCATTTGCGCACACACATGTATTTGTGAGAGGGGAACACAGCTCCAGTGTAAGCATGTACACTTCTGTGTGGGGCTGACAGGGAGAGGGTTGGGAGAGGGTGTAAGAGGGAATGAAACTTGCTAGGAGATGGAACTGGAAAAGAGAAAGTAAAGGGCACTGGAGACAAGGGATAATGATGATGGAAAAGAAACAAATGTGATACTGTCAAACCTACTGAGACTTCGAATGTGGCCATAAAATTAGTTGGCTTATTGCAACCAAAAGATGACCAGGTACATAGGAAGCATGAGAGTAGGAACTACTTCTACGGCCCAATTCTTTAAAATAAAAAACAAACTTGTATTTTTTATTCATTGGTGGGGGAAGGGAGAGTACTGGCAAGAGGGCCGTGGTAATGGCCACAGGAACCGCTCTGACCACGGAGCCCAGCGCTCTCACAACTAGTCTATCCCACCATTTAATATCACAGCGACCACACACTCCAATACTAACAGCAGCTTCCAAGACCAATAAAATGCAAATGTGGATGGAAGAGGATACTCATTAGCACTAAATTCTACTAAAATTATTTCATGAAATGTTCTCATCCACCTTGCAGCTCTACTGCCATAGAAATTTCCAGTACACAGTAGGCAATGTGCCACTTCATTTGAAGGTTCATGTCTTCTACTGGAAGCTGAGCCTGGCCTACCCAACACATGACTTTTTGCGGCTCAATAGGTTAAATGAGGCTGATTTTTTGCTGATTGCAAATTTGACTTTCCTGTGTACAATGCTGAGCATTAAATTCTAACAACATAACTAAATTGTTCATTAAAAATCATCAACATTCTTCAGAAAATCTGCAATTGTATATGTATTTAAAGGTGTTCTCAAGTAATAAGCAGTTATAACAAACATAAGGTGAAACAATAAGGAAAATTCTTTAAATAGCCATAGCAGCTCTAAACATAAACTATAAGCTAGCCTGTCTTCAGGGATCAAATAAAAAACAGACAATTAAAGTACATAGTCAAATCCATTATTTAAAATAACGAATAATAACAATAACAGATACTTGGCTTAGAGAAACACCATTATTTCTAAATCTTTCAAATTATTAAACATGCCCCCCTCCCTCCCATCCCCCAAGTAGTATATAAACATCTGTTTATTCCTGTGAGGAGAGTCACTGGTTCAAGCTCATGATACGGAAAATCTAACTCAGTGTTTAAAACGTGGGGCAGAAAACACACAGGAGATAGCTACTATGCCCAACTGAAAATCCACTTGTGCAACTGCTCCTCAGGCTTGAATCACACAAGTGAGTACGTTTATTGATTTCAGAGAGGAAGGGAGAGGAAGAGATAGAAACATCAATGATGAGAGAGGGGCCAAAAATGTATTCTTAATGGTCAAATTAAATGGACTTAAAGCTTGACAGTCTTCCTGATAAAACTATACGAGACTAGCCGGACTGGTGTGGTTCAGTGGTTGAGTATCGATCCAGGAACTAGGAAGTCAGAGTTCGATTCCTGGTCAGGGCACATGCCAGGGTTACAGGCTCGATCCCCATTAGGGGGTGTGCAGGAGGCAGCCAATCAATGATTCTCTTTCATCACTGATGTTTCTCTCTCTCTCCCCCCCTCCTTTCCTCTCTGAAATCAATAAAAATATATTTTAAAAAAAGAACGATGTGCATCTCTGTAGCACAAAAAAGTCAATATCCCCCCCCCCAAAAAAAAAGAAGAAAAAAGGAGCATATTCACTATTATACAAAATATTAAAACCAACCCACAGTTTTGCTGTTAAAGTCTGATCAAGGGTATCATTACCGTTGGCTCCTCACCACCTGTGACAGTTGATGAACGCGCTCTCCTAGTTGGGGCACTGGGCTGTTAAATGATAATTTATATCAGTGAAAGGCACTTAAAGAGACCACCCGTTGTTTACTGGATCAGGAATCACTGCTGTGGCAGCCAGTGAGGCAGGTGACATGAATCAGAATCCTTGAAACCCTTTCTGTCCAAGTAAAGTTGAGCGATCACTGATGACCAGAGGAGCAAGGACCCAGTCAACCTCCAATCTACAGAAGCCTCAGGCTGCAGCCTCGATTTGGCCGAACAATGAATTGACAACCTCAATAACAATGATGAGATGTCTTGTTGGGAAAAGAAATTGAACACCACTGTGGTTTTGCCCCCACTGTTAAATAATGAGCAGGTTCTTAAATCTGCCACACTCAAAATTCAAGAGGCCACTGGTGATCAGTGAGTTTTCAGCTTTGGAGAGTGTAAGGGAGGAGTCATCCGTTTCCAGGAAAAGAGACTCTTTGGCAAATAAAATTAACATTGATTGTGAAAAGGAGAGGAAGTGCCATTAATTCATCAAGGAAAATCACAGAATCATTAGGCGGAGGATCACATCAGCCCATCACAGCTGATTGTTGTTTTGGGGGAGATCTGAACTGAAACCATCCCAGAAAGGACGCTCTTGTCAAGCTTATCAACCAGCACATTGGATACAAGGCACAAACGAATCCCTTATTTTGACCACTCAGTTGACTAATGTACTCATTCATTCATTTTGCAGCATAAAAGATAAAAGCAAGGCAAAAAAAATCCTTCTGACTTGTGCAAAGGTGTACACAATTGGGAAGACACTGTGCTTTCAAAATCTGTAAGTGCACTTTCCCCCCATAATAAAGTATTAGTGCTAAAAATGATTGAGGATTCGTCGTCATAAAAAACTGGTTATGGTCAAACATCACATTGGACATGCTAAAATAAAAGCACATCGTTTCTCCCCCCAAAAGAAGAAACAAAGTCGCATCACGTTTCTTATCTTGGACATGTACACCAAACATCTCCCTAGGCAGTTCTGGTCTGCCTTCCAATTGGCATATTCATTTTCATTTATGTCCTATATTATTAAACATTGCCACTCTCCCATATTTGCTGCTAACTATAGAAACTGTGGGAGAGTAGGAACTAGTTGTAGCTAATTCTTTAGCCAGTAGAGCTGCCTTTAAGGAGAAGGTACAGAGGCTGTGTGGGGTTAATTAGGTCGTCATGGAAAGCCTACCTCGCTCACACCTGGAAGAGTTCTTCCTGTTTAAAAGGATTCAGTATGTTCTTAACACTCCGGTGTGGGGTGAATTTCCCGCCAAAATATAAGATGGCTCTGTCTTTTGGTTTTGTTCCATCCACCAAAAGGGTGGATTACAAACAAATATTTGGTAATACGCAGTTACAATCGGCCCGAGTTTACACGTTTCCCGCACTCCACCGCAAATCTATATGAACCGAGTTAAAGACGGCTCCCGCGGAGTACGCGCAATTCACGCGAGCGGACTTAACTCGTTTCCCGCAATCCAAGTGTTAAATACAATCACCAGAGCACAGCTTGAGGGACTAAATTCAATCTTTTTAAAAATTAGTTAATGTATGCTTTAAGTGAGCACATCAGAATTGGTATTAATTTGGGTGAAAAACTAAGCAATGGAGTTTTTACCATTTTAGAGACTTTGGTGGCAAAAACAAGTCTTTGTATTGGAAATCCACTCTCCTTGGGCAATTTGCTAGGAAATTTGAGTGTCTCATTTATATTGTAAATGGATTTGCACAGGAAAAACTCTTCCTCAGTGCCCCAATGATTTTAAATAAAAGCTGAAAGAGCCAACTGGGGAAGGGAAATGCGCGTGGGTTACCGGTGGTAGGTGAGCCTGCTCCGCGACCGCATCGGTGACACTGCACGACCTCAACCTCGAGGAGGGCTCCCTCTGCTGGAGGGGAGGAAAGGACACGGAGCGTCAAGAAAACATTCTTAGAAAAAGTTTCATTGGCTCACAAAATACACCACTTGGTTCTATTCACAGCACTATGATAATGGAAGGCAATTAAATGAAACATCATCTTTTCAGGGTAATGAGAGTAGTCCTTTCAGGAGTCAAGTTATCTGCAGTTGTTTTCATTCTCAGTGATTTAAGCAGACTGGGGTTTTGATTAGTCCTTAGTTAGAAATAACAGCAAAAAAATAAGGGAACAAGGTCAAAGCATGAAAGGGGGCTCAACAGGCCACCATAACACTCTAGGGTTGCTTGAAAAATAGAAATTGAAACTGGAAATCTTATCATTTGTTTTGGGATGCATCCTATAGAAAGGAATATTGAGATATGATTATTAAACATTTATTGACTATTATTATCATTGATAAAGAACCAATTGGATTCTATATCCAAGGAAACTCAAATATAATTTTGTGCTACTTCTGAAGGGTCAGGTATTTACAATTTTGGCTTCTCAATGGAGTTAAAGTCACACAGATAAGGAATGAGGGGAAATAGTGAGGCTAACCTAGTAAATCAAATGTGTAATGTATAATGTTCCTCTTGTTTGCTTCACCTATGTAGTTTTAAAAAGAGCCTAACAAATCCAATCAGAGAACACAGCAGGTGACACATACAAAAGCCAGGGTCTAATCAGCAACAGGTTCATCCAGGGGTCACGTTTGATATTTTGCAGTAACTAAAATGCGATAAGGTCAAAGAAAGACTTTGGGGCAGGGAAGGGGGTGGGGGACTATCCACATCTTTCTACAGTAGTTGCTGCTATTGTTCTGGAATACAGTGACCCTGAGAAAAACTGGAGAAGAGTCCCATATTCTTCTCTTTCTTAGGCACCTTTATTTAATACTTGAACCAGACTCAACAATCTTAAAATAATTCTGACATGTGCACTTGGATGTTAAAGGTATTTTATATAGCTTTAATAAATAAATGCAGGAGCTCCTTATACAAATAATTAGAGATGTTAACTTAATATTAATGCTGAAGAATATTATGATTTTTCACTTGGTAGACCAAAGGTATATAATTGCTATAATTATTGCAATACTTCCTTTAATAGGTTTTAAATATATGGCTTCATTGCTTATATTGTTTCCATAGCAACAGTTTTACCAATTCAAATGTCCTATATATGTAAACTCCTTTTTTCCCTGCCCCCTTAGTACTAAATTTTCATCTCATTGATATTTCTTTCTGAAAACCATTAATAGACTTTTAATATAAAACCACATTAAATAATCATTGCATCTCACACAAATTGGGCAATGGTGTCTGTTAAAATAAAAACACCATAACTGAATAAGGAGCAATTTTGTGAGTATTTGCTTTTACATATCATGCAGTCCTACCCATTTACATTTTATATGATCGCAATAATGCCTATTTTTTTTTAGGTGCCATTTTCAGTGACATCACTCCCATCTTTACTATAGAACAGCTTTAAGTTCAATTTCTCAAGAAACTGAGACTGCATTTATTCTCAGTTTAAAGCTCAAGCAGGAATTTTGTATGGGCTTTTTCTGCAGTTTTATACTGTCAAATACAGAGTTCTTCAAGGCTGATTCTGCTGCTTACCAGGGCTCAGCCCCATCTGAAGCTTCTAGAAAGAGTGTCCTTAATTGTTGAGAATGCCAATTCAAATGTTACTACCCTGATGTCAGTGTCCCAATTCCACAACCCTTCTTAAGGACTGGTTTTCTGGGACGTAAATGTTTTCTATCTCCTATTTGAACTTTGTCTTGGATGGGTCCCTTAAAGACTATGCCTACATCTCTAAAATGAGTATGATTTAAGAGGACTGATTGGGAGGCCCAATATCTTCTCCATGTCCCCAATGCAAAAAGCCACCTTTGTGGTGAGAGTACTATGTATGAGCCTTTGGCTAGGAGGAGAAATTCTACATGGTTAAAGCTGAGAATTACGGAAGTCATGAACTCTTATTTTCTTGAATTCTTTTTAAATCAAGAAAGATTCTCACCTGCGTGGCCAATTTTGGTATAGTCCTCCTTCTCCTAGGTTAGGAGGAACTTAGGAAAATGTCAGAATTATCTGGGAGCTAGAAGACCCTTGGTCATTATTTGCATACAAGACTCTCTTAAAGCAACAACAAAAAAAAAATGACAAAATATTTGTTTAACTTCTCATTCAAACAGGACGATTACTCACAATCAAAGAACCAAACTGCTCCCCATTGGAGTCCGTAGTGAACTGAAGCCTTCTGTTTAGTTCTTCAGACAGCTCTTGAGGGCTGGTCCGAGAGGATGGGGAGGAAGGTGGTGGGGGCAGCGGCAGACTGAGGGAGGAGTCTCCAGTGATAGCTGCTTCTTCTGAAATGGTCTCCCAAGGCTACCAATGGATGAGATGCAGAGGTAAATGCTAGGAAGGAGGAATCCCCAACAATAACCATTATCATAACTATAATTAACATTTACTAAGCATGTAGGAGGCAAATAATCTTCTCAAGAACCACGAGAAAGATATGACTACAACCCTAATTAGGAGGTGAGGATACTGAGGCACAGAGGGGGACTTGCCCAAGGTAATAGAGCTATGAAGTGGCAGGACCAGGTCTTGAACCAAGGAAGCCAGATTCCATGGGCTGTGCTCTTAACCACTTTATAATACCACCTCTCTGAGCTGTGACTGACCTCTAGCTCTCATTACTAAATGCATGGGTTAAAAAATAATCTCAGGAATTCATTGATAACTTCCATGGAGTTCCTTTCACTCTAACTTCTCAGGATTCACAATGAAAACAGCATAGATGCTATAATCTGTAATTAAACAATGTTGTAAAGTACCTTTCAGTAAATTTTTTACGGAATCAATTTGGCTTTTCAATTTTTGATCACTGGAGCATTTTGTAAATGATCTTCCTGAGGTAATACCTTTAATGGATTTCTAGTAAGTAAACAGAGCTATTAAGGCAGCATGGAAGTTATGATAATTGTTCATTTGTTCTTCAATTCATAACTTCCCCCACCCCAGTAATTTACCATTAATATTTCAGGGGCAAATTATAAACAGTGCCATTCACCCAAATTTGTATTTCCTTGGTAATACATCTCTTTTGTGATGTCAAAAGTACTAGTATTCAGTAACAGCTTGTACTTGGTACCCAAACAAGTTATAGGGCTCACCCAATTGCAATTATGGAGTAAAAAAATCTTAAGATCCCCAATACGCCATTCTTTTGTAATAATATAGATACATGCATTCATCAAACATGGTTTTTATGAGCACTTTCTAAATTAATATCTCGATGGTTGTCAATTAGCTATGAGACCATTAGACAGCTTTTATGGAGAAAGAAAATCACAGCATAGAATCAAGCTGGGGACACGGAGAGGAGGGGGTGCAGAGTCTGGGGCAGCGGGACGCAGTACCTCGGGGCCCTCTCCGCCCTCGGAGGGCTCGGGCTCCAGGTCCTCGCTGATGTGCCGGCGGGAGCGGAAGCGCCGGTGGGCCGCCTCCTGGTTGATCTGCCGGATGTTGCTGTCCGCCTCGGAGGACACATCCCTGAGGGCAGGGGGTGGAGAGAGCAGACCCCATATTGATAAGTGGCCCCTCAACAAGAGTCCAACACTCACCAAGGGCCTGGCACCTACTAAAATGACAGTGCACTTATGTTCAACAAGCTGACAATGAGAATTCTTCCACCATATTTTGGGGGCTTTTAGAGTAGAAGTTTAAATGTCAAAATGTTTCTCAGAGAAAACTCACACAGACTCCTTTGATAAGACACCATATTCAGTTGACAAAAATGATGTCACAAGTTAATATTTCAAAATATTTGAAAACATTATTTAAACTAATTGAAATATAGTATTAAACCGGGGCCCTTGTTAC
Source organism: Myotis lucifugus (assembly GCF_000147115.1). NCBI lineage: Eukaryota > Metazoa > Chordata > Mammalia > Chiroptera > Vespertilionidae > Myotis > Myotis lucifugus. Next base: position 2,746,190 of record NW_005871084.1, on the reverse strand, counting down.
AGATTTTCCTAAAACATAGGTTTTAAACATTCAAACAAACAAATACTGCATTCCAATAAAGAGCCTGTGGGGCGCCTGAATAGTAAAAAGCTTGGAACTAACAGCCTTGTATGCAAATAAATAGGTAACTCTTGAAATGGTTCAAGTCCTTCAAATAGACATCTTTACACAATTAGCCCTTTGCACTCCGCTGTCCCCTCTCAGGGGACATTGGAATTCTAGCATATCACTCGGATGTCCCCTCTCAGGGGACATTGCAGTTTATTAGTGATTACGGGGAATTGAGTTATTTCAACGCAACTTTTTGAGACATGCATGTTTCCCTGAAGTTTTATCTTGAAATGGCACAAGAAATTAAATCAAAATATCGTAAAATTACTAAGATATATACAAGAAATGTCAGCGGGTTTTGTGTCGGATTAAACAATAAACTACATATTCCCGATGTGGGACAAAGAAAACGGGACTGCATTGTGTGTTCTAACAGGAAAACACCTGGTGGCAGGCGTCAAACCACTTATTACTGTCAAACATGCACTAATCAGCCTGCAATGCATATTGGGGAGTGTTACAAAACTTATCATACTGTACAAAATTATAAACAATAAAATATTGTTTTTTTTGCAAATATACATTCCTCGATGTCACCCAATTCATATAAGTCCAATATCATTATAATACGTTACTTGGTTCCAAAATTATACTAAATAATATGAGGGTCTGTAAATGCACGTTTCCGCCGCAAAGTAGCGTCGAGTAGCTGGTAGCCAATGTCCAGAATGGTTTGGAGTGCAAAGGGTTAGTTTTACTGGTAAAGGGGGTAAGATGAAGGTTAGCTTTCATTTAATCCATATTAAAATGATAATTTATTATGAAAATCTGAATTAAGTTTTACTGTATCTGCACATCCAATACACAAACTTTTGAACTCTAACAGAAATATATCCTGCATATTTTATAGTAATACTAGAGGCCTGGTGCATGATATTCGTGCTCTGGGGGGGGGGGTGGGCGGCGTGGGGGTTCCTTCAGCCTGGCCTGCGCCCTCTCGCAGTCTGGGACCCCTCGCTTCTTACCATCTGCCTGCTCACTGCTCCTTAGTGCTGCCACGGGGGCAGGAGAGGCTCCTGCCACCGCCCGCTGCTCTTGCCAGCCTTGAGCTCGGCTTCTGGCTGAGCAGTGCTCCCCCTGTGGGAGCGCACTGACCACCAGGGGGCAGCTCCTGCATTGAGCGTCTGCCCCCTGGTGGTGGTAAGTGCGCATCATAGCGACTGGCCATTTTGGTTGTTCGGCTGAAATGGTCGCTTAGGCTTTTATTATATAGATTAAAGCATAACTAAACTAAAAACAGGACACTAAATGGAGATACCTTCAGAAAAACGGACAACTATGGCCATAAATAAAATAATTACAATCAAGGGATACCCAAGTATTCTAATAAAATTTCTGAAACCACCAAAACAGAATGATAAAAATAACACTATGGGATATATTAGAAAATGTAATATTGCTTTTTGTGATTTCATGTTACTACAGTCATTTTTATACGGCATTCATTTCTTAAGCAAACAATGCTTATCGAAAGTAATTATAAGGCATTACAAAGCTCACAAAAAGTAGGTCAGAATGATCAAAATACCTTAATAAAATGTGTAAAATATTTCAGTAGTGTCTAAGAAGGCAAAGGAAACTTTACATTGTCCTCTTTCACTTTTTATTGAAGATGAAAGCAATATCACTTTATAATGACTGGCTTTCCTTAAAAATATTTTACAAATAAGAGTTTCATTAAAATTTGAAATCTTCACTTGAAATATCAGTCATCATTTATTCAGTCAACAGAGAGACTAATGTTTGCATGCTACATGTGCCAGGCCCTAACACATACTTGAATTGTTACAGGGACTTCTGAGAGGTTGAAAAGAATAAGGTTTTCATTACTCTCTCTGCATTTTGTATCTCTCAGAAGTATATACAAAAGTCCATTATTTTGGAAAAACTGGTGTGTTGTTTTTTTTAAAAGGGCATTTAAAATCAATTATGCCAATCTTCCTTACCCAACATGCTCAAATAATTAGTAATCTGTGTGAACCAGAAACAACTAAATAGCATAAAGAAGCCAGATACCTCCGATTTTGAAATTCCAAACATGGGCTTTTATGGTCTTTTAGTGCCAAAATGAAAATGTTCACACCATGGTATTTAATTAACTGAATGAGAGGGTTTGGAACAGAAGTTGTTGAAACTGACTGGAAGTATAAATGGTCACTAATGGCCAGATAAACATGTAAAATATTCCTAATCTGACAAACTAAAACAGAAAAATGGTTTTACCTGGGGCCAGAAAAAATTTAAGGAATGGCTATTTCAATTTTCATCAGTCATTAATTTCACATATGTATTCTTCAATTAACTTTCATGGAAAATGTACAAATGAATAAAGACAAGTTCAGTGCCAATTAAGATCAGTGTGCCAAATCATTTACATTCACATACATTAGTGACTATGTGACTGCACTACTGCTAAGACAGGGAAAGATATACAAAGTATTTTAGAAAGCTAAAATAAGTGCAAATTAGGTGAGTTTAACAAGTTCATCTTCATTTATCATCTTCATGTAATTCCCCACCTTTAAAAAAAAACTGTAGTTTTTACAGTAAAAAATCTATAGTTTATGTTAAAATAGGAAAAGGACAAATTTAAAATTAGGGGTGTTTTATTTATTTTTATTTTATTTTATTTTTTTATTGCTTAAAGTATTACAAAGGGTATTACATATGTGTCCTTTTTTTCTTCCCCGCCCTTGACAATCCCAATTTAGGGGTGTTTTAAAAGCCACCATCAAACTTGAGGGGGCTGGGGTGTTTTCTCTGATCACCTTCTGTTCTAAAGTATGCATCCAGACCTAAACCTGTCCTAGACAGTTCAGGAAACCATGTGCCTATGATCACTTTCAGAAGTGACTCATCTGTAGTCAGTCATTCAGTTAAAGGCACTGGCTGAGCGCCGACTTTGTGCCAGGTGCAAAGGATAGATCTGCCCCAACAGGGAATTAGAATATTCTGTGCTCCGAGCCAGGACTGGGGAAGCCCAAGGTTTTTGCAGGGACGCCTGCCTAAAGGGGTCTGGTTCCCCAGAGGAAGGTGCATTAGGCTGGCGGTAGCCGAGGAAGGGCATGTTCTAGTTTTTTCCCCTCTTTTTGGAGGGTGGGGGAGGGAAGCAGCACAGCCATGGAGCCAAAAAGAAGATGAAGTAATGAGGAAGCAGCTTGCATGATTGGGCCACTTGGGTGCACTGCACGTTTATGACTGCGGTGGCAAGTCTGGAGGAGACAGGGTGAAAACAGACCTTGTAAAAAACAGTCTGAGGGCACCGATATTTTTTCAGGGTGAACAATTTTTAGAGGGTTTGAAGTTTGGGGCACAAGGTAAGAAATAAGAATCACCAGGAGTGTCACAATTCTCGATTAGCACATGGTAATCGGTAATCACTATGTGATTTTCTCAGATACAGCCGATTAACACAGACTTCTCAGTATCAATTTTCCTCCAAAGAGTACTAGAGTATTCTGTGAAAACTGACTTCTGAAAACAATTATTTCTGAATTAAAACAATCCCTTAATTCTGGAAGGCTTGAGGGCTTCAGGCCAAGCCAAATAAAGTTAAGGAGAAAGAACCCCGAGTTCTCAAACAGCACAGATGGGATCAAAAGGTCACTGTGGAAACCCACTCTCCTTATCTAACTCTTCTTGGCTTTCTAGACGTCACCTGGAAAGGAGCCGTTCCAGGAGCTCCACCCCGAGTCCTGCTGTGTCCTTCCTGGCTCCACCTCTCGTTGGAGCTCAGCTGCCTCAGGGATGGGGATGGTCATGTCACTGACTTCTCCCTAAACTACATGTGGACCTGTACTTGGATGAAGAACTGCATCTTCCCATGTTGCTTCTGGGCTCCTGCTTTGCCAGCATTACACAAGCTACATCTTCTGTTTTGGTTTAATTCTTTGGTACATAGACACCAAAGATGGTATGTTTAGAAAACCACATAAAGTGTTTTCTCAGTGATTCTCTCATTAGTTTCACAACTCTGGGAGGAAGCTAAAGTTGCAATTATCACCATTTATCCTCCAAATATAGATTTCAGTTTACTAGTACATGGTAATTATTAATAAAGGTGAAAAATTTCCATAGATGTATTGGCCATAAGTATTTCTTCCTTTGTGAGTTGCTAGTGGTCACTTTCCTACAGAGGTCACATGACATACTGGTCCCAACAGAGTGCTATGTTTTAAGGTACTTTCTTATGATGTTTAGCAAAGGCAGGTTATGGTGTTTTGCTTATCACTACCAAGCAGGTATTCTTCTGATCACTACATATTACCAAGTCCAAGGTGAGTCCGTTTTTAAAAAAACTACAAATAGCTAGCGTAATCAAATGACTTACAACAGTTTTAACAGCTATGGCCATTAACCAGAGGAAAATAGTAAAATATTTAATATAAAAGATCACCGAATCATTTCCATGGGAAAAAAATTACAATAAAAAAGAGTTTAGCATCACCCCAATGTTCTGATATTTCTGTTGTCCTGGGGGCAATGAGCTATGTCCACGCTAGGCAGTCCAAAGCTGACCAAGGACAGCTGATATTCACAAGAACCCATCTGGAGGCGTAGGAAGGCCTGGCTATTTGTTGCTGAAGATTCTGCAAACTCTAGTTCTAAATCAACAAAACCCAGACCAAACTTCTTGGCTACCTTCCCCACCCAGGATATCTTCGAAATTTCTAAAGAGAAGAGTTATCAACAACAGCATCCATCCATCATACTGCTAATACCCCTTGTTTCAAAATATCATCAGCAAATTTCCTTCAGAGTCTGGGTTAAGGAGAAAATTATCTCACCTGATATACTTGGCCTTTGGTACCTGTTGCAATTATATAACTCATTGATAATTACCTCCTTATCTTGGCTGCTAGCGAACTCATGATTGCTAGAATAATTTTTTCTTTTCCTTCAATACTTTTTTTTTTTTACCTTTTATTGCGTATTAACAGTTTTAGATCTTGAGGTATACTGTGATTTAAAAACAAGCTAAGTGAAATAAGCCAGTCAGAGAAAGACAAGTATCACATGATCTCACTCATATGTGGAATTTAAAGAACAAAATAAACCCAGAGACATAGAAGCATAAAACAGACTGATGTATTTCAGAGGGAAGGTGGGGGTGAGTGGGAAGAGATTAAACAAAGAACTTATATGCATACCCCATGGACACAGACAATAGTGTGGTGAAGGCCTGGGGTTGCGGGGGAGGGAGGTGTGGGGTCGAAGGGGTCAATGGGGGGGGGGGAGAAGGGACATCTGTAATACTCTCAACAATAAAAATAAATTAAGAAATAGGTAAATAGAAACAAGCTACTTCGAATCCTTTTTTATAGTAGCTGAGGTTTAACTAGTGTTTATTTGGTATCATCAAACCAAAAATTGCCAAGTAAACAAAACAGTAATCAGTGCACTGCCTCCATGAGGTTGGGGAGGGATCAGAATAAGCAGTAATTACTAATTCTGAGTTCGCAACAATCCCATGTGTTCCTAATTATATCAAAGGGGTGATATAGAAATTTCTCAAAAAGGGAAAACAAAAAATTTTAAGAGGGTTTCTAAATCAAGTAATTAAAGGGAATAAAAATCCCAAATCTTAAGGGGGAAAAGAACACTGCACGGCCAATTTGCTTGTTGTTTTCCATTCTGGGTTAGTGAGAAGAGGAAGCTGAAGAAGAGGGAAATGATATCACCAAAGAAAAGACAAATCTAAGAAATGTAACCTCTGCTTTGTATTTCACGAATCTATATAAAGAAGACAGACAGCCCTGGCCCGGTAGCTCAATTGGTTAGAGCACTGTCCCAATACACCAAGGTTGTGGGTTTGATCCCTGGTCAGGGCACATACAAAAATCAACTAATGAATGCATACATAAGTGGAGCCAACAAATCAGTATTGCTCTCTCTCCCCCTTCCTCTCTCTAAAAATCAATAAATAATTTTTTAAAAAAAGACAAAATCAATCCTATATCAATGCAAATCGACCAAATGGCAGAACAACCTTTCACTATAATACACACTGACCACCAGGGGGCAGATGCTTAACGCAGGAGCTGCTTCTTGGTGGTTAGTGCGCTCCCACAGGGGGAGTGCCGCTCAGCCAGAAGCCAGGCTCACAGCTGGTGAGCGCAGTGGCGGTGGCAGGAGCCTCTCCTGCTCTGCAGCAGTGTTAAGGATGTCCGACTGCGGCTTAGGCCCACTCCATGGACATCCCCCGAGGGCTCCTGGACTGCGAGAGGGCACAAGCTGGGCTGAGGGAGCCTCCCCCAAGTGCACGAATTTCATGCACTGGGCCTCTAGTTAGTTCATAAAATAGCAGAATGCGATCAAAGGCAAGGGCTTCCTCATCATACACAAATTCTGACAGGCTGCCACGCTCTTGAACTCAATGAAGGGGAACCCTGAGGTACCATACCACCACGTGCTTTTACAGACATGAGATATATTTCCCAGGCCCAGCTCAAAGAGCTGCCACGTTTGGCCCTACCTGCAGACGATGACGTGTGTTCCTAACCATCCTACAATACTCACATCAGTGTCGGTCGGTGCCACTGAGTGGATCGGTTGTTGTGGTTGACGTAGTAGGTCCGACCTAAATTGTCCACTTTCTCTTCCCAGCCAGGGGGCAGAGGAGGAGGAAGCTCCTCCTGGTGCTGAGAAGCGGAGTCATTTGAGTCCACGACTTCCCACCCGTGCTGTGGAGTAAGATCACAGGGAAGGTCATGAGGCTGGATCTTCAAGCGAGGAAAAGACACTCACAGTGCCCCCTGTGTCCTTGCTCTGCTGCTCTCTGGCTCCTGCAGTGGCTTCATGTGCCATATTTGAAGAAATTCCCCAAAAGGGGCAAAAAACCCCCCAATTCCAGGAGAGTAGTATTAAAATATTTTGAGCAATAGTCAACTAAGTGTGGCCATTTTGCCTTAAGATGACTACTAGAAGGAGCCACAGAGAGTTGGTAATGTACTATCTGCTGTGTTCCTAAGTCACATTCTACTCCTTCCACATTGAATATTCGTTATTTTGACCCAAAGGCCTCCAAGGCTGTACAAAGCCAGGGCACCGACGCGGGTCTTGTTACACGTGCTATCTTTTCAACACCTCCCAAAGGCAAAGGGGAGCTGGGAGATAAGCTGCACTGCGTGTGTTCTAACAAAAATTGCAGCACCAGTGACCAGGAGGGAGGTTGGCCCTGAAGCTGGCTTTGGGGGTGAAACACACACTCCCCATCCAGTACAATCCCGGGAGCCAGAGATGTCTGAATGCTGTGGCATTCTACTTACACCCACTACTCGCTGGGGCCACATAAACAGGCTTCATGGTACCAGTTACATTTTTGCAACACATATTTTAGGCATTAAGTATTCCTTCCTAACATCCCCTAGTAAAGTCACTGGAAAATGAAGTAATTCACGGGTTACTACGGTTGGGAGGTTAGAAGAGTGTAAAAAAAATTCCTTGGATTTGAGATAAGAATCTGTTGATGTGCTTGTGAAATCTTAACATTCATGACTGTCTACCTCCCACTTCACTCCTCCTCACAGATGAAAGCTCACAGATGAAATACTGCCTGGAAATCCGACCTCTGGGTCTGAGGGAGGCTCAGTTGACTTGCCCACATAGTCACATATCACATATATGCAACAGCTGCAAACAGATGTGTAAAACAAGCCATAGAGAGGCCTTGTTTAGTGGACATTTTCAGGACGAGATAAGACTCTAACAAAACAGCACTATCTGAAGGACATGCTGAGAAGGTACAATAGAACCCACGGATTAGGTATGTGACTAGCAAGTTAAAAGGCAGCGAGGCCAAGAGGGAAAGAAAGAAAATTCCCCTGACAGCTCATTCCAAAATGGCATTTCTAGTGGAAAGCTTGCCTGATTCACACTGTCACCTGTGGGCCAAACGAGTGAGAGACCTGGCAAAGATTTTCTAAATCACTTGATCCACTTTGAAGCAATTCCACTTGCTAAATGGAATTTACAAAGAACTGAGAGTCCAAAGTAATAACAGAATTAAATATGTGAGGAGAATTCACATAGGGGTGGGCTATTAATAAAATATGAGTTTAGCATTTTATAAAGAGAAATCTTTTCAATTATTAGTGTTGTAATGTAAGATGAAAAGTTCGTCTTTTTTACTAAAAACAAACACACTGGTAGATGATCAAAGACAGATTCCCGGGCACTTTTAAGTTTTTTCATACTTAAAAGCTTTATAAACTTTTATTTCTTTAAATAATAAAATCCTACGATGAAATAGTCATATGATCTTAGGCAAGGAAGAGAGACCAAGGCCTGATGCTCTTACCTCCATGTCTTCCCTCTGCTCACTGTTTTCTTCATCTTGGCCTCCATTTTTTGGCATATAGGCCATTTTCAATCTCAAGAATCCCTTAACTCGAGATTTATGACTGTATGATAGAAGAACATTGGTTATAAAGGATATGGCTTGGTTATATCTTTCATATTTATGATGACTTTTAAAAAAGGTAAAACAGGAAAAGTTGCTAAATCTTCCTCAGAGAAAACCAATAACCAAGGCATAATGGACCCCTGCCCCTGAGGCCTCACCTTCTTGGTCTGAGGAGAAAGTCCTTAAACGTGTAGGGTCGCTCCATGGTTGGGTCTTCTGTCTGCGGGAAGAAAAAGTAAGTTTCAATACCCCTGAGATATTGTATTGTTAGGTACACCAGACTGGATTACAGAGAGTACATTTTCATTTTAGAATGTGGGAACAGCAAAGACAGAGTCGGTTCCTCAACCAGTTACTTGGACAATTATTTAACATTTTATAGGTCCCAGACTTTAGTCACTCAAGATCCACTAGATGTCACTATCAACATCTGTTTTTAGGAGCCAACCCGGCCTTAGACAAATGACAAAATGATAGTGGTCAATGCCAAGCATAATTCCTAACTGCAGGGTGAAGGCCTCAATCTCACATACTGGTTAACGTCAGAGAACCAGTGGTCATCCAAGAAACCTAAAGATGGAGTTAACAGGAAAGTATGCAAGATCTAATCTGTGAAGGGAATAATTTTACTTTAACATTGTCATCAGCCTAGACAAATGAAAGGTTATCTCCTCCACAGAGATCGTCCTAGGTGGCACCATCAATCTACCTTTTGCTGCTGCTTATTTCATGAAGATATGAATGCAATTGTAACATTTATCGATTTTTCAAAGAAATCAAAAGATCGTGCTTAATCAAAGCAAGCAGGAAATTAGAAAAATAAATGTTACTATTTCATTAATTAAATAGTAAAATCTCAAAAACCTAGGTTCTTTAATGAAACACAATTTAGAATATTTACTTCTGTAACAAAAGAGACCACAATACCATGATTTTTTTTGTATGAGAGGGGTGTGTGTGTATGTATTTATATTTGAAATTAGTGACCTGGTGCACAGATCCATGCACACTGAAAGGAAATTAATTAGAAGGTGGCTGGTGGGGCGGGTCTGGGCGGGGCGGGACTGGGCAAGAGGGGCGAGACATGCCCTGGAGCCAACCTCCCGCAGGTCCCTCCCCACCGTGGCTCGAAGGGTGTCTGCGCAGTGAGCTAGGTCCCTCCGGCAGGTGGGGTCCCTTGGCCTGGCCTGTGGGGATTAGGCCCAAACCAGCTCTCTGACATCCCCCGAGGGGTCCTGGAGTGCGAGAGGGCACTCTGCAAAGTTGCTGTTGTACAGGGTGTGGAACTCAAATGCAAGTGTGCAATAAACCAGATTCAGGGCCAACAGTGCTCCAGCAACAACATAACCCACGGCTGAAGGTGTAATCACATGGCCCTGTGAGGAATTGGGCTCCCTCTTCTCTAGTTTTGGGGTGCGTCACCCGAGAACCACTGCTGTCAAGTCACTGTAGCTCGGCAGCTCCTGCATTTAGCATCTGCCCCCTGGTGGTCAGTGTGCGTCATAGCTACTGGTTGGATGGACACTTAGCATATTGGCCAAATATATATATATGTTATCTATTTGTCATTCCCTGCTTTAAACTGCCGATGGTTTCTTCCTTTGCTTATAATAAACTGAAAATTATTTCTATGCCTTCAAGGTCAAACAGGGTCTGGCTGGTAATTACCTGTAACCTCACTGTGAACCATTTGACTTATCCTTTCTTGGCTGCTATTTCAATCACTTTGTGTTGCCCAAGAGCCAGAGGAGGGGTGGAACAATATGGAAAAGCAAAGCTGGAATATGAGGTGATCTATTGCTCACCAAGGCCTCCAGGTCTTGTCCCCACAGTCTGTCTATATTTCCTCAGGGGCATCTCTAACCTCAGTTATTTGTCAATAGATCTAAGTGTTTTGCTGCTCATCTGAGCAGAGGGAAATGGTAGCTACACCACACATGCTAACTCATATTTCTAAAGCTGAGTGACAAGTTCACTCAGAAGCAACAGCATCTTTTGTCTGTGCTGACTGAGAAAGCCATATAGCAAATTCTGGGCACCACCAGCTTGTAGAGATGTAGGCCACAGAAATAGCATGTGCAGTTCTAGACAAAGGGAAAACATGTTTCATTAGATACAGAGGATGAATTTGAAAGCAAAAACACCCCAGTGACTAGGAGGGGTCTGACAGAGGAAGGGAGCTGTTTTCCATGAATTGACAAAGGAAGACGAAAGAGCAGAAGAGCAAGATGCAGGTGACATTGACTGGCATACTTGGAGATTCAGATACACTTGATTCTTTCCTATCCCCATGAAAAGACCACTTTCTGGGGGGAAAAAAACTAGGGCTCTTTATTTCAGCCTTCTCCACTGTGTTGAGAAAATATTACTCTGAAAATATATCCAGCTGAAAACAATGAGAAGTCACTGATCACAACAGGCAATAGAAAGCAGGTAACCATCCTCACCGGGAGATGATTAAGGGGCACGTCCACCTGTCCCAGGAAGTCGTCTCGTGTCTGTTGAGAAGAGAGCAGAGAGTTAATGTTCTCATTGAGTTCAGAGTGTCAGCATTCTTAAAACATTTCTTTACAGACAGAGACAAAGGTCCAGGGCCTGACACTACGGTGCCACGGGGATGGGTCAAGGCAGATGGCCCAGATAGCTGTCATCTGGGAGACAGGTGAGCCCAGGCCCCATACACCTAACATTTAGATGCCCGAGGCTTTATGGGATGTCCACTACCCAAGTCTCAGCAAACTGTGCTCTCAACCTCGACTGTGGAGAGCTACCATCCCAGTATCTTACTGGTGGACTGCCTTGCTTTCCCTGCCTGGTACTGAGATATGGGACCGAAGATTACTAGGTTAAGAGCCTGGACTCAAACCAGCCTACCTAGATAGGAGCCTGGAGCAGGTCACAGGTCTTCCTGGTCACCAGGCTCCCCAATAATGACGTAGGCCTATTAATACTAGTAGTGCCTATATTCTCTGGTTGCTGTGAGGACAAGGTGTGGTCTTGGCAGGGCCTGCTTCGATGTTGTGGCCCGACATGGCAGGTGCCTCTTCTGGTGTCTGAACAAAGCTGAGACATTTGCCGAAACCGGTTTGGCTCAGTGGATAGAGCGTCGGCCTGCGGACTGAAAGGTCCCAGGTTCGATTCCGGTCAAGGGCATGTACCTTGATTGCGGGCACATTCTCAGTGGGAGATGTGCAGGAGGCAGCTGATCGATGTTTCTCTCTCATCGATGTTTCTAACTCTCTATCTCTCTCCCTTCCTCTCTGTAAAAAATCAATAAAATATATTAAAAAAAAAAAGCTGAGACATTTGATCAGTTTAGAACAGGTGATAGGTCATCTATTGGACCTGAGAAGCATATGATTGTCAAGAAAGTGTCACTCAGGTTGATCGAGACTTGGGGGTCATAGCTGGACCAATTTAAAGAGAAGATAGTAAAGACATGTTGGGAACATTTTAACAAATACAGGTGTGGCAAAAGGAGGTTGACAGTTGTTCATCTGGAAAATTATAAAATAGTAAATAATAATGCAAGCATAAACTGTGTCTCACATACTTACAACTTTAAGCCTACTTTTGCACACCCGGAATTTATTGATCAAGTGCTATAAACTAAAGAGCTCCTGAGAACTGAGAGTCTAGGGAAAGAGTGCACAGTCTGGTTATTAATAAATCGTATACATTACTTATCATAAAAAAATGGCCTCATTTCAATCTAGTAAGTACATTGCTTCAGAATCCAAGTTCATGGATTAGTTACTGGTTAAACTGTAGACCCACCATGCTTCTTCTCCTCTCCATCTACTACACAGCACAGATCTTTCTGACTTAAAATAGACTTAGATGAAATTCACTCAGAGAAATTCTCACGGGTGCTTCTTCAGGCTCTGGGAGGCACCTGGGAAGATGTAACTCAGTTCAGGGGTCATGACCTGGCCCATGGGGTGTCTGACAAGTTGTTTGCACTATGTCCTGCTGTTAGAGTGCATGCGTCATAGCCACTGCCCTGGCCCTAGGCACAACCAGACACAAGGACTTCTATAACCCTCTTATAAAAACAGGCAGTGGCACCTACCACATTCAGAAATGCCTAAAACCTGGCAAGCCCTGTCCCACAGCCACCTTGAGGCCAGACCTCTCACTCTGAGTCTGGGCTCTTATTTACACTCTTTACTAGTTTGCCGTGGACTTTTATCATTTCTGGAAACCACTTCTCAAATGTACTTGGAAAACGTCTCTTCTTGCATTTAAAAAGCAGCAGCAGGTAAATATAAATGAGAGTTAGTGACATGATTTGCTCCAGGCTTAGGATTTCCTTTTAGGTAATTTAAAAAATGTAATTAACTAGAAAGCTATCTGTCTCCTCTAAACGATGCATGAAGGATAATGGAAAATCAAAGTTACTGCTGGTGTGCAGGAAGCATGAGCTAAGCCCAATCCTTACGATGAGATTCTCATTGTTTTCTTAGCTACATTTGCTATAACCCACCACGGATATACCTCATCTAGCACAAGGCTAGGAGGTGCCAATAAATGCTGTATATATTTTTTTAAAAATATTTTTATTGATTTTAGAGAGGACGGGAGAGGGAGAGAGAGATAAAAAAAACATAAATGATGAGAGAGAATCACTGATTACCTGACTCCTGCACGCCCCCTTCTGGGGATTGAGCTCGCAACCTGGGTATGTGCCCTAACGGGGGATCAAAACATGACCTCCTGGTTCAAAGGTTGACGCTCAACCACTAAACCACAATGGCCCGGCAATGCTATAGATCTTAACAAAAGAAGCAGCCTGCAGAAGGCTCAGAAAAGGAAGGCAGCTTTGCTGTCCAAAGAGTTAGGGAGCATTCCAGCCCCAATCTGGCCAGTTTATTTATAATTACAAAATCAGTGTAATTATCAGTTAACTCTACAATAAAAAATTAAAGCAAGAAGTGTGTTGACTACTGACCATAAATTGCCTGTCTACCTAATTGCTACTTGTCCCCTCTTCTCCTGCTACTGGTGCTGATGCTGGGAAAGAAACGGAGATGGGATGCAACTGCCAGAAGGAGATCACCTCATTCAGAGCTCCAGTCATAACCTGATACCATCAAAAGGCCATTCATCCATCGTTAACCTCAGGGCACTGCAACAAAAATCCACATAACAGCTGCACGCCCATGCTGTTTTTCTGGGGAGATGTTAAATGTCTCAGCTTTGTCCAGACACCAGAAGAGGCACCAGCCACGTCGGGCCACAACAGTGAAGGAGAATCTTACTGAGATGGTGGCTCTCCACAGTCGCGGCTGAGAGCACAGTTTGCCGAGACTTGGGTGGGGAGTTCTGTGAAAATGCCATTTGCTATGTTATCGTTAACACCACGTCTGGTTTGGACTCTACTTCTTCCCTCCAATGCAATAGTTTTGCTGAATCCCCGAGGCCTGAGGCAGCCTCACTTGTACCTTAACGAGTCTTCCCATTGCATTGAAAAACAATTTCTAAAACCGCCAAAGATGGAGCAACCTCAGGATTAAAGTACACACAAGGCCCTTATTTCTGGTGGACATCAAGGATGACTAAAATAAAAGAATTTTTATAATAAAATAGGGATCAAGTTTAGAACAGCACATGGTCCAAAGGAATGGGCTTAACCGAGGGTTTCATCCATCAGTGGAACGTGTTGGTGAGACCTGCTTTCAAAACATCCCACTGCTGCCCAAACCGAAGAAATTGTAGGGAATGTGAACCACTTAGGTTAAGGACACTATACCAATTTTAAAACATGTCTTCAATACCGCAGAAGAGCTTAGTAGGGGTTCAGAGGGCCGACTAGTGACCTTTGTGTGAGATGAGAAGCAGGCGTGTCTCAAGGACACCTGGGTGTGACAGTAACAAGACAGAAACAGCGTGCCAGGAGGAGGGATCCCCACCTGCAGGCCCCGTAGAGACATTTGAGGCTATCACCATATCCTCAGGTTATCATGCCACAGAATGACACCTTACACCAATATTATAAAAACATGTTATAGCAAATCAATTTTTAATAATTTCCACTACAAAGTTATTTTCATCAAGCTTCATGTTAACTAGAAGTAATTACAAAACCCCAATTAGTTTAACTCATACAGTGAATACTGGCATTTATTGAACTTATTTTTAAGTGGTAAAAGCTATCAATTTCAACCTCAATTACCTGTCATACTATTCTAGAGGCTGAAAATGTACAGGTTAGTACCAATTATAAATGTTCCCTTCTGACAAGCCATCAAATATTTTTCCAATGTCATGATAACACAAAACAGAGCCCCTGAAACCTGTCATAGAAGGTAAAAGTGAAATTAATACCAACACTTTCTTTTAGCGCTTGCTCTCTAAACGACGATTAACTATATTCAGGACCACCCCTCCCCGCATTTATTTATTTATTTATTTATTTATTTATTTATTTATTTATAAAAGCAAGCAAGAGTTTATTGACAACAGCAAAAACAGTGAAACAAGGGAGGGCATAGAAGAAGCAACAGGGGAGCCTAGGCTGGGCTGCTTTGGCTCACTGGGAAGTCAGAGAACAGGGGCCTTGGAGACAGGTTCAGGGGGTTAGCCTGGGACGAGCTGCTGCTGCCCCTTGGTCGCCTGGTTGCAAGTCTCATGGGGTCCCTTAGAGGATAGTGTGGAGGTGCGGACAGGAGGAGGTGGGGAGGGAATGGCACAGTTGTACTCCCTGAAGGGAAAGTGTGCCTCTCCCTGCTTTTAAATAACTATTCCCTTTCAAATAAGAAGGGTTTTGGTGTCAATGCCACTGGAACCCAATGCTGGGACTATTCTGGCAGTGCCGGTGAACCCTATTATGGCGCTGGAGCATTTCCCCAGGCTTCCTGCACATACGCTGGGCCAGAGCTGCCGGCACCGAGTGCCCACCAGGCTCAGTTGTCTTCACAAATGAATGAGACACAATTGCACAAAGAACACATGAAAAAAACAGCAAAGTCTTTCTTTAGGTCAGAACTGCACTTGAAGGACGTAATCTGAATCTCACTGCACACTAATGACCACGGAGGTCATGGGTAAATGAGGCGAGGGCCGTGCATTTCCCAAGGAGGCCGAGAAAGAGCGCACAGGACCACATGGGAAGAAAGGCACTGGAAGCAGGGAGGATGCTCACAGGGCAAGCAGGGGCCAGAAAGGCTCCTTAGGAAGGTGCATCAGAGAGCTGGCACTTCCTGCAAGGTACAATGACCGCACGGAATAGTGGAGCTTTACATTAAGGTAGAGTTCCAACTGTGAGTAGTTCACAAGAAGCTTTTTAAAAAAATTAAAAATGGAAGAGAAAATATTAGTGTCTCACATGAAACATTGAGCAAGTACTGTTTTGAGAAACTTATTTCAGTTACATACATATGAGTATGTGTGCTAAGTTTTGACCTAAAATTAATTTTTCTTTGTGTAACATCATCAAAAGTTTAAAAGCCACTGAACTTATAGCAAATGAAAACCAGCCAGTACTACCAATGGCTGGGGTTTATCCTAGCAATCATTAAGTAGTGATTTTTAAGAAAATTATATTGAGAATTTCTCAAGACAAATGGGACAGAAGTCTGGAGGAATTAGAACATAAGCTACAGAAAAGAAATTAAAGAGTAAAGCTATAGTATGATTTGATGTTTGTATCTTACAAATCGAGGGAAAATGACCACCATGAAATGCATCTCTCCTGTGTGCTGCTGCCTTCCAAGGTGGGTGCCTCTTTTCCCCTCTGAGGCATAAGGACCACATAGAGGAGGCAATGGGGCTCTACCTTCAGGGTGATCAGCAACATGCTCTTGGAATTACCTAAATAATGAATAGCTGAGAAATTTTTACAGAAGCTGTCAGACAAAATGCTACGAACACAGGGACTCCCACAGCTGTTGTCTGGAGAGACACCTGGAGGCCAAGATGCACTTTCAGGCGCTGCCTCAGTCTTCTCTAAAGGGTGACGTCAACTTTGTCATCACACTCCTTCCACTTGTCATCCACATTAGCCCCTGTCGTGTGGACAGCTGAACTGCGGAGGCTCAGGAAGGAATAGAGTGAGTCCGGCCTCCAAGGCCAACCTGCCGCTGCACAAGCCAGGGCTGCCTCACCTGGTGCCTCTGGCATTCGAGGGGAATTGTTTCAAAAACAGTATGTCCTTGACGTTACCATTATCAAGTAGTCAAGTAGCATTCTACTAAAAGTAAAACAAAAAGGTGCAAGGATGAAATCCTCCAAATGCACATGTTCTTCCCCAAATTCACCAGGGAAGCACCAGAACACACTTTAGAAATGTCCCCTGACAGCTGGAAGGAGAAGTGCTGGGAAAGAAACAGAGATGGAATGCAACTGCCAGAAGGAGTTGGGCAGTTCGGATGAGGCTCTGGACCACATGGGGAGTGAAAGGCACAGCGTCCGTTTCAGAAGGGTTCTGCTCCCAGACTCCTTGCCAGCAGGGAGTTTGTTCACCATGTGGTGAGGGAATAAGATTACATATTAGAAGCCCTTAACACAGTCCCCATCAGAAATACTCAGGAGCTGTTAATAAAGCAGCAGCAACGACACCAATGTCACTGAGTTGATAGTGACATAAAGCAGACTCTGGAGATGGTGGAGGAAAGGCTACAGAAAGGGAAGGAGCAACAGGGTGCTGCTGTCCCATCCAGGACACACTGTCCTGTCCGGGCAGTGGGGCCACCTGCGGGGCAGAGTATCATTAGCCCCACTCTGTGTTACCCCAATGTCCATCTCCTTTATTCTCCTGTTGGTAAAGAGAAGTCTTCCCTGTATCCCAGACATGCTTGGTGACCCAGACCTAGGAGAACTGACTGGAACCCACATTGTGTGTCTTTCAGTGGCCATACTCTGGCTGACACCATATCTCTGGCCAGTGGACTCCATCAAAGTTTGCTGGGGGAGAAGCTCTAGCTGTACCCTGGTGAGAAAGAATAATAAGCTGATGTGTAGCTCACCTATCTTGTGTTGGAAACTGTTATTAGCAGGTTAAAAAAAATTGCCCAAAGTCACTAAGCTAGAAAGTAGTAGCCAGGTTGTGAATCCGGGCAGTCTGGCTCCAGAGTGCACGATCTCACCACCAAGCTATAGAGCATGTAACTCATATACCAGGGACTTAAGGAAAAGCATTAACAGGCTCCCCCCACTCTCTTCAGAAAACTAGGTGTGCTATGCCGCAGCGGTTACATTTGCCAGATAATGTACAGTTCTTGCAATCTTTAAACATGCAAGGAAGATGATCTTGGCATTATTTGTCTGTGTATGTTATTATACATGTCCTTCTCTTTCTTTATATTTTAATACAAGAATGAAATGAGTCAAGTTGGAGAAAGAAATGGAGCTGAATAATTTTTATTCTTTTACTAACTGCCCCCCCCCTAATAACTTCATAAGCAGAGCTCTTTCAGTGAAGGATGAGTACCCCTGGGGATATACAAAGACTTTCCAGGGTGTTGGCGTGGGCAGTTGTAAATAAATCATTTTCTAGATCTTTCCCTAACCCTGAGCTGCCTGAGAACCATGTCTGCCTTCTGTGGCCTCTCCTTTCCTAAATTATGACCCTCTTTCCCTGTTTCCCCCCAAAAATATATGCTTCTCACCTTGCCTGAATCTTACTGTGTGCAGTTTGCTGCTTATAAAAACCTCAGGAGCCCCAAAGGAAGGATGGTTTGAAAAGGCCCAGCTCCTGAGAGAGCAAGAGAATGTGGAAAATCCACTGTCTCCTTCACCTACAAGAGGCCCCTGGAATGACGACATGTTGCGTATTTACAATCCAACCAACTCATTTTCACATTCACTTGATTTAAAAAATGAAGTCAGAATTTTTAGTGACAGGAAATGAGCCTGACATGGCTGACTATTTTTAACAATAAGGACAAGTTTTGCTAATTCAATTTCATGGGCAATATTTTTTATTAAAATGAACCATATCAACAATTCCAAGTCTGGCCAGTGTGGCTCAGTGGTTGAGCATCGACCTGTAACCAGGAGGTCAGGGTGCGATTCCCGGTCAGGGCATATGCCTGGGTTGTGGGCTCAATCCCCAGTAGGGGGCATGGAGGAGGCAGCCGATGGATGATTTTCTCTCATGATTGATGTTTCTGTCTCTCTCTCCCTCTCCCCTCCTCTCTCTCAGATCAATGAAAACATATTAAAAACAGCAATAGAAGAAAAAATCCAAAGTATTGGGTAAGATATGAAATATACTTAAAGCACACACATAATACTCAATACACTAGATATTGCATCTTTTACAACTACTGAACTAATAACTTATTGTGTTACTGAAATTTATGCAAGAAAGAGTTCTTTAGAGCTCTTCCAGTAAATAGAAACATTTGGAGACTACAGTTTAAAGCACCCAATCTATCATAAACTCAGGCCATTAATTAGGTTGTTATTAAAAAGTTTCCCTTAAAACTCATTAAGTATTTAGAACTTCCTCCCCAGGAGGAGGAAAAACTCTTCCTCGTTCCATACAATGTTGGTAAGAAAAAGTCTGGAGAGGAAAACTTGAAAGCTTTGTGAAAAATTAAACCAATGATTACATGTATCTTAAAAATTTTAAAGGACTAGGAGAGACTTAACGTTGATTTAAGATTCTAGCAGATGGGAATTTAAGACCAGAGTGTGGGCCTCTTCTTCCTCAAAGTCTGCCGAGGACAGGTTAAGAAATGAGGCCCAACTCCTCCCCTTCTGGTCTCTTTTGTGACAGAACAATGTCAACAGGTACCTAAGTCCTTCTGAGCAGAAAGAGCAGGACTGAAGTGGGGAGGTAACCAGGGCTCTCAGGCCTAGTGAACATGAGAATCTCCTGGGAAATTCTGAGAATACTGGTACCCAGGCCTCACCTGAGATGATTAAGTTCAGATGGAAGGGCGTAGACAGTTTCTCCTTGTTCACAAAAGAGAAACTGTGATTCCCTGTTAAACCGACGAGTAAACTATTCCATTAAAATCTCTTAAAAGTATAAAGTCCTCAAATGTAGACTATACTCAGGCTTGACCCTCCCCACCCCCACTCTACTCCTGTCCCCAGGGCTGGGGCCATATGGACAGCAGATCAGGGTTCACTAGTTAGAGGTTCTTGGGTACAGGGTTTTGCTCCTTCTGCATTTGCCACGTGTTTTCTCATTTCAGCTCCATTTTGCCTAGGGATGGGCAGAGGGCTGGGGTTGGTTCACCTCCTTTAATAGTCTGCAGGAAAGCAGTGTGAGGAAGAAAAGAAAAGAATAAAGTACTTTGTTGCCAGCTCCCCTCATATGTGCCTCTACTGTCCTCCCAAGGAAGGACTACCTGGGCCCATCTACATGCTGGTAAAAATAACCGCCTGTGAATATGGATGAGATGGGGGAGGGGGTGCATTTTTGGCTGCCCCTGTTTGGAACCCTAGCCCTCTGGCTTGATAGGGCTGAGATATTAATAGGAATAATGCTCACAGGTGCACAAAGCACAGGCATTTCACAGGCCATGGCCAAGGGCTATCTGCCAGCCATGCTAATACTGGGGCTAAAAAAACAAATCCCATTTCAAAATAGAATCAGAGAATGTGATCCTTAGGAGGGACCTCAAAAGTCATTCAGTGCAACTGAGACTCTATCTCTATCCATCCCTCTCAAGTGGTTGGCTTGCCCTGCCTGGTTCCGAATGTCATAGTGAAAGGGGTTTTGGATGAATCTATGCCTAGTTTAAAATCCCAGGTCTTATCTAGAAATAGATGAATAACCAAAGGCAAGTATCTTAATCATCACCAAAGGTCAATCTTTTCATTTGTAAAATGTGGATAAAACAAATTTATCTTGCAAAGTCACTGGATATTAAATGGGACAATTAGATTCAATAGGTGTTATTCCTAACACAGGGTTTCTCTACCTCAGCACCAGAGGCAATTTAGGCTAGAAAAGCCTGTTGTAACAGTCTGTCTAGTTTATACTCTCTAGGGTTTTTAGAAGCACCTCTGGCTTTTACTCATGGCATGCAATAGCAACTTCTGTCCCCCAGCTGTGACAGCCAAAAATGTCTCCAAATATTGCCAAAAGCCCTGGGGGGTGGGAGGAGGGAGATGGGCATGGATGGGACAAAATTGCTGTCCAACTCCACTGCCCTGCCCTCACCTTGTAAGGTGCTCTGGGTAGTTCTGTGACAGTACTCATTTTCCTTTATCTCTACCCCTGAAGTACCAGGGAAAGAAGAATAACTTCGTTTTTATAACTAGAAAGTGGCAAGGCTGGGATTTGAACCAGGGTCTCACTCCAACACTTAACATTTGTTTCTGTAACACTATGCTATTTCTTAGGGGTTCATCTCTTTACACTGGGATGGGGCAGCTTAATCACTTATTTGAAGAAGGATATCCTTATATACTTATCCTCCAGCTGGCTTCTTTAAATGGGTACACTTCTCAGAACTTATGAAGTAAACTTTTCTGTCATATCAGTTTCTCTTGCCCTTAGTGTCAATTTTAGACAAAACAGTAATTTGAAATTTTCTGTAATGACCTGTAAGTCAAGCAACAGGCACCGACTTTCAATTTAGAGACTGAAAGAAAACAAAGTAGACAGAGCTACAGACAGTGCAAACCTTGCCCACCCGATCACACACTCAATCATCAAGGAGCTCCTTGCATTCAATCGTACTCACTATGCTGAATGGAAGGGGGACTGTTTTGACTACTGTATCCAAAAAGAAACTACAAGCAAGACTTCTACAGACTGAATCCCTTTCTTTTCTTTCCTGGATGACTCTGAGGACCAAACACCTGTGAGAGGCAGCAATGAGAGGGTGGTTCTGTCGCCTAACTTGAGCTCTATTCCTTTTGAAATGGTGACTTGATAAAGTTAATCTGTCTGAGCCTCAGTGTCCTCATCTGCAGTGAGGATAATAACAACACTGAGATGTGGTTGTGAGGATGAGCACTTTTAGATGGGAAGAACCTGGAGAGGATCACCAGGTGCCTTAAGTTCATGAGAGAGTAAACCTGAAGACATTTCTTAAGGGTACAAAGTGCAGTAAAAAACGTGTACGTAAGCTGGAGGTAGTAACCTTCCCAGATGTTTGCATGACACAACTCACTTTAAGCTGCAAATCAACAACAATTAGTATGTATGGGGCACTCCCTCTGTGCCTAGCACATTCTAAGTGCTTCTCCTAACTGATCTCCCTAATCCTCCTAACAACCATGCTGCAGGCAAGCAGACTAAAGCACAGACAGGCTAAGTAACTTGTCCAAAGTCAGAGGCAGTAAAGCACAGCCAAGATCTGAACTCTTACCCAACATGTGCTGTCTGAACAGTCACGTCGGCCTGGCTGCCTATATTCAAACTATAACCCCATTTCTTATCTTTTCTTGTTGCTGGATAAAAATCCTACCCAGACACTAGCACATTAGTGCCTGTTCCTTCAGGACCTAGTTTGTGGGACATACGGCAGATCATAAATGGACTATTTAATCACATTTCAAGAATACAAATTTTAAGTTTGAGATTTACTTTGGATGCCATCTTGAGAAAAACCGAGAAAAGTTAACTATGAGACTCTTAAAATCTTGTAACACCTGAATCCTTCCCAACCTCTGTTACCCTAATCCCAATTCATCCCTAAGAGGAGCCACTACAGGGGAAGAGATTGCTTATTTATGAAATATACTGATATCTGTAAAAGCTCTCAAAAGAGTCTACCCACCCACAGAAAATATTTTAGGGCATTTTAAAGCCACAGTTAGCTTCAGAGTTACATTTTCAAAAGGGAACCAAAATACATTCAATTTATACAAAGATAGAGCAAAAAAAAATTTTTTTAAATGTATTTTTATTGATTTCAGAGAGGAAGGGAGAGGGAGAGAGAAACAGAATCATAAATGATGAAAGAGAATCATGGATCGGCTGCCTCCCACATCTCCCCTCCCCCTACCCACCACTGGGGATCGAGCCCGCCACCCAGGCATGTGCCCTTGACCAGAATCAAACTTGGGAACCTTCAGTCCACAGGCCGACACTACCCACTGTGCCAAACCAGTCAGGGCCAGAAAAATGTTTTTGATTCATTAGTACATACTATATTTTTCTTTTTAGGCATCAGTCTGTCAATAAAAGGAAAGCTAGTGTCTAGCAGCCAAGAAATCTATCAGAGTTATTCATTTTCGACAACAAGCTGGTCTATCTCTCTCTCCCTGCAAAGGGAATGAGACACAGGCACCTTCTCCTGTCCCTTATGCAGAAGTACATGGTATGTGGACAATTAGCAGCCTTGTGTGGGAGAGCTCTTCTTTTTACTCTTAAGATTCAAGTAAGAACGGAAATAAAAAGGAATCATAAACTCCAGAACAGTTATTATTTGAACCAGACCAAACTGTTCAACAATGTGCTTTCTTCAATCTTATCGCATATAGATGTGTGTATGCACATACGCACTCACGCACACTATAGTTTAGAAGCAAAAGTATTTGCAAACATTCACCTGATTTGATTAAAGATAATATTTAGAAGCAAACCACCATCATTAAATGTAACCGCTACATAATCCTCAGTCACGGTACAAATCGTTATTCGTTACAGTCTGCAACTTAACCCTTTATTTATTTCATTTGAGTGTTGCTGGAAGAAACCTGCCACCCTGCAATTCGCAATTCAAGTCCAGGGACAAAAATACGTGGAGACACTGTCACATAAAAAAGTAACTTAGAAGCCTGGTCCCCATCCAAGGTGAAATGGTATCCCAAGGTGCTGAATGTGTCATCGTGTGCTTGTCCAAGGGGACCAGACAGGGCAGTGTTTGCCTCCTTAGGGCTGTGCGCTGACCAGAGCCCGCTGACTCGCCCAGCCCACAGACAGTGTTTTTTATTTTATTTTATATTTTTAAGGAAGACAAGGGGAAAGAAAAGGAAAAGACAAATTTTAAGGCAATGTTCTAAACACTTTACATGTATTATCTTATTTAATTATCCCAATAACCCTGAGGTCGGTACCATTATTAGCCCTATTTTGAAGATGAGAAAAGTGTGGTTTAGAAAACTTAAGTGACCTGCTCAAGTCATTCAGTAAGCAGGGCCAGGGCCCAGGTAGTTACAGACCCAGGATTCCAACTCAGGCTTGTCTCATTTTCCTATGTGGTCACTGCAGACTTAGTTAGGATAATCAGGGTCCCAGAGATCAACTGAACATCAGGCACCCTGGATTCTTATCAATACCATGCATTACAACTCAGAGAAATTCAGGTTCCCTTAAAATAAACCAAAGAACTTATATACTTATATGCAAAGCCCATGCACACGGGCAATAGAGTAGTGAAGACCTAGGGGGTAGGTAGGTGCTGGGAAGAGGGGGAAATGGGGGGTGGGGAAATGGGAGATATCTGTAATACTATCAACAATAAAAAATACATTTAAAAACGAAAAAATATTTTTCTTATTTAAAGGGATATTTCTGTAGTTTACACTAAGACATGACATTCACGTAAACAGATTGAGCTAGGATAAATTCAAATTACCCAAAATGATATAACACGATATTGTAATAGATTGATTCTTCTGTAAATTTAAGTTGTTTCCTTGATTTTCTTTCTTACCCTAAATCACTGATTTACAGAAGTGATTCTCTTATTAGCACAAGGGCATTATCTTTGAATTGTTTCCCTTCAGGAGTGTGAACTGCTATTTCATTGGAGAAGAGAAACTGACCAATAGACAGTGGCACCATCAAGGTAAGAGGAAAGGATAATACACACAGGAAGGCGCACTTGCAGGAAGCAGCTCTTGGGAAAAGACCCAGAGACAGTGAAGAACAATGGAATGGGAAATAGTCAAGCTGTAGTCAAGCTGTGGGCTGGACATGATCAGCTCCTAAATCTCTTGTGGGTCAAATGTCCCAGCAGGCCGAGTGCACAGGCTCAGGGGCTGGGACCATCACTGCGGGTACCACTTTCTGGCTCTTGGGATCTAACACGACCTTTTTCTCTTGACTCATTTTACACGTACATGTGTTCTCTTCCAGCAAAAGCACAGGCACAGTTTTATGTATCTTTGTATCCATCTTTGTATCCCCCGCAGTGCCTAGCAACAGCATGACACACAGTATGTTCGCAATGATCCCTTGATTTAACTTCAGAGTCAAACAAGCCCTGTAGGATGGAATATGAATTCGTTGCCTATCTCTGAAGGCGGTCCCAAGTGTTGAAAATGGGTGTAATAGGCTAAATCATCGCCCACCAGTTCCTAATCCCTGAAAACCGTAAATGTCACCTTACATGGAAAAAGGTTGCAGATGTGACTAAATGAAGGATCCTGAGATGGGGAGGTTCTTCTGGATTATCCAAGTAGGCCCTAAATAAAACCACAAGAGTACTTATAAGAGAAATGCAGAGGACGATTTAACACAGGGAGAAGAGGAAGGGGCAATGTGGCCATAGAGGCAGAGATTGGAGTGATGTGGCCACAAGTAAAGGAATGCTGGCAGCCATGAGAAACTGGAGGACACAGGGACAGAGCCTCCCGAGGGAGTGCGGCCCTGCTGACATCCTGATTTAGTCCAGTGGTAACTGATTTTGAACTTCTGGCCTCCAGAATTGTGAGAAAATAAAGCAAAGACTAGATTATGTTAAAACTGTAAATGACATTGTAAATAAAAAGTAGTTTATTACATGATCATAGCACATGGCTGATGTATTCTTAAGGAGAGAGTGCTTTATTGTACACAACCTGGGTTATTAAAATTACTGTGCTTTTTAATGACATGGAAGCACATGATATTTACCCCATATGCAACAGTTGACATCTTCTTGCTATTCCAAAGGGGGATTTATTACTATTTAAAAAGGCAATTCGTTATTTAAATAAAAACCCAGGTAGGCTGGTGCATTAACAACACTAGCACCAATTTTGCCAAGAACAAGACATTCCTCATCTCAGCTTCATAAAATAATTTTAAGAAACATGACCCAGTGGTTAATGAAGAATTCAAGGATGCAATTATCCCCCAACTGGAAAGCAGATCCATGCACGGCATGTACCACGTAATCACAGACCAATTCTGCTCTGGTCAAGTATAATTTCTCTTGTCTTGTTGGACAAGTTTCTCTGAACCACTGGTTTCAAATTCCTGGACACCACCCAGTTGGATGTGATAAAACTGAGTGAAATGATTGAAGAGAAAAATATTACTTCAGGTACATCCTACCCCAAAGACATAGTAGTATATTTTGGGCTCCCAATAAGTTAAATGTGTAAAAGAGTATAAAATTACATGGGTGTCAATTCCTGTGTTTTTAAGAAAACGATTCCATGGATCAAAAGATCTCACTTCCCAGACTAAAATACTATTTTACAGGCATTTATTTACTAAGTACATTGTATGTAATCTAAGCATCCAATGAATATTAATATACATTCCATATACTTATTTGTCCTAAAGAATAATGTATAATAAGTTCATTAATTCAATACTTGATGAGTATTTAATAGCATATAACGCTTTATACTAGATAATAAGAGTATGAAAAAATTCATCAAACAATCATTGATCTCATAAGAGCTTAGAGAAAAAGATGTAAAAGGAGACATATATAGAAATACCTATAAATACAAGATAGAGGAATATGAGCCACAGGCAAAGCAAAATTAAAGTACAATGAGAGAGTAGAGACAGTGTGACTTGGGTAGGTTTGGTCATACAGGGAGCTGAGGGAACCCATCCAATAGGAAGAGAAGTCCAGCTCTATGGGATGAGGAGGATGGGTGAGACATGAGCAGAGGGAGGCCCCCTCCCAGGCATGGCCCGAGGAGATCTCTGCTGAAAGGCAAAAAGCCGGAAAGCCTGGGTAACCTGACCAAGGAAGGCCTAGAGCTCCTGGAGGCATGTGGATTCCAGCGGCAGGAACATGGGAAACCACAGAGGCAGCAGCCAGAATGGATGCCGAGGTTTTGGAAAACAACTCAAGGTCAGTTCATCTAAGTCCTGCCACCACTTGGAACGCAGAAGGACTATACTGTTTAATTTTTTGTGTGCTTTTGCAGTTCAAATTCACAGGTACCAACTGGTCCTTCTTGTGAGAACTGGAAGGTGCCAGTAACTATAAGGTCAACTCCCCCCTCTCTTGTAGAGATGAGAACTGAGCACCTCTTGGGGACCCCCAGAGCTGTGCTCTTTCATGTAACTTTTTGCACTTGGGGGTCA
Source organism: Myotis lucifugus (assembly GCF_000147115.1). Taxonomy (NCBI): domain Eukaryota; kingdom Metazoa; phylum Chordata; class Mammalia; order Chiroptera; family Vespertilionidae; genus Myotis; species Myotis lucifugus. Next base: position 2,719,503 of record NW_005871084.1, on the reverse strand, counting down.
GAGATAACTATGGCCAGACAGCTTATTCAATCCAGCTTCTTAAATTGATTAAATTCCAGGTAAGAGAAGATAACTTGGGTTACTTCTTTCTAAATAAGCAGGGATGTGTAGGGAGGTGTGGGGGTGTGGGGGTTGTGGTTTGAAGGACAGGAGGGAAGGGTAAAATTACATGTTCTCTCAGCCACTATCAGCTGCTGGCAAATGTTCACTGCATTCAAGGGGGCTTGGGGGGGCGGGGAGGCAGTCCTGAATATTCCTGTTTCACTTAACAATTATTAGTGGTGAATTTCTTGTCTTGACTTAGTTTCACCCAACTATGCTTCAGTTTTAAAAATTGGTATTTCAGATTAGCTTATGGGAAAAGATCAAACATAAAAATTAGTGCTGTCTTTCTTAGGCCAAGATTGTACCATGGGCCCAAATCCATGCATTGTATGCCAGTGACTTGGTACAGTGGGAAAATAACCAGACACAGTTATTCACAGGGCTAAGAAAATAGCAACTGACATGAAATCAGACAAATTAGTCTATTTAAAACTGAACCTATGGTGTTGGATGTATTATATACTCTCACTGATTTTAATATAAAAATATTACTCACCAATTGCAAAAAACTGCTCACTACTTTCCAATTCTCTTGCCTTCCTAGACACAGAGAAGACAACACTTCCCTGCCCTCTGGCAGTCAGGCACGGCCATATTACTTGTTTGGGCCAATGCATTCTGACAAGAGGTGATGAGAGGTGACAGTGACATCACCTCCGAATTGAGGCTGTGCAAAGCTCCTGTACAACCCTAGGTCAGTTTGGTCTCTGCACGACCACGTGGATCAGAATGCCTGCCCACCTATGTTGACAGGTAATAAGAGTGAGAAATAACCCTTTGGGGGTTAAGCCACAAAGATTTGGGGCATCCTGACATACCTCTCTTTTCAATAACCATCACCAGCAGGCTTCTCAATGGACAGGGTGCTATTTTGTGGGGAAAGGCCAAGTCTATGAGACAGAATGCCATATGTCTACATAAATAAACAGTTTCTTTTCATTAGAGAGAAACTGGTTACAATTCTGGTCCACATTCCAGCAGCACTAATCCTGGGCTTCAAAGTCACATTCATATATTTTCTCACTCTAAATTGTAAAAGGCATGGCAGGCATTCTTTCCTCACACATCATTTCTAATAACGTTGCTTCATATAAACACTATTTTCATACGCAACAAGATAAGGGATTACCTATCTATTTTTAGATGCTCTAGCAGCTCTAAGCCTGGCCAATGCTGTTTATATACATTCGGAACAACCTGGGAGCTTTCACACTGGTTATTGTTTCACGTTTGCCAAGAGTGAGATTTCGGCAGTAGCAATGCATTGTGCAGATGACAGGAAGTGTATCTATTTCATCCTGCATTTATGAAGTCCACAACACTGGGTTTGGATCTATTTTAGACTGCCCAGTCAAACAATGAATGTGAATCTATTTTTACAACAAATACTTTGTGCTAATAAGATTAGCAAAAGAAATCCCGTCACTGTACATTCCTATTGAACGTCCTGATTATTAAACTGCATGATAAATGGTTGGTCTGCTAGTCACTTCTTTGTTTCTTCATTTATTCAAGAAATATTTATTTAGTGCCTGTTTTGTGCCAAGCATGTAGTAGGCTCTAAGCATCCAGAATCTAATGTCAATCTGTGGGTTTATAATATTAACTTATCAAAATATCTGTCAGGTCACTAGATAGTTGGCAGTTATGTGGATTTTGTTTTAATAGTGCAAATGAATGAATATTAAATACGTCACTTTTAATTTCGGAATTTGATAGATAAGGAATGAAGTTCTTGAAAGTCAATTCAATTAATTTTACAAAGGAAATAATGACTATTAATGGTATATAACACCGGGGTTAAGACTTCAGGTTCATGAGAATCTGAAAACTTATAAAGAGCAATACAGATATTCACACTCAGCACACAGGGATTTTATGAAATGGGTAGGCCTTATACCGACAGCATCCGCAGAAGACATTCTCCAGCCTTAGACTAAAAGCCCTGAGGAAATACTTGGTGGCGAGGAGACGCTTCCTTCCCTCAGTACTGACAGTAGCTCTTGCTTCGGTTGCCATCACCACCAGCAGCTATCGGAGCTGGAGGAGTGGCCTCTGTGTGGGTGGCTGACTCAGCTCACACCTCCAGAGGCAAGCTCTGTGCATGCTGCGTGCAAAACACATTTCTGCTCAGAACCTTACTTTAAAAAACCACCTTAAAAGCAAATTCTAGACATCAAATTAGTAAGAATTCAATAAATGCAATGCTTTGGCTCATTGGGTCACAACTCCTTCCCTATCCAGACCTGACATTCCCATTGGGCCCCACGAGCACCCAGGGTTAGAGCAGCCAGAAAGAGCTGCTTGTTCTCCTCACTCTCAATCAGCAGCGCCTTTGGAGATGCAACTGAGAGTTAAGTCATCAGAGCAAACACCTTGAACCTGAACTAATTTAGACACAAAGTAATCATCTGTAAACATAAGCAATTTGTTATCAATTTGACTTGAGAAAACAGTCACAGCTGATCTCACACTCTTGTCACTACAGCCACTTATGTCATTCACTCATTTTTTTAAGACAACCAATCTAGATAAGTATGCAGAGTAACTCAGTGGTACTGCAGTACAAAGGTTTAAATTATCAGAATGAACTAGCAAACACTTTAAATTATAACTAAACGTAAGCCCAGGGTGTGGTGCCTAATTTCGGGCCTTTGTCTTGTCTGGACACTCATGGTCGTACCTCTGGACCAGTGGCATCTACACTACAAACTTGAACTAAGAAGAACACCCCATTCATCTCATGCTTTCTTTCGGTTTTTTGGTAGCTAGTTGGTAATATTTATCTAGACCACAGAGGAAGTTATACAGCAAATAGGTTTACAACACATTTTCACTAGGACCTCACTATTTTTTAAAAAACAACCCTCAGTGGTGCTGTTGGTCAGTATCTATCATAGGCTTTTGGAAATAAAGTCAATATTTAATCAAAAATTCTCTTATTTTGAAAACAGCAAACCGTCTCAGTAGACAGCACAATTATAAAATACTAGTTAAATCACTCACTTTTCCTTTCTTTCTCTACAGAAGGAAATTTGGTCATAAAACTATTACTAACTCGCATGGAAGCCCACCTCACAGCCATACATAAACTGTGATGCTTAAATTTCTCCAGTTTAAATTTCATTGTGCATTTGTAAGTTTTCTTAAACTAGGAGACTACTCACAATTGTTCACGTTTTGATTTGATGCATTTAAAAAATCCTACAATTAAAAATAAGAAAGAATAGAATCCAGTCTTTCAACAGATGTTTTCTCTCTCTTGATGGTTTGGCAGACAGATTTGTGTCCGTTTCACTTGTTTATGATACCTTAAGGTATAAACACTTTTTTTCCCACAATGAACCTTGAAATAAGGAGTAACATGAGCCTTCTCCACAGCCTACTATTAAATTTTTCTCAAAGTCAGGAGAAGAACAGCAAGATTTCAGTGAGAACTTCTGGGTGGGCAAATTAGTCAGGCATGAATTAGCAAAGTTCTACTATAATTTGATTTTAAAGCTTATTTCCTTGTAATACTGAAGAGCATACTCAGCTGTAAATGAATCTGGAGCATGAACTAGGCACATGATTATCATTTTTGCCTTTCTCTCTCTTTTTTAATGGTTGTAAGAGAATTCTCCCCACCATCTGTGTTAGAAAGAGCAAATGAGCACTCTGCCAATAGCTCGCTGATTGTTATTCCTAGCAAAACACAGGCATGAGCGCCATGTGCGCACACACAAAATTTATAAGAGGAGACGCATCAGAATGAACACCCAACACAATGACTCAATTGTCTATCAAGTTTGATGTTGCATAAGGAAGCAAATGGAAATATGCATCATAAGACTCTTTTAGATCTCACTGTGCAAAAATATTTATATAACAGAGATTTAAGGACAGTCTGAGAACAGGAAAGACAATGTAAACAGGGGTTTGATTCTGCTTTATCAAGTCAGAACTTAATTTGTTCATAAATTACTCGTAGATCAGAAGTGAACTCTTGATCATGGGGACAAATGTCACCTTGGAAGCTGACGTCTCCTCTAGGAGGTCTACTATGATTTCACTCCGGGGCCTCCATGGGCAGGAAGCACAGGCTAGAACAGATGATAGACTCCGCTTTCTTCTCGTGAATGTATTTTACATAAACGTCTTTTAGCTCCACATTTTAAACACAATTATGGACCACAGCTTGGTCCTCTGTGTCTGTAAGTCAAGGATGCAGTTGTCTCAATTCTTTGGCAGAGGGTAAACAGAAATGAATGAGACTGGAATTTCATGCTGGGTGAAGAGCTGCCTTTTTGATCATATAAACCTCTCTGTTAAGCTCAGAGCATTAAGTATAGGATAAAGTTAAATGAGGACAAAGTTAAATGTCCAGTAAAAAAAGTTAAAGAAAGCAGCATTTTAAAATAGCTCTCAAGTTCTTCAATTATACATCACCACACAGAATCTGGGGTTTACCAACAGGAGGAAGGGGACAACTTCATTGCGGTAAAGGATAGCTTGGTAACCATTTAGCACCCAGCACCCCCTTCTCTAGCACTGAGCAATTAAGAAATCCTTTGTTTAAAGCAACTAAACTCAACATTTAAAACATAATGTAGATCTTGACCCTGAAATATATTAGCATGTGTGTAAGGGACAGTGTATGTATGTGATGGGTGTGTAGAGGGGACAGAAAGCACAAGAATGCCCATGACAATGCACACATGGAAAAGCAGCAGGTCACTAGCACCTGGAAGTAACAGCCAGGACGCTGGCCATGTAGCAGTACCAATCAGGTTACACATAACCTGTAGGTTCAATGAAAGGATGCCTGATAGTGTCCCCAGCATCATTCTCCATGGCAACAGTGAGGAAGTATTTACAATGAAACAAAATAGCCAGACATATGGTTTAGCAAAATAGTTTAATTGGTAAGCATCAATGATATAAAAGCTTTCCAAAACAATAAAATTAAGTATTTGACAAACCATCTTTACGGAGAATAACAAGATGATGCAAAATCAGTCTGCCCAAAAGACCAGATGTTGCCATAACAATGGAGATAATCAGTGATGGAAGCTACCAGCACTTCTGCCTATAGACAATCTCCCTTCCCCCATCACTGACAAAAGCTACTCCTGTCCCCAAAGCTTTTCATCCCACAAAACGTTTTTCTATCTTGATAACCACTTGCAATAGTATAATAAAGAGAGATTACTCATATTGCTAGAATTGTCACTAAATTATTCTTCTTGCATATACTGACTTTCCACTAATACATTTTACTCTTCGCTTCCAAGGCTACAACAGGAGAAACACACACATTTGCCAAAACTACTTTCGGGGGGAATCAAGGAGATTACTCAAACAATGTCTCTGCAAGCACCATCAGGTAGCATCTTGGCTAGGATTTGTCAAATTTTCCTAAGGTGGGTCTTATTTTGTTTTTTAATCCTCACCTGAGGACATGCTTGGAGGGAGAGAGAAGGAAAGAGAGGAGGGGTGGGGGGGGGAGGGAGAGGGGAAGAGAAAGAGAAGGAGAGGGAGAGGTAGAGGGAGAGGGAGAGAGAACATCCATCGATTACCTTCTGTATTTGCCCCAACCAGGGACTGAACCCGCAAGCCAGGCATGTGCCCTGACAGGGAATCAAACAGTCAACCTTTCAGTGCACAACCAACTGAGCCATTTTGGCCAGGTAGGTGACCTTGTTTTGATTTTCCCCAGTAGGTCTGCTTGCCATGCCCCCGAAAAATTATAAAAAGTATATGGTTAGTGGATTACTTTGCTAAGGTTGCCATAACAAAGTACCACAAACTGGCTGGATTAGACAGCAAAATGTACTAGTATTGTCTCACAGTCCTGGAGGCTAGAAGTCCACGATCAAGGTGTCAGAGGGTTGGTCCTTTCTGAAAGCTGTGGGGAGAAATCTGTTCGTGCCCCTCTCTCCTAGCTTCTGGGGGTCTGCTGGCCATCTTTGGAGTTCCTGGGCTTCTACTGCATCCCCCTGACCTCTGCTTCATCTTTACATGGCATTCTCCCTGTGTGTGTGTGTGTGTGTGTGTGTGTGTGTGTGTGTGTTTGCGCGCGCACGCACGTGAGCGCGTGTTCAAATTTCCTTTTTTAAATAAAGACACCAAGCATATTGACTTAGGGCCCACCAGATCAAATGACCTGATCGTAAACCAACTATGTCTGCCAAGACCCTATATCCAAATAAAGTAACATTTTTTTTAAAATATATTTTATTGATTTTTTACAGAGAGGAAGGGAGAGGGATAGAGAGTTAGAAACATCGATGAGAGAGAAACATCGATCAGCTGCCTCCCCACATCCCCACTGGGGATGTGCCCGCAACCCAGGTACATGCCCTTGACCGGAATCGAACCTGGGACCTTTCAGTCCGCAGGCCGACGCTCTATCCACTAAGACCCTATATCCAAATAAAGTAACATTTTTATGTTCTGGAGATTAGGACTTCAACATATCTTTTTGGGGGACACAACTCAATCCATAAGTTAATAATAGTGAAGTGGCCAGTGAGCTACCTCTCAAAAGAGATTTCTTGAGTCAAGTGTACGATGTACCACTGGCTGGTACCAGGCTGTTGAGACCTTTGTAAGAGGAAGGATTGTTCATTGTCCCAAAGACTCATGACCATTAAGGTAGATAAATGTCAAAAAGGCTGTTCTCAAATATTCCATTTCTCCTTCTGGGCAACAGTAGACGTGCATTCCTCCAATCCAAAGTTAGGCATGGGCACAGGGTTTGTTTTGGCCAATGAAGTGTGCACAGCAGTGTTTTTAGGTGGAAGCCTTCAAGAGCAATGTGCAATTGCCATGCTCCTTTCCCTACGGCAGTGATGGCAGAAGTGATGGTAGAGGTGATGGGACTAGCTGTCATCAGCCTGGGGACTCTCGGTCACCACACACAGCACAGCTTCCCTGCTACCAAAGTGGAACATATTATGAGTGAGAAAATAAATCTCTGTGGTGTGATCCACTGACAACACGACTTAGCCTGATACCGAAAGGAATTCTTTACTTTGAATTCACCTCTCCGTCGTCCCTTGGGCTTCTCTTTTGTATACTAGTAGGTATCCAGGAAAGGGAAGTCTATTTCATGAGCTCACCTAAGTAATAGGCTGAACCACAGAACGTTCCACCAGCCTGAGCCACTTTGCCCTACCCAGTGAGAGCATTCAAACTCAACTTGAGGCATCAACACCTGCCAAGGAGTGCAACAGATAAGCCCGTCAGATCTGCCCAGTGAGGTAAGCCCCAAAGCAAAGGTCATTTGCTCACTCACTCAACCATTCAGCGGGTATGGCATTTTTATTTAAATCAACTGGACTGATCTAGAATGTGCTTACTTATCTTTTATTTCATTTCAGTCATTGCAAATAATGTTTTGCAAACCTTTTTTTTGCAATTAATTACTACATTCGTTTAAATTTCTTGGGAGTATAAATTTCAGTGGCATTTAAAAATCAGATAGATGAATAAATGGAAGGCATAAGATCATGAGAAGTAGTTCAATCCTTCTTTTTAGAAAGAGTTCCCTTCCCTCCTTCGAGGTGGCAGAACTGGATTTACCAGCTAAGGGCCGGCATTTTCACCAGATTAGAAAACATTCCTTGTTGTCAGAAATGCAATGAACAGATGAAAAAATAAGCAAGCAGAAACTATGTACTGTTCACTGCATATTTTGCTAGACTTGTAAAATAGAGATTTCCACCAACTTTACCTTTTGATTAAACATTGTTTCTTTGCAAAAAAAATTTTTTTTTACTGAATTGGGGTGACATAGGTTAATAAAATTATAAAGGTTTCAGGCGTACAGTTCTATAATACATCACCTGTATATTGTATCGTGTGTTCACCACCAAAGTCAAGGTTCCTTCTGTCACCATTTATCCCTCCCTTACCCTCATCTACCTCTCCCTATCCCTCTTTCCCTCTGGCAATCACATGCTGTTTTGTCAGTGCCTATGAGTTGTTTTGTGAGTTGTTGTTGTTGTTTTTTTTTAATCCCTTCACCTTTTCACCCAGTTCCCAAATCCCCCTCCTAACAGCTGTATGTTTTCGTGTATCTATTGAGTCTGTTTTATTTTGTTCCTTAGGTTCCACATATAAGTGAAATCACATGGTATCTGTCTTTCTCTGACATATTTCACTAAGCATAATACTCTCAGGTCCATCCATGCTGTTGCAAAAGGTAAGATTATCTTCTTTTTTATGGCTGAGTAGTAGTCCATTGTGTAAATGTACCACACACAGGTTTTTTTTATCCTTTCATTTACTGATGGGCACCTGGGCTGCTACCAGATCTTGGCTGTTGTAAATAATGCTGCAATGAAGATAGGGTGCACATAATCTTTCAAATCAGTGTTGTGGATTTCTTCTAATATATTCCCAGAAGTGAAATTGCTGGGTCATAGGGCAGGGTATTTCTTGAACTTCTTAATTTTAAAATTGCTTGAATAGGTAGGTTGTAGTATAGTAAGGGGGGAAAAGACCTCCTCCCAAAACACACACACACACACACACACACACACACACACACATTTCCAAGGGTTAGGGGACATTTTTATTGCTTTGTTTATGAGACATTGCTTATTTGAACACTGTTTGCAGGCATGGAGAGCTAGGAGGAGGAACAATTACCTAATGATTAAAAGAGATCTTATAATATAAAGAAGGGAACCATGTGGCAGAAGTTGAGAGGAAAACAAGGTGAAAAGTGTGCCAAGTGAGTGGGCAGAGTCTTAGGACAAGAAGCAAAAGACACTGCGAAAGCTCTCACATCCTGCGCCTCACAGCAGTGCTAAGGCCTCCCCTGGAAGTCTCACACCATTTCCATCGGCTACTCCTTCCAGATTAAAAAAAAGAAAAGAGTATTGAAATTATAACAGAGTTCGGGTGTGTCACATAAGTGGAAAGACTAGTTACTTACAAAATGCCTTTTACAGATTCCTCTGTTCTCTTTTAAGAGCCTCTCAAGTAGGGGGCAGAAAATGAACAGCGATTATTTCTGGATGATGAGACTGCATGATTGTTTTCTGACTTTTGAACTTTTCTAAAATGAATGTATACTAATTGTGGTAGAATACAGAAAAAATAATGTATTAAAATAATGTCAAAGGACGATTTCTCAGATTTAGCCCTATTTTCCAATTCCCTCTGCTCCCTCTGCCTCCGCTCCGTGCTGTACTGTCGTTGCTGCACACCCGCAGCTTTCTGGGGGCCTCCCATGACTCAGCCTGCCCAAATGATAAGTCCATACAACTACCAACCCCCACAGACCGTGCTTATTTATGCCTCCTACATCCTGTTCTATATGGTCCCCTCATCCGTCCTGCCCGTGCAATGCCCACCAGCTTTTCTTCGTTTATTCAAATTAAAAGACTACCCCTGAAGACCCTCCTCTGTTCTCTCAGAGGTACCCTCTTCCTCACAACCCTGCCAAGAGAGCTTTCCTGGCCGGGCAGCCCCACTGGTCCTCTCTTCACCACACATGAGAACAGGCGAACACTACATGTAAACACAGAGGCACAGTGCCTTACAAAACGCCCACGGCCCCTCCCAGCACACTGCGGATTCTAAATTGGAGCAGGAGTCCTGCTCGCAGAGCACACTCGGGGGTGGAGGGGGTGGAATCCTGCCAAGAACACTTAGCCCGGCTGAGAGCAGAGACCAAGCAATGCAGAGGCTTTCCCTCCACTCGGAATCTGACTAACAGTGCATCATGCAGTCTGTTCTAAACAGATTCTAGAGACCTAACATATTTACTCTCTAGAGGCCTAACGCATTTACTATCTTGTCCTTCATAGGAAAGGTCTGCCGACTTCTGGTTTTAGAGCATAAAACAAATTCTTGTCCAATCAAACAGAGGCATCAATGCAAAACCCCAGCCCTCAGATGGCACAGATGTTTCCCCAGCCCTTGCCCCAACCAAAACATCCTACTGACATCCTAGGGCATAGCCACATAGACACCTGCTTCAACCTCCTTCTCCAGTCATATGTCGTCTCTATGCAACATCACCTAATTTCGCCTGGTGTAGGATATTCTCCCATCTGCACGTTGAAATCCCCATTTGCACCTCCTTCCTTTCAGCCTTCCAGTTTCCTCACTGGTGAGAATCCACAGCTTTCATTTGTCTTCCTCTTGGTGGACAGTTCTCCACCAAGATCAGTACACACTGTCGGGCAGTATCTTTTCTGTACCCGCTTCTCCCTAGATTGTGAGCTCTCTGAGGGCAGGGGTCCTGTCACCTTGGACTCCCTTCATCTTGATGAATAAAAACTTTTCAAGAGAAGTCAAATATAGAATCACTGTGTGAACAGTTTTTCCCCTCTGATAATCTGTCTTCAAACTTAAAATGTTCAACCTAATTTGCCAGAAGACAGACCTACAAACATACACAGATGGAGGTGGAAGTGGGGACAGTGAGGACTAAGCAGAGACCTTAGCAAGGAGTTGACAGAAAAGGTGGGGGACACCCTAAACAGAGGGGCCGTGGGCAATAAAGGTGAGGAGAAGTGCACTGTATCTGGGGATGTTTGTGGAGTGGAGACCACAGCCCTATCAGGCCAAATGTGCAACAGATTTATCTCAGTGGTAAGAGACAACCCCGGTGGAGTTTGGGCAGAATAGGAACTGGTCAGATAGATCTGCAGTTCAGAAGATCACACTTTTGTGCGCCAGTGTGCAGGACAGACAAGAGAAGTCAGTCTGTAGGTGCAGCAGTGGTGCCGGAGGGGGCGGGGAGGGGGGGCTTCTGCAAGAGGCAGAATAGGCAGGGCTTGGCCACTGGAAGGGAGTGGCAAAAGTGTAAAGTGCCTCCAAAGTTGATCTTCAAATGGCTTTGGCCATACTGAGATGTCAGACCCTGAACTCTAGAACAAACTGCATTAGACACCGTTAGTTATGAAATATTCAGGTCCCCAATGGAGAGAGAGCCACTCTGAATTTCATATGACGTTCAATGCTATTAAAGACCTGGATGAGTAATGAACACACTTCAACATTCTTTTTGTCATTAAAAAAGAAGGCATCTTTGATATTTCTCAAACAGTGACACTGCAGCTGAAAATAACTATGCTAGGGAGAAAGTATTTCTAGGGCTGTCAGTTTTTCTAAGGCATTGTCCAACATCTCTTAGACTACAGTTTCTCAAAGTGGACCATGGACTACCTGCACTGGGATCACATGAGGTGTTTATAGAAACTGAAGGTTTTGACCATAAACTACCTAGTCAATCCAACCAGTTAAGAGCAGTTAAAGATAAGCTATGGTGTATTTCAAACACTATATATAGAATCTCAAAATGTAAAATACATTCACTCATATTTTATCATTATACATTTTAAGTTCAAATTTATGATATCTATCTTCATGGTTGTTAAAGTTTAAAAATAATAAACACAAAATTCAGGTGAATGTTTGCAGAGCCTTAGAAACAGACTTGGGAACAAAATGTGAAAACCACAGGTTTTAATTACTTCATTTATACCCACCGAGAAGCCAAAACTGCAAATGCAACCAGGGACCAGCCAGCAATTAATGTCCAGCAACTACCTAACGGGGAGGGACTGTCACATTACAGGTCAATATCTACTGCATTAGAAGATGCCTGGCCAACAGCCTTTCTTTTCACTGCTCCCAGGCTCCCCTAACAAACCTAACAAGTCTGCCACTTCCTGGAATATACACCCAACACCCACCTCCGCCCGTAGGAACTGAGCTCCTAACTGATGTTCACGCTGCAGCTTGCCTTTCTCTGCTGCCTCAGGGATGGCTCTGGAATTAATATCCTGTTTTACTTGTTGCTTATATCTTCACCCAAACATTTTTTTTCTTTCTTGTTCTTAATGCTCCTCTTCCCCCATCCAATCCCAGGAGGGACCCACATGATAACAGTACCGAGACCTGCCATAAATGCCCCTCCAACCTGGCTGCACGTCTGGCAAGGGGAAGCCGGGGCAGCACAGCCAGCCTGGAGCCTGGCACGGAGAAACAAATACTCTCCAGGGAAAAAACAAAGTCTCTGTACAGAAATGTTTGAGCAGCAGTAGCACTCAGTCTACTTGACCGATACCTTAGCACCACTGTACTAAAGTTCATAACCATGGACACCAACACATTCCAACAATGATAAACCCAGACCCAGCCATACCTACAGTTCAAATCAGAGACTTTGCTCTTTACGCCAGGTGGTTTCCTTAATTGCTTAAGCCTAAAATCCTTCTCAAGTCATCTCAGGAGGGAAGAAAGGACTATGCATTAACTTTTTCTGGTAAGCATTTTATTAATAATAATGTAATCAAATACATTTGTGAAGCATATTAGCATTCATATAACCCTTGCGGTTATTTCACTTATTCCTTACAGAAACACTAACACAAATGCTATCATTTACAAATAAGGAAATGGATCAGAAAAGTTAAATGGCCAAGGGTCACAGAACCTGTCAGTGGCAGAAAAAGGGCCTTAAATCAAGCGTTTTGTTTAATACATTCCAGCAGGCTATTCTTAAAACTATAAACAAAACCTAAACAAAAGCTGGTATTACTATTTTCTTGCTATTGACTAAGAATCTTGAACAAAACATATTAAAAAGTGTCAACAGAGGCCAAAGATTTCAACCGACCAGTTGTTCCTGCTGGCGCACAGCCATGCTACATGGAAGATGACAGACAAGCGGAGGCTCTGTCCCTGTTGACATCAGCTGCCCATAGGGCATTCAGTATGCAGCCAGGGTGGTGATCCCTGCTTTTTAACTTTTCCTGCCCTCATCCCTTCCAACTTTCTCCTGGGGTCAGGTAAGTGGTGAGGGTGTGGCTCCAAGGTTGTGGAGGCTGCAGTTACACAGAAAGGCAGGTAACAGCAGCAGCCCCCGCAACGTGGAGGTAGGTGAGTAAGACCACGGCAAGGAGAGGGACCATCACAGTTGCCAGACTGTGATTCCCTCCAAATGAACACAGGGCACTGAACTGCCAAGGACTTCACACTCCTTCGTGCTTAGGACGTATCACTTGAGCTGTGTATCTCTGGAAATTACTCAAGAAATAGGAAGTTCTTCGCTGTCGAACAAAATTGTTTTTGGTCTGCGCTTTGTGCGTGTGTGAGCACGTGTGTGTGTGTGTGTGTGTGTGTGTGTGTGTGTTTAAGTTAATCCCAGGGAAGTATGTAGATATGATTTGTGACTGATGCTGATTCATATGTAACATGAATCAAATTACTATGCAAACTAAACTTGACCCCACTTATTGAGCACCTATTATGTAAAAAGCACTTTACCAATGCTATGGCTTTAAAGGCATATAGGCTGCAGGAAATGACATTTTCATGGACACTGAAATTCACTAGCACTAGAAAAGAAAACAGAGGCTATCACCTGTATTAAAGCATTTCTTCATTATTTGGGAGAAGTCTTTCACGGCCCTCCTATTAAAACAAAGACTTGGATCTCAGTGCAGGCCTAACCTAAAAATGCTTCTTTCTGCAACTTCTAAGAATATGGTAACTTTCCTTAAAAAGCCTGTCTTTTTCCTTAAAGTTGAATAATCCATTCCTGATCGCAAAACACCCACTCTTTCTACTCCTTTGGGCCACTGCAGTTGTTTCTCAGCTGTCTAAGCCAAGTGTCTCCTTGAACGATTATTTTGTCTGCCCATCCTGTGTGCAGCTACCCTCCTCCAGCTTCCGGGAAAACAGCTGTCCACGCACTCACTCCACCATCCCACACTCTGCCACCAGGCTTACCTACAGGAGGCAGCTCGGGACAACCAGCAAAGTTTAAATTCCCCAGGACTGAATGTAAAGGACACGGTCTCTTAGGGGCTTAAAACGGTAACAGCCGTGTACTGCCTCTCAGGAGTCTGTACATTGACTGGGCAGCCTGTGGCCTTAGTGCTGTGGTCAGATGGTGTCGGGCTGAAATGTCCAAGGCTTCATTTGCCTGTCTGGCACTTTGGAGGGGGTGGCTAGAAAGCTGGATCTGCTCTCTATGAGGCTAACTTGAAATTCTTTACATGGCAGGTGGATCCTAAAAACACACGCTCCGAAAGGCAGAAAGCGGAAGCTGGAGCCCTTAAAGGCTAAATATAGAACTAGCCCCGCATCAGTGCTGAGGCATTCGCAGGCCAGCCCAGACTCAAGGGGAGGGAAAATACAATCTCTCTCTTGATGGGGAGGGAGAGAAACCTCTGCCACCTTCACTCGGCCACAGTCTTCCCATGTTTACTCTAAGAAGGGTATGTCGGCATGAACGCTATGGTCTTAGGGCCAGACCTGAAAGCTGCACTGCAGCCATGCAGCCGCCGCTTTGGACTAAAGTGAAGCACCTTGCAAGTTGGAGCACCCTGAATGGATAAGGCTTTGTCCAACTTGTTATGCGATCACAAAGCCTTATCTACAACACCCAGATGTCAACAACCATACAGTGTGTGCATCCTGGACACAATTAGTCGTGCCCAGAAAATGAACAAGAACCCAATAAAAACAGCTTCAACTTCTCTGCCGTTTTGAAAGTAAAGATGAAGTCTAAAGACATGTCTAGAAATCTCTGTGCCTCACTCACGTTCCCGCCTGAGCTTAGGCAAAATACAAGGACAAGAATACAAAATACAAGAATTTTGAGACAAAAACAAAAAGTGGCTTCCAATCATTTTTGAGAGGAAGGTGCCCTTTTGAAATCTCAAAGGTGATATTAGATACTCATTTTTGTGTGTTTTTTCATAGAAATTGAGATGATTTATACTTTTTAAGATAACTACTTTATTTTCCCAGGTTCCAAAGACAATGAGTTAATTCAAGTTGTTTACGCCCTCCATGTCAGTTACAATTAGACACGGGGACGTACTCTATGATGTGAATGATCTAGGAAACGCTGAACATTTTTTAAGTCATCATGGACACTAACCCCTTCACTCACTATGCTCTAGTCTAGCCCAATGGTTCTCAATCTTCTGGCCCTTTAAATACAGTTCCTCATGTTGTGATCCAACCATAAAATTATTTTTGTTGCTACTTCATAACTGTAATGTTGCTACTGTTATGAATCGTAATGTAAATATCTGATATGCAGGATGGTCTTAGGTGACCCCTGTGAAAGGGTTGTTCGACCGCCAAAGGGGTCGTGATCCACAGGTTGAGAACCGCTGCCTAGCCCCATTGTTTTAGCTCCTCCAACATACCTAACCCTCTTCTTCACAATGCAGACCTCTGTGCGTGCAGTTCCTTTTGCCTAAACTGCCTTCCACCCACACTGCTCCCACAGTTCCCTGCTCATGCATTAGGCCTCCACTGACAGTCAGCTCTTATGAGAGGCTCATCCTGATCATGCTTCTTCAAGCAGTCCTCCCTATTACTTTCGTTGTCTCAGCTTCCTGTTTACTTCCTTTGACATACTAATGAAAATATGTATGCATTAGTATCTTAAAATATTATTTTTTTTACTATTCACAATAAATACAAAAGCTGCAACACTGCCTTTTAAGAGCAGTAATATGTATATGTATGTGTTAGTATCTTAAAATAGTATCTTTTTACTATTCATAACTGCAAAGCTGGAATATAAGCTTCCTAAGAGCAATGACCATGTCTCTCTTATTTAATACTTGCATCTCTAGAACAGAATCTGGAATGTAAAAGGAATCAGAAAGGTCACTTGTCCTTTACTGACTTCATGCTTATAAAGGTGGCAACAACATAACCTCTCTGGATTTAATTTATTCTTTTTCATTAAATGAGGGGAGGCTGAATTAAATGATATTAATTTCTGGCCAGTTTTACCACTGAACTTAAGTTTATTTCACAGCTCTTACCTACTGACTGGGGCTTAGGAATAAATATTTCTTTCTATCTACTAAATAACCAGTAAAGATTTTTTTCCAGTCTCTAATCACTAATGAATTTAATGTTGTAAAATCATCATGCAAATAAAACTAAGTCTGGAAAGAAAAACTATCTATGATCTATATAATAAAAACCTAATATGCCAAGTATCCGGTCGTCCATTCAACCAATCCAAGTGTAATATGCTAATGATATGCTAAGGCCACTCAACCGCTCGCTGTGAAGTGTACTGACCACCAGGGGGCAGACAGTCGACCGGTCGATCAGTCGCTATGACATGCACTGACCACCAGGGGGCAGACACTCCGACCGGTAGGTTAGCTTGCTGCTGGGGTCTGGCAGATCCGGACTGAGCTAGACAGGCCTTACATGCCCTGGAGCCCTCTTGCGGTCCCTCCCTAGCTGGCCAACCTCCTGTGTCCCTCCCTGACACTGATCGTGCACCAGTGGGGCCCCTCGGCCTGGCCTGCACCCTCTCACAATCCGGGACACCTTGGGGATGTTGAAGAGCCCGTTTCGGCCAGATCCCGCAGGCCAGGCCGAGGGACCCCACTGGACCTCTAATCTTATATAATGTTTTAAGTATCTTAAAAGTGTATAAGAAAAGTCCAATATGTGAAAAATATCAGAAGTAATGAACTTTTTATATTTTCACGAGTTTGGAATCTATCTCCTAAACCAAAGGGTGATGTCCAATCCACAACAAACTGTAGTCTAGGTTTGAAGCTGTAATTTGCTGACAATCTCATTTCAAGCACATCTAAAATTAGCAACTAATTCTTTACACACACTTTATTAATAGACGCCTGAAATTCAGAGATTAGAGAGAAGCACATTCAGTGAAGGGAGAAAATACACAGAGAAAAACAAAGAGGCATCATTTCAATGTAATTATTACCAAACAAACATGATCATCAATGAGGGAAACTACTCGCTCAAGTCCTGCATTTTCATATCCACTCAATAAGCAAAATACAGGATTCGTATGTGCAATCACATCACTGTTGATAAAAAGACTGGCCTATAATCAACCGTACATCTTGGTTTATAATTTGGTTTTCATACTTTACAGGGAACTAACAGGTAACTTTTAAATTATGAAACTCTGTTTGAGTTTAATGAAAATTAGAAAGAAATTCTTCAGAAATACATTCAGGGAAAGAAAGAAAGATAATTCAAAAAGTCACCTTGATTTGGCCTTTAATGAGGAGAACAAAAGACCAAAGCCTATACAATCCTCTTAACTTAAAGTCCTAAAAATAGAAGTTGCAGACACCTGGTAGCCTAGTGAATCATAAAATCTTTTTTAAGAATACTTTTTATTGATTCACAACCCCCTCCCCCTCCCCATGGTTCTTCCATGCAGTTACAGTAGAAAATTCATTAACCCTCAAAGGATAAGGACAAAACCCAGAGGGCAATAAAGAATTAAGATGAACTGAAAATGTTTGACGATATAAATTCAGCTGATAGGTTGGCTGTGTATCCAACTCCTAAACATCTGTGAAGAATTTACATCTTCTCCTTCAGAGGGAACAATAATAAAAACAGCTAGCATTTATTAAATACTAATGTGTGCCAGGAACTATGCTAAACAGCTGGCGTATATTATCCCATTAATTCTTTAACTTAAACCTTATAATAATCTATCTGATTCCAGACACGCTTCCAGAGGACAAAGAATGCATAAGAAACAAAGGGATATGGGGGAGAAAGACAAGACAGACCATAAGTACTTTATTCAAAAAGACCCAAACTCTCACTCTCAGCCCATTTATTCTCACTTTATAAACAATCCTCACAAGTTTACACAAACACCTTCTAAATCCTTGTCAGATCAGAAGTAGCTGATTAGAAGCGGGTGGTGGGCTACTATACTGAGAACCACAGTAGGTGGTCATTGATTAGCAAGAGAAAAGAGAAATAAAAAATAAGCAGCAAATGCCTCAAAGATCATGGGCGTTCTGAGAACTTTAATGATGAAGAAAAGTCTATTATATAACTTATTTGTCCCTGATAGGATCATTAGTAAGTACTTTCTTACACAAAGTACTTATACAATGACTCATGGCTATGAAGGTAACAGTGAGTCAAAAAAATATTGTTGGGATATGCTTTTAGAAAGGCATGAAAGAGCCACAGAGGAGTGTGAACTACCCTTGGGTAGTTTGCAAGACTCCAGATGGCTATAATAGGCATACCACAGAGACAGGGCGGGTTTGGTTCCAGACCATCACAATAAAGTGAGTTGTCATGATTTTACTTGTGGAGGGTCTTGCCTTCCATTCATTAAAAACAAACAAAAAACCACAACACCTGTGAGGCATAAGCACAGTGAAGCACAACAAAAGAAGGGAGCCCTGTAGTTTACTCCCCTGGGCTAGGTTAGCAGAAACAGGGGTTTGGGCATCAGGCCACCTGATATCCAAGTTCTGTACCCCTTCCTGTGTGCCCTTGAACAAGCCACTGTGTCTCCTATTTCAAAAATGAGACACTGGCTCGGAACCTTTCCAGTCCTCTGCATTTTTAATATTTTGCTTTTAATACTCTAAGAAAGAAACCAACTATTACCAAGTCATGAAAAATCTGACAACTGGTCAATACTTTCAAGCAGCAGTTTTCAAAAGCCACAAAAATGCACTCAGTTAATATTTCCAGAAGGAAGATGCTTTAGTTAGCTGGAGAAAAAATGGTATTTGCACATAAGATATAACAGGATAGACCGGCTTGCCAGTCAAGAATTGAAATCCCACTTTCACGTACTACTTGCAGCAGGAAACCGAGGAGAAAATTATTTCTTTCATTTCTAGGCTATTTTGGGAGATAAGCTTTTTTCCATACACATTGCAAATATTCAATTGGAACACTGTATCGCTCTTAATGCATAGGTATTGTGCAGACTTACTGACATGGTAACCTATTCTGTGGACTATTGGGCCTCAAAAGGATCCCCAACTTTCAGCAAAAGCCATGGCATAAACAAACAAAATGTATATTTTTGGGTGATAAAGAAAGAACGTGGAGAATAAGTGCACTAAATCAGTATTTATAGCAAAGTTTATTAACCAAATCAAGATTTAGGTTGTCATTTGCATTAACTTCTTAAACTAGCTGTCAGGCAGAATCCCCTGGGTACCACCTGGGTACCATGTTTTCCCTACCCCCACAATCAATACATGCATTCCTGGCCATGGGTTCCTTTACTGAGCTGGAAAATCAGAATCAGTGAAATTCTTTTTATCCAAGCTGAGTTATCCTTGGCAGATTCTATTCCATTAAAAGTTAACCTAGTAATAGGCAAAAATAGCAATAAATTAAAATAAAGTAAAGAAATCTGATGACCAGTGGCGTGCACTGGGCAGGAGGTTACTACTACTTAATTCTTTTTGCTGTACTGAACCATTTAAACCCCATTCTGAATGCAGGATGAAAAATAAAAAAGAGGCATTCAATGGGCTTGGAAACACCTTCATGAGCCTGGGACAATTTTCTGCGAGTTGTAAAGCAATGACTTATGAATAAACCTTAGACCTCCTTTCTATAGATAATTACTGTTTAACCCTACCCAGAGCTTCAACACAACCTACCCTCCTGGTTCCCTGCCCTCCTTTGCCTCTCTATCTCTTCCCCAACTTCAGCCAACTCTTCCTGCATCTGTTTTGCTTGGCCACACACCCCAGCATTCCAACAGATGCCACCTGGCCACTGAGGGAAGATTGCAACATATTAGGCAAAAGAAGAAACCTGCTCAAAAGGAAAAGCCATCTGCAGTGAGGTTCATGTGAGCGGTGATCACTCAGCCTGCAGGCCTGGACTCCGTAAGGGAGGTGGCTCTGAACCACTTTGTGCCCTACCCTGCCAGTGACCCTTTCATGGTTAAGATTTCCATTCCCAGGAGCGCTCCCTCGAATGGAAATTTCGCTCCCCCAAACCCAGACCCTCTGCACAAGCCTTAGTTAGTCAGTTCAAAGAAACAAGGATGAACTGGCTGTGGCCATGTTACAATGCCTACAGGACTTCAGTGCAAAAGCAGGACTAGAATTTAACCCAACAATATAAGGGACATTTTCAGGAGCTGAGACAAAGGAGCACCTATTTCCTTAGCAGAGACCTAAAAATTCTCTCACCATCTCAGGTCTTCTCCATGAACTGAGACTGCCCATCAAAGAAACATGATGAACCAGGGGGAAAACATGGCCTCAGAAACTGGGAAAATCAGATGCAGAAACCGCTGCTCCTGACAACTCTTTTGAAGGGCCTGCCTCCCTCTAGGGGTGAGGCTTGCAGGATAAATGAGCTATTTTAAAAGCTGTGTATCTGCTTTGTAGCCCACACATTATTCATCAATGGACAATATGCCCTATAATAAATGCAATCTGCAAATCAGAAGCAGACTCCCCGGTGCAAAAACGGCAAAAATAAATCCACCCACGTCCTGGCATGACACAGGCAGCAGAAAGCATCTGAAAGAACACTCGCTTAAGGAGAAAAAAGCTTCTCATTTTCTAGGTACTGCAATGTGAAAATAACAGTCTAAGCACTAAGGTTAGACTAACTCCTGAGAAAAGTCGATGACTGTCCCTCGTATTTGGAAGAATAATTATGTGGAGGAGGACAGCAGCACATACCTGAGTCCGGGCTCTGCCACCTCTAAGGTGGCGTGCACTACTCCAATGGCCTCCCTACCCTTACCTTGCAGTCCCAGTATAGGAGCCAGTGAAGTTCATGAAGTTGCAAATGGAATCACATCACTCTTCTGCACACACCCCTCATGTGGCCCTCCAAGATCTGCCCATCCTCACAACTGTTCTATCTTCCAAATCTATGCATCTCATCCCTGGGCACCTATCTCAGTCATGTTCACCTCCATGCTGTTCTTCCCATGCTCCAGGCACACTTGAACCTCAGGGCCTTTGCACTGGCTCTTCCTTCTATCTGGAACAATTCGCTCCCAGCTGACTGCATGGCATGGCTTGTTCATTACAACCATCTCAGGGAGACCTTTCTTGGCTTCTCCATGTACAGCCTCAACTGGCAACACTCCTACCCACCTTCCCTGCTATGCTCCATGGCTCTCATTGTCATCTAACACTGCATTTTCACTTATTTATTTTGATCCTCTGTCTCCCTGCTACCAGAATGTAAGCTGCATCAGGACAGAGGATTTTTGTTTTTGCTTACTGCTATATTCCCAGAACTTAGAATGGTGTCTAGCAAGCAATAAGTACTTAATGAATTCAGATAATAAATGTTTATCATCTCATCCACTAGCAACATCACAAATGATTTTAATCAGTCTCCAGGAAGCCCAACTGGGAATTCCACCCATTTGTTCCAGCAGCAAAAGAGTTCCAGTTATGAAAACTAGGGAGGTTTTAGAAAAGTATAAATAAATTATGAGTCAGAGACACATAACCGTCTCCTTCACTCCATTATCAGTTTTCTACAAAATACCCCAAAGGCCCTGGAATGGAGGTCACCCACACCTGGGCACCTCAACATTCTTGGGTTAGATCAGAAGCTCGCTGAGAGCAGTAAACCATTAAACCCTCATCTGACATCAATACCTGTCTTTCATTTGTGTGTGATGCCTCTTTTCTCAATAAAAAGGATCAGCTCCATGGGAATAGATAGTTCCTATATCCCCCAAACTCCAGGCATCCGTCACAAGTTCAACATCTGTGTGTAAGGTAAAATATCTCTACCAAGAAATAGTATACCACTTGTTCAAGGCACCCCTCGCCCCAGACTGAAGTCTCAGTTCCTTGGGAACTGTCTCAGTTCTACTTTAACTCTTAAGGTACCTCTTAAAGTGATATTACCTCTTTTCTTAAGATAACAGGTCTTTATTTAAAGTGCAATAAGATTTTAGGCTACTTGGTTTTAAGAAATAAGGACAATTTCCTATAAATTATAAATGAAGTTCCAAGTCAAATGGAAATCTAAACTCATGGGATTAACACCTAACAATTAGAATAAAAACATTTTAAAGTGCTTAACTATGTGAACTTCGGGAAGCATATTTTTGTGAGACTATAGTTTTCATAAGCAAGAAAATAATGATATTCAAAACTCAATTCATCTATGTATTGGCTGAAAAGAAAATGTCAAGTTCTAAATTCTGGGTGACAAATACTGAAGGAAAGATTAAGGGAGCATTTCTTGTCCAAAAGATCTAACGGCTTACATGTGGATATAACTGCACATTGCCAAATTATTTTAACAGTAGCCAGTAATCTTAAAGGAACTTCTTTCCATCTACCTGCTCTTTGTAATGGTATGGAGAGTAAACCTACCTGAAAAGCAGAAAATAAAAACCTGTTTTTAAAGGTTTCTGCTTAGAAGTATAACTTCTTCTGGGTTAACTCTAATATTTCAAAACAAGAATTTTAGTAGCTATAATTTATTGTTTTTAAATTCTTAAATGGATGAAAATCATTCTAAAGTCATACCTATGGATACTACCACCAGCAATTGGAATATACTATTTTCAACCACAACTTCTCCCAACTTTATGCATGTATAGTCCTAAACCATTTTCATAATGTAAAAGGTACAAAGTGGTGCAACTTGTCTTTATTGTTAATCCCTTTTTGTGATTCACCTCCGTACATCTACTTCCCAGGGCAGAGGTCCAAGAATCGGGAGATTGGGGAACCTCAGCATTTTCTTGTGTTTATGCAAACTTTTGTAACATAGACACGAATCTGTTAGTAAAAATATGTGAGTAGACTTAAAGACACTGAAAAAATATACTGATGAGAAAAATCATATTAATCACGGAGGAAAACATTTGTTGTTTCCTTGAGTTAATTTTTTTCATGGTTCATAAATTTAATATGTTTACATGGCTAAATCTGTCCATCTTTTATTTGTTTTTCTTTTTCTCATTCCAGGGTCAGGAATATATCATCCTTCACAGATCTGATACTCATTTTTTATTGTTGTTGTTTTTACTGCTTCGTTTACTGAAACATTTTCTATGAAATTATTTAAATAGTCTATATTTAGATAGATTTGATAAATCTTGAACTTACTTTAATGCTTGGTTTAGGTTTTAGATCCAACCAATACTATGCATTTTATTTAAATACTGTATCCACATAAACGTGAATATGCTTAATTTGAATGGTTGGAATGTGGGTTATTTTCCTTATTTGATTTGTTGTTAAATGCAAAAGTGTATGTAAGTATATATGACTAATATAACATTTCCCATATCAGAATGCAGAGCAAGGATTTTCTGATATAATGCCATTTCAAATAGAAAGACATGCAAAGAAATGCTTAGCTATTTATTTCTTTAGCTCTTGTTCAGGATAAAGCCTCCACTGCATATATAAACACCTAACAGAGCCAACCCCTGTAAAGCAAGCTTACTCGTCTGTGTTTGAGTTATGGCCCTCCAGAATGATATTACAATGAAGGTGACAGGCATCTGTTTAATCCCGCCACCACCACTCAATGGCAGGAATTTTCCTGGTATCTCTTTGTCCTTGGTCTGGCATGGGCAGGTGTTCACAGACCAGCTCTGTAAAAGGCAGGTAAGGAAGAAATTCATTCAACTCCCCATGCGATGGAAAGAGAGGAATTATTCATGCCAATAACCACATCCCAAAACTCTTCAACAACATTTCACATTAAAAGAAATTTGTTGAAACTTACTAATCATGATCAAGGAAATTCCTGGGCAAATATAGCAACCACATCACTGGCAAGTCACTACTCCCTTCAGTCTTCCAAACAAGGTCCCTCCCACTGACCCACTGAGACAAATCCTGGCCATCTTTCCAGATGCGGTTCCAATCTTCCCCTCCATGACATCACTCCTGTCCACCATGACCCACAGTGCCCCATCCCATGTGTAAGCAATCTGTCACCCGCTGCCTGGGTTGGGTATCAGCACTTTCATAATGCCCGCTATCATGAGTTAATGCTTCCACTGGGCATGCCTCATCTCAGCTGTCCTGTCTGCTGAACCAGAAGTTCTCCAGATAAGTCTTCCCAACCTTTGATGTTTCAAACGTCAAGAAGTATAGTGCTTTACATGCAGTATTATTCAAAAATATTATTTCACACGTGTGAGAGAAAACGAATATTTTCTGTAATTGCAAAAATAATGCTCAGTTTCCTCATCTTTAAACGGAAAGGAATTGGCCTATATTAACTGCAATTGAAACTCAAAGCTCTACACATTTATAAATATAAAAGTTAAACATGACTCCTGCACACATTAGCTAGAGAAGAAAGAAGACCAGCCTGCAGAAGGGGCATCTCTTGCTAATACAATTTTAGCCAAAGGTGCAGGCAGGCCCGTGGGCACACTATGCTTTGTTCTTTGCCATACCATCTGGCCACCCTAATGACTCATGCTAATGAGTACAATATAGCATCAGGATTTTTTTTTAAAGCACGGTTTCTCCTACAATAAGAGGTTAAGTCAACCTAAATATTAAAACTACATTAAAATGTTTAAATTCTATTACAACTTAGTATCTCTTTTTTTTATTCAAGTGGAAAAGCATGATCAATAAGTACATATGGGACAGATACTGAGCTGAAGGCAACGATAGCACAAAAGCACCCCAGAGTCATACTGTTAGCATGCACGTTCAACTCAGGCTAACTTCTTCAGGAAATTACCGGGAGTGGTTAGCTCTGACCTCCTGCCCTGAAACACTCCTTGCTTTGAAAAGGTACTATGTGTTTTGGTTGGGGCTTAATCACACATTTCAATACTTCTGCTCCAGCTCAACTTTTCTTGTTCAACTCAATTTTTAAAATCTGGACCAAAGCAGCTTTTTTCCCTCCTTTGAGAGTTAACTATCTAGTCATATATTTTAAAAGAATGTAAAAAAAAAGATTCTCAAGAAGTATGGTTTATTATTAAGCTATAAAAAGTCTCCCAAGAAAATGAAGAGTTATGATATATGTGGGCCACAGGAAAAGAACTGAAAATCTATCCAACTATTTGTATCATCAAATACTTAATACGCCTAGTAAGGTCCCTACCCCATCTCAGCCCCCCACTCCCAAAAGAGGTAAACAGCATAATGAGAGATTATAGGTTGAACGTTATTGGGGAGCTAAAAGCCCCTTGACTCTCCCTGAACTATAAAAACTAAGTCACAAAGGAAGGCTGTGTGAATTCCGAGGACCTGTGAGAGGCCAATTTCCTAGGGGTAACTCTAATCTCTCCCTCCCTGGAGGAACTTCCTCACTTTGTGCTTACTCAGTAGTATATGGCACAACACTTAATATACACAGGATGGTTTCAAAGAATAGGCAGTCAGGGCAGGCCCTTAAAGGAACTGACGAAGTATTTGATCACTAAGTGTAGCAACAACAGTCAAACTAGAGAAAAGAGGGCCCTTTCCAACTCAATTTATGATCATTTCATTTCATTTCATTTCATTTCATGACCTTTCCCTTCACATGAAGCACTTTATTCAAAAGTGTAAGAACGGTCCATGGTTCTAAAATGACCAGGGTATAATAAGCAGGCTTCTTGAAATTCAATCTACGCCATCCTCCATCCTGAAAGCTCAGCTTCCTGTGAAAACGTGGTGATGCCTGGAGACCACCAACGTGTCTCTTCAGGACAGCACGAATCAGGAGCGCCATCCAAGATTTACTGAGGCCCACTCATGTCAGAGCACCTGTCTCACTTATTATTTTTTTATATTCCTTTGTATCCTGGATCACCCAAGTAAGCCACAGTGGAATGATAAACAAGAGATTAAAGAGGAAACTCCACTGAGGTCATTATACATCCTTATGCTTACTGAGTCAGGATTATTTCTAAAAGGCCCAGGAAAAATAATCACAGACCTCTTACAATACGAAATATCTTAGCAAATATTTTCAACATTCTATCCCTTTAGACATTTTAAATCTTTAAACTGGAGCTGGGTGTACACTGCAGGTGGACTGTCTAGTCCAGGGGTGGGCAAACTTTTTGACTCGAGGGCCACAATGGGTTCTTAAACTGGACCGGAGGGCCAGAACAAAAGCATGGATGGAGTGTTTGTGTGAACTAATATAAATTCAAAGTAAACATCATTACATAAAAGGGTACGGTCTTTTTTTTTTTTTTAGTTTTATTCATTTCAAACGGGCCGGATCCGGCCCGTGGGCCGTAGTTTGCCCACGGCTGGTCTAGTCGGTCTCTCTAATGCAGGACATGGAATATTATGCTGCCTGGTGTGAATGAAGGGGCCTGAATGATCGCAGACAGGATACTAAACCTCTGAAGAATCGCTAGCCAATTCTGGATTGGTTTCCCAAGCCTCTTCTGGCATTTACAGTGGAAACTTCAATATTGTATTTGTGCATTAAGATCCAGTTTCAACACCATCCATGAATTTCCTGATTTTCCCTCATTATTGCAAATGTCTTGGAAGTATCATTAAGAGTTTTAAAAAGTTCAATGTATTTAGGACAGTAATCTATCTCAGCAGTAATAATATGCAGTTAATTATTTTTAATTTAAAAATCTGCTTGGTTATTTCAAGTTACACAAATAGATTACCACTTAGATTAGCCTCAATTAGCTTTAAACCATGAATTCTACAAAGAAACCCAATATTTATTAAATTCTAACATGGACTAAACTTCCTCTGGTTTTGTGAACTTTCATGTACAGATAACAATTTTTGTATTAACACGTATTACAAAATTATAGATTTATTTCAATGCTTAGGAACTCTGCCTCTGGGCTTAGTCAAGTGAAGCGGCTGCGGCATTTATGAAAATCCTCTAAAAGGCAGTATCTAATAAGGGCTCTTCCCAAATTCTGCCCTCATTCGTAAATCATACAGGGAGGAAATTTTATACAGGTAACATTAGATTGATGAAACCTCAGCCTATAAGAAGTAAAAGTAAACTTAATCACTGGAAACATTATAGCAAATTACATGGTAAAATTATAGCATGTCAGATACACCACCGGAAGTAAACGTTTCAGTTTCAAAACTCAATACAGCAAATACAAGTGAAGATCCTTTTCTACAATGCATAGCTCATGAATTAATTCGAGTTTTGGGGGGGAGGTTGCGTCATCACAGAGCAGTGTTAGGGCTCTGTGGTGCTGATTATCCAACAGACAAATACTCAGTACCAATGAGACGACATTGGACATCACGTCTAGTTATTAAAGCAAACATTTCCAGATAGGCCTCAAATTCATGTTGCTCTGTGTCTAATGCCATGCTGATAAAAAATTGGTTGTTCACAATTAACCTCATTATCTTCCTCGGAGAAAGATTTATATATTACAGATATTTGGTTAAGAAGGAAAAAACCAACATGAAGACCAATCAGGTACGTCCACATACACTACACACTTAAATCTCACTGTAAACCTATGAGATGGACATTTCTATGCTAATTTTTCAGTTATGAGGCAGTATACTCAGAGAGGGCACCTAACTACCCCAGGACACGTCAGTCAACTGCCAAACCGGCTCTGCGGATCTCCAAAGACGCTTCCTTCTCTCCATTAGGCTGCAAGGCACCAGGTGGAGTTACCACTTCCAAAATTTTCAACAAAAATGTCCCATCACAGGAAGCATTAAACTACTTTTTTGGGGGGAGGGGGGATTACACGAGCTTTTTAATTGTGCAAAGATATAGTGTTAAAATTCCCATTATACATAAAGTGATATGACAGTATCTTACCTAATAACAGACAAACATGTAAATTAACCGTCCCTCCGCTATGCTCACCAGACAATCAGGAGAGTATGCAAATTAACCCAACAAAGATGGCGGTTAATTTGCATACGTAGGGGCGAAGCTAAGACTGAAGGCTCCATCCGGAGCGAAGGCCTGGGTCCCGGGTGCCGGAGGAAAACCGGTGCCGGCAACCAGGGGAAGGGAAGGCATATTGCACGAATCTCTTCGTGCAACAGGCCTCTAGTATTAGTTATAACTAATGACAATATCACATACCTTCACCTGGAACAGGAAAGGGGCTACTTTACAAGGTTGTTGGGAAGGCTGAGTGAGAGGATGCTTCTGCAATGGATAATTATATAGACTAATGAAGTAAATGAAGGCACTTTTCAAATGCTGACTGCTACAGAAACCTGAGCTCTCACTATAAGTCCTGTGTCTGGGTGTGAAAACACACATCAGTGTTAACTCTGTGCACTGCCTACATGTTTCAGTACATCCCTGAAAATAGTTATAAAATTTTGTTACATAATATTGGGGCATTCTCATATATGACCACAGCAAGAGAAAGTACTACTATATGGAAGGGGGAAAAACTTTACAGAATCCAATCAGAAACTGACTCAGTAAAAGGAGTACTAGCTTTTTTCTTATCCATTACAATGTTGTGTTTTTCAGTAAAAGGTGGTTTAGATGTATATTCATAGAATTATTTTTTTAGGGTAAAAGAGAGATACCAATACCGTCAAAATTCTTCTGCATAGTAAAATCACCCTTTTCTAAGAGAGTCAAACTAAAATTCCTCCCAAATAAAAACAGTTTGGCATATTCCTTTGTGTTCAGTAAAATGAATTTTTAATCATAAAAGATACTACACTACTTCTATGAGGTGTATGTGCATTGAGGGGGCACAGGGAAAAGCACAGAGGAAGTAAAGGAGGAACACTCCCTTCCCCTATTAATAGACGTGGTGGATGTTAGAATGCGTCTTTGCCTTCCATGGGCTCTCCTCCCTCTGTTTACATTACGAACTCTGTGTCAGCAAGAAACTGAGAGTCTGAAACTTTCCAAGTACCTAGTGTAACGTTCATACACAGTGAGCCTTAAACACTTATTACAATAATGAGATTCATACTGGCTCCCAAAGCTCGTAAAATGCAGAGCTTCACAAGTTATTATGCATGAAACTGTGTTGAAGGGGGCATAAATGCTGGTAAACAGTGATTCAACTTCCTTGGAATAACTCTAATGTAGTCAAGAAGCTCATAATGAGACCAAATAACTCAAAAACCTCTTTCAGAAAATAACTGACTACTAATAATGCCACAAACTGAATGAAAGTTCGCAGGCTTCTTCATTACTGTAACCGATGACTGTAAGAACCAATTCTATTTTACTGGGAGTGTCGGACCGAGTGGAAAATCTGTCGGCAACAGGGGTTTGTTCCCATGTATTTTTTTTCTAGGAATCTAGCTGGTTAACATTTTTTGGAGTCATGTTGCATTTTAGATTTTTTCATGACAGAATGTTTGGAGGCACAAACTGAGAAAAGCACTCAAAAAGTTAACCTTGGAAAAAGGTCTAAGGCATAGATTATGAAATGCGAGTACTTTCGTCAAAGAAGTCCTGAGTGATTTTCCCAAACAAGATTTCTGACATCATTCAAAAACCAGACTGCAATAGAGTTTAGTTAATTTTTCATGTAAACTAATCATGGAATGCCCTTCTGGCCAAAGCAGCAGATATTTGAAACATCAAAAAAGCTTTCTGGCAGCCAGACCATAGACGCCCCAGTGAATGTTTTCCCTCAAGATAAATAAGGCCATGGCAGCTGCTGCCTCCACTTCACACCCCTGCCCGTATGAAACACGTACAAAGTGTTGAATGGAGCAGGCAGTTTCATTATGAGAGGAGGTTTGTTTTTGCTTCTTAAAGGAAAACGTTTTGGCTTAAAAGAAAACCAGCTTTGTACCAACCATTTACAAAGGTATGTATGTGTACAAAAATACACCTTGAAAATGAAAACTACCATGTGCTGGACAGAATGTATTCTCCAGAAAGAGCTCTTGATTCTAGAACGTAAATTCCCAAATGTGAAGAAATTCGTTTTCCACTATAATAGTCCTCCCAAGCAAGTTGCGACAGCCCTTCTATGTAAGGTATACATAATTTTTACTATTTTCTATTTACTATTTTCTAATTACATTAGAAACTTCAAGGCAAATGAGACTTTAATTATATAAATCCATTTCTCCTTGATATCTAACTGCAAAAATAATTTTAAGACTTTGGTAATATAATTGAACAGTTATCAAAACTTTAGAAAATGTATTTTGCTTGTCAATTTTCCTGTGTTTGGAACTGTGCTGCCCAACAAAGCCTCTCCCTGCCATGATGGGTGAAGGTTAAAGTCTATTCTAATATCAAAATTCTATTGACATCTGAACCACTGTATAAAAATGGTATCGGTCCAGACCAAGAAAAAGCACTTCAACATTGCCTAATAAAGGGGTTAGAGATAATAAAAGGGCTATATGGAAGAGATAAGAAGAAACAGTTACATAATACCAAGAAAAAGATAATATTTGTATTTAGCATCTGATAACCTTTTCAAAGTGGTGAATACCAATGATAGAGCAGTGATAAAGTTCACTTGAATGGCCAAAAATATTTCTCAACTTAAAGCATAAAAGATGATTCCATTCTACAGTAATACTCAGCCATCCACTTTAAAAAGTCACAATTCACAGTAGAAACTCACACAGAAAGTCCTCCAGATATTTCATAATCATATCTTCAAACCAGTAATCACATGAAATTCAAGGGGAAAATTCCAATTCAAAATATAAGGAGTTTGTTCTCTTAAAAAAACATGTAACAGCTAAACTAATTATTACTAGTAAAAGAAAGTTCACCGATAAAACTTTTCATCCTATTATAAACTATGAAAGCTGCAGAGTCATCATTTGCCTAGTGGGGTTAGCAGCTGTTTTTCTGTACTCCATTTCACTGAAAAGGAGCAAGCAAGAACATAAGAGCAATAAAGGCCAAAATCTGTTCTAGAGCATCTGTTCCCACAGCTGGAGACAGAACACTTACTATTCTATGTACAGCATCCCAGCTTAGACACTAGAGCAGGCAGTGTTAAGTTGCAGGCCATGCAATCTGACCATTAACCAGTCCCCAGTCAGTTTCACTTAGCTGAGACCCAACAGCCCATCTGGTTCAAAATGCATTTCTTACTGTCCCCCTCTTGTTCAGTATTCATGGGACCCAAATAAAGAGGATAAATGCTAATAACTAGTGCCAACCCTCTACTGCAAAAATGCCATCAGGAAGAATTTGCTCACATTTTACATACACTTTAGTTTTGGGTGATATTCTCTTGCCTGTATTAGAACTACTGTAAAAGAGAAGTGCTGTCAGGCTATATTTGCAGGCAGCTTTTAAATGCACTTCCAACATCAACGTGTTGGGGCCTGGCAGATTAAAGTAATAAATTTTTAAATGCTTTTATGCATAAGGGGAAATGGGGGGGGTGGATTTTCAAAACTGAGTTGTTGGAGGTTGAAGACATAAAGAAAAGATATTTTTTGAAATGCTAACAAGTTTCATGGACCTCTACCAAACACCGGAGCACAAATCAGCTCCCACAAGTCGGCCCAACTTCAGTTACACTGCCCCAAGCTGGGAAACTCCCGGAGGGAATAGGATGAAGTTTATTTTAATTGCGCTGCGGAGTAAGCTTTCTGGGCTTGAATTAGTCCTTTACGTCCCTCACATGGAAACACAAGCTAACTTACCGGTGCTCCAGCCAAGGTGGAGCCAGAGCTGGTGTCTGTACTCTCCTTGGGATCCTCATGAGATTCCTCGGGTCCGCGAGTCACAAGAATTCTGAAATGCTGCTGCCCTGCATTTTGGTCTTGCCTGATCTTAAACGTGCAGCCCTGACCCTGTGGCGTCCTTTCCACGGAATTCGTCCTGTGGACTTCGGGAGCCATCCTGCGGCCCCGAGGCGGCGTCTCCGGGTGTCCCAAGTGGCCCCGATCTTCCATGGAGCTGTTGTGCTCTGCTCGGGGCTGTGTGGGGTACGAGGTGCTCCTCTCAAGCCGGATACGGGGGTACCGCACCAACCTGTCCCCCTTCGTGCCCGTGAACCCAAAGTTGAAGTCACCACCCATACCAGGTGCGCCTGGAGGCGGCTGCTGCAGCTGGAAGACAAAGCACCGCTTCCCAGAACTTCCAGAAGCATCTGGTACGTGCTGCAGGGACCAGCGCCTGGGCTCCGGAGTTGAAGAGCCGCACAGTCCATCGGCCCCGAAGGGCTGCGTCAGCCTCACCTGGCGCATGTCGGCGCTGGAGGCTCGGTGCTGGATCCGGAGCCCGCCACCCTTGGGTCCCCGAGGCTCGCCCTCCTCACGGCCATCCGCAGGGACAGGACTCCGTGCTAGGTGGCCACACATGCCGTTCACTTGGGGGCCTACACCCCTGGTGGCCCTGGGTGGAGAGTTCTCCGGGGTCTGGGACTTGGGGGGCTCCGTACAGCGGCCCAGAGACACCGACCCTGCGTCGCAGTCTAGACCCTCGGGTGGCCCGCACGTGTCCGGGGCCCCGTCGGCCGCTTTGCGCTGCAGCGAGATCTGCATGGACGAGCTGCGCGTGGGCCGCGCGTCCATGGGGCTCAGGAGCTGCGGGATGAACATGGACGTGCTGCGCTTGAGCGCGCCCACCGCTTCCTGCAGGCCTCCGTCCTCCGCGCGGTGGGCGCAGGGGTGAGGGCCGCTCCTCCGCGGCAGGGTGTGGAATGTCATGAAAAAGTCGTCTTCTCTCTCCTGGTCGAGGATCTCTGATTCAGGGGCTGTGTTGCTGCGACTGGAGCCAAAATGAAACCGAAGCCGATGGGCCATGGTGCCCAGGGGGGCAGGGAGGGAGAGGACGAGCGGCCGCAACACGCCCGGCACTGCCAGAAGTCAAAAACCGAAGACACAAACTCCAAGAAAAAGCGTCCCACCTGCCAAACCTTTAGCACTGCGGCACCAAGAGCGACAGATAGCAGAAATAACCCAAGTGGCAAGCAGCATTCCAGGCATGATTGGATAAGAGCAAAAAGCTCTCATCCACACTGTGACAGAGGGTAGGATGGCCAGAACCACATGACCGCCGTCTCCCCCTCCAATGCCAGCCTGTGGACTTAGTGGAGTTTTCTCCCTCTCGCTCTCTCTCTTTTTTTTAAACAGCAAGAGCCTGAAACACCACCTTCCCAGCTGCTGCTTTTTTCCATCAGACAGGAGTGGCCCCAGCAGGGAGCTCTCACAGCTGACTGGGGCAGCAGACACACTCCGAGCCACGCGGCTATAAATCTACCCGCATCACACTCACAGGACAGTTCTTTCCGAACGCAGCAGGCACTGGGCGCTCTAACCACGCGAGACCTGGCACTGAAAACACCAGCACACACGGCACTTCCCCACCTCCCCGCAGGACCGAATGACGAACAGCAAAAATGCCTTGGCTCTAGGAAAACCCTTTCACAAGCCTCGGAGGTTATGTTCCTGTTATTTATGATATCACCACACTACCCGCATGGAATGCAAAGTAATAAAAGGTACTATAAATACAGTTACACACCCCACAGAATTAGTGTCCCTTTAATGCTAAATAATTAGACCGTGATCTACAAGTCACAAAATAGCTAAGGGCAAGGGGCACAAATATTCACACTGCCAGTTAGTGGTCTGCCTCCTGTTACTATAACCCTTTTCAGTTAGAAGGGAGGGTGTGTGTGTGTGTGTGTGTGTGTGTGTGTGTGTGTGTAACTCTCACATGATATGCTGTCAGAGAGGGAGAAAAGGGACCCAGCTGGAGAAAACATTTCTCTCATATGCCAGATAAGGGGAAAAAACAATTACCCGCCCCCCTCAACAAAAGGAAGGAAAATTGAAGAAGGGAGAACATGTGCTTTTCATAGTAAGTTAACTTAAATACCATACAGAAAAAAAGCTGCCCAGAGCCAACTTTTCCAGTGAGAAGTCAGCAATATTAACATGGTTGGGATGCTAGCATGGAATCTTGCTATTTCTGCAAAGGGCCAAAAAGGAGCTAAAAAAGAAAACTAAAGGTCCACATTAAAAAAACTGTCATCAGATTTGTAAACTTGGATATATTCTGGGTGTTTTAAATGAACTATTTTCCATGATCCAGAAACATTGGTTATTTAACAAAGAGGTTTATTTAGGAAGGAGTATAAAAAAAATAGGAGGGGAAAATACCAAGCTGCAAAGAGTGAAACAAAGTTTATTTTAAAATCCGCAAAGCATGACTTTGTCAACAGCTCTGGAGATGAGGGTATGAGGGATTAAACCTGTGTTTACATACATGCAAACCTGTTTTCTAAAGGCATGTGTTTTAAACGCTAGAAATGATCTCTATGAGAGAAATGGAAGCTAGTTTGTTTAGTGCTAAAACTGCCAAGTTCTGCCCTAGCTGGTTTGGCTCAGTGGCTAGAGCGTCAGCCTGTGGACTGAAGGGTCCTGGGTTCGATTCCGGTCAAGGGCACATGGTTGTGGGCTTGATTCCCCAGTGTGGGGCATGTGGGAGGAAGCCAGTCGATGATTCTTTCTCATCACTGGTGTTTCTCTCTCTCCCTCTCCCTTCCTCTCTGAAATCAATAAAAATCTAAAACAAACAATCAATCATAAAAAAAAACTGCCAAGTACCACCATAGTCATGTATTCTCTTAGCTAGATTAATGGCCAAAGAGAAAAACACCAGCAGTGACAACACTACAGTTGGCCTGGGGCAAAACTAGGTATTAATATAATCAAATAGTTTTTCAGATAAAGTTTGTATTCACACAGGAT
The DNA here is from genome assembly GCF_000147115.1 of Myotis lucifugus. Classification (NCBI taxonomy): domain Eukaryota; kingdom Metazoa; phylum Chordata; class Mammalia; order Chiroptera; family Vespertilionidae; genus Myotis; species Myotis lucifugus. Next base: position 2,685,028 of record NW_005871084.1, on the reverse strand, counting down.
TTCTTAGACCTCTGCATTCAAAGCTCTTAAGGGTTTGGAAGTATATTTGGGCCCCATGGCAAGGTCATCTCAACAAGTCATTGTGTTAGATAATGGGAATGAGAAACAAATTTGTTAAAGTAAATTTCTCTTAATAAAGAAAATTAAGTCATGAATTAAACACATCTGACAGGCAATTTTCCCTCAAATTTGACCCTGCCTTCACCTTAAAGAAGTGTTATTATACTCAATAAATGAGTATGCATCTGTGACTCCAGGGACAACTGTCACTTTGCTGAGCACTGCCTAACTCACAGTCTTTGCTGGATGAGAGAGGGGGTTCTAAGACCTCCACCCTCAGCAGACTCTCCCATTCAATTTAAAAAGAAAATAACTTCAGAGACACAGCAAAACTGATTTAGTTATGTAGTACAACTAATTATCACCCAAGGTAAAAATAAGGCTGAGTTCGATGCAAAGCCACCAATAACCTAAATACATTTTTAATAGAAAAGATATCAGGAGGGTAGGCCAGAATATGTTGGTTCTCTAATTTGGAAAATAATAGCAAGCATCGATTAGACACACAACCAAATTCTATAATCGGGGTGAAGAGCCTGGTTATTTGCCACCACTGGCCTGAGACAAGGGGAACAGCAGTTTCCACCAGGGCACTGCCGACTGCCGTGTCTAAATCATGCCCGGGCTCTAGACCTCACCTCTCTCAATGGCAAGGTCAGGGAGGTAAGCCAGTTGTGTTATAAGGCTTCTCCAGACCAAATATTCTAATCTCAAGCTATTTAAAAATTTATTCAGTTGAATTCTACATCAGGAACGCTTCATAAGAACATTCATTTTAACAAGCCCCCAACAAAACAAAACAAAAAACGTAAGTTTCAGGGAAAGTAAATTTGAGTGACAACTGACTACACTTAATTATAATACCTCTTCTGAGAGTACCTTAAAAGCTGGCACATAGCCGAAACCGGTGTGGCTCAGTGGATAGAGCGTCGGCCTGCGGACTGAAGGGTCCCAGGTTCGATTCCGGTCAAGGGCATGTACCTGGGTTGCGGGCACATCCCCAGTGGGGGATGTGCAGGAGGCAGCTGATCAATGTTTCTCTCCCATTGATGTTTCTAACTATCTATCTCTCTCCCTTCCTCTCTGTAAAAAATCAATAAAATATATTTAAAAAAAAAATAGCTGGCACATGGCCGGGCCGGTGTGGCTCAATGGTTGAGCGTCGACCCATGAACCAGGAGGTTGCGGTTCGATTCCCAGTCAGGGCACATGCCCGGGTTGTGGGCTCAATCCCCAGCAAGGGGTATGCAGGAGGCAGCTGATCAATGATTCTCTCTCATCATTGATATTTCTATATCTCTCTCCCTCTCCATCTCTGAAATCAATAAAAAAAATATTTTTTAAAGCGCTAGCACATAACTGAAAGTTCATTTTCATAGTTGGAACAGTTGACTCACAGGTACTCGATGTTTACATTCTAATTAGGTAACTGGCAAAATGCTTCAAGCCAGATTTGCTTCTGAAATTCCATTTCTAAAATGAAATCTTAATTTTATCACACACACACGTTTATAGATATATACTATAACTGTATCTTACCTATCTATCAATCTCTATATAAAATGTTAGTTTGTTATCAGTCTCATGCCTCAGGCATATCTTTAGTTCTTTAAAGATACTTTCTACTAATTTCCCTTGAGAAAGTACCACTTTTAAAATACAGCTTAATTTTACCTGCTAAATATAGATTCACTTTTTGCTCTCTACTGTTAATTAGATTTGGGTTTCCCCAAGGAAGGTCACAATAGATTCACGATTGGATAGGTGACAGTAGTGTGGTCTGGCTCATATTTTAAATCCCTGAAAGGTTTATTTATATGAGCGATGGCCTCTTTCCAGATTTGCCCATCATTCTGTATTCCCAACAGAGTGTAAGTAAGCATATGGTTTGATATATCATCAGTGTGACTTTCACTAATATTAAGTATGATAAAAACATTTGCATATACAAATAAAATTTCTGTCCTAGCCATACGAAAATATCTGTTAGAACCATGAGTTTGTAATGGAACAAAAATAAAGCCATGGGTTAGAGGCATATATACTGTCAGAAGTACAACATAAACACAGTTTTTAAAGCAGCAGCTGTAAAACTAAATTTTTTTAAAAAATGAAGCAAAAATAAAAACTGAGACCCACTTACCAATCTGTTCTCATCAAATACTTCAAAGAGGAGTCTGTGATTAGATGGATTTACCTATAGAGACATAAATGGTACTTCAGAATGGGCAGAAACAATTGAAAGGATGAAATAAGAGATAAAGAATGGAATGCTTATAATGTACCCAAATCAAATGTGTAATCTTAACAAGTGTCTTCTTCTGAAAATCCTATATCTACTAAATCAAGTCATCTGTTTATTTCTATATTGTTCTGTGCCCAATACTGAGGTATATTAGAAGAAAATGCTTTTAGCTGCTTTTCTAACATTAGAAAGGATAATTCTGAATAGTTTTAAAGCGTTTTTCAAACTCCTCTACAAAAGGTACGCTCATGTTTCTGGACCAGCAATTTTCAACTAAAATTCTTTGGCACACCAAAAAAATATACTTTTTGCTGATGTGACCCAAAAAAGGTATAATTTTGATTCATTCACTCCAGACGGCTATTGTTGTGCTGGCTGCTGTCATTTTTTTATTTGACAATCTAAGGGAAAAGAAGTCAGTGCTTCTGACTAAATAGGTATTGAAGGTTTTAAGAATTCTTGCAGCATACTGGTTGAAAATTGCTGCTTTAGACCAAGGCTACATCTTCACAAGGTCTATGCCTGAGGGTAGCTCTTAGGCCTAATCAAAACAACAACAATAAAATAATAGCAATAATTAAAATAATGACAAAATAGTAAAAAAAGCCATTCACTACATCGTGCTTATTTTCCAGGCACAATCTTCTCATTAAATATCAAAAACACATGATCTCCTTTAATACTGACCGAAAACCTATGATGTGTTAACTGTCACCACAATCTTACAAATGAGGTGCTGAGACCATGAGGGTGTAGTAACTTGCCTAAGGGCCCACAGCTACTATGCAAGGCAACCAGAGCCCCCACCAGAGCCCAGGCTTTAAACCATTAGAGAGACAAAGAGAAAAAAGATGTGCTCCCCTTCCAACAAACTCGGGGTCAATGTCAAAGCTACTAGGCTTTCAATGTCTTTTTGCTTGTTTCTGTCTCTCTACCAAAATCTCCCCCAAATGGCAGGAATAATCACTCAGACTCCAGTATCATTTCGTGAGTACCAGCCACATGTGAGACATGGTGGTAGGTGTTCTCATTTATACTATCACATGTAAATTCTGGAAACAGCCTCCTTGAGCGAGGACTTTCTCTCCTATGTAAGCGGCAAGGAACCTACAGAGGAGGTGAGTCCTCAGGTAGCTTTTACAGGTTCATAAAGGCTGCATGTTGTAGAGCCCGAGATGGGACCATGTCTACTATTACAAGTCTCGGCTGCTTCGTGATGGAGAATGGAATGGAATAACATCTGATATACAGAGCAGAGAGCACGACTTGTACTTGTGGCCCCCTGGCCTGCCCTCAGAGGCCTAGTGAGGGAACAAGCAGATGGACGGAGGGTTTAGTGTCTAGGCTCTATGAAGGCCTGAGCTGCTGGTCAGGGCACCCACAGGCCATGGCAGGAGCCAACACACAGTAGGCAGGCAATACAATTTGTGAGATGAATAAAACAAAGGCCTTTTTGTAAAAATCCAAGAAAAATAAGAGTTTACATATGTAGCCAAGATTAGTTGAAAAAAATTTTGGAAGTACTAACATTTACATAAATGTGGCCAGGGTGTTAAACTGAAAGGGGTCTAAGAAATTTGGAGTTTTACAAGTGGAAAGCTTACTAAAGGCCAATAACGTCAATGTGCCCCCATTAGCTTTTCAGTTCTTCATGAAGTAATTTTAAATACATCTGGTCAAGGCTACACATAGGATCTCATCAAGTATTAGGATATCAATGCCGTGCCTGGCTGGTGTGGCTCAGTGGTTGAGCATTGACCTATGAACCATTAGGTCAATTCTTGGTCAAGAAACATGCCTGGGTTGTGGGCCCCGGGGCATGCAGGAGGCAGCCGGTCAATGATTCTCTCTCATCATTGATGTTTCTATCTCTTTCTCCCTCTCCCTTCCTCTCTAAAAGCAATAAAAAAATATATATTAAAAAAATCAAAGCCATATTTCAGCTCTGAATATAATAGAACACATGTATCTAGTGATTTAAGTTTGGAGCCCATAAAACACTATTGTGATTGAAAGAAGAAATTAGGACCAATTACAATGTGACTACTGATAATATTGTTGTTTGGGAACCTACACTAATCAAAATGTCTCATCTAGAACAATTCTGAAGGTAAAGAGTAGTTTTTAATACCACAGCTATACAGACAATGAAAATATATTCATTTTGAAGAGGAAAAAATACACCTTTTCTTTCTATTACATAGCTGAGCGGTTTAATATTTTCAAAATTTCAGTATAAAAAAAACCAGCAACCACCACAAATAGTATTCTCTGTTAATTCACAGAATCCAGCCATTTCTACATATAGCTCTTCTGGGTATCTACAATAATAAAAGCGTAATATACAAATTGATCAAAGAGCAGAACGACCATCCGGATGACCTTCCGGACAACCACGCTATGACAGGCACTGGTGCCAAGCCAGCCAAGGCGGGTGCGATGTGATTGGTCAGGGGGCCCTGCCATTGCCCCATGATCACCCCACAGAGGGAGGCCCAGGCCACTGGCCAGAGGGGCGATCTATCAGGGGGGTAGGGGGTCGTGGAGGGGGGCCTTTGAAGAACCGGGGGGGTGTGGCGGCAGACCAGGGCAGTGCCAGGCGAAGGTGGGTGCGCAGGCAGGGAAGGAAGGCCTACCCTTGCACGAATTTCGTGCATCAGGCCTCTAGTTAAATATAAAAGGTTAAGGAAATTTTACCTAATTCGGTGATATTTAAATTCCAGAAGTAGTTTTATACTACACATATACACTCACACTAAATATTTGAATTACAAAATTTTCCTTCATTACTGGAACATACTTGATAAAATGTAGGCTTCTTTTTAATCATGTTGCCTCTATTGTTTTATCCTATCTCTAAAATAATTCATAACCTATATCTCTAGAAGTAAACTAGTGTTTTAATGATATTTTGCCTTATTATTAAAGAAAATTTTTAATAGAAAGGCTAAAATATATTTGGATAGCTTTCTTTTTATTTCCCTAAAACATTTCCAAATAAAACAAGTCAGATTTCGTTACCACTCGTCACAGTCTTTGAAAATTTGGGGCACATTAGGAGGCTACCCAACCGATTCTCATACTGAAAGAAATTTCACAATAAAAATTTAACAGCTTTCATTCAATATGAATCTATTAGGATAATATATCAATCTAGTTATCAATAACAAGTGTTACCAAAAAAATGAAAAACTTACTCTAAAATAAAATTCTTCATTCCATTTTGGGTTCAGCGTCTGGAAGAGAAAGTATCTTGTAATACCTTTTACAGTCTTTGAAACTTTAGCAGTTACTATTACAACACAGTCCACATATTTGCTTAACCATTTTTCTGACTTAAAAAAGAGCTGAGAAAGTCTCAAAATGGCAAAAAAGAAGCATTTAGTCAATTATTTGAGACTATTCTATAAACCAAACTAGGAGGGGCACAGATAATTTATAGACAAAAAAAACATAAATTGCAAGCTATCAATCAGAAGGAATAACATTGGGGACCTGTAAAAAGCCATCATCATGAAGATAGAAATATATCTTTTAAGAAATTAAAATTGATATAGTTACCCTATCCAGAAGGAGATAAATTTTGTTCCCTTCCCTCAACCTGTGTGCTACAAAAATCCGTTTTGGAGAGAAGTGAAGCAGGTGGTAGGAAGGTGAAAGTGCTCACTACTTATATAAATACTCGAATCTGAAGAACATTCTTTAGGAACAATATTGATGATCATATCATATAACAAGAAAAAATATCTGCCAGTTATAAACCTAAAGTGAATTATTTTTCCCCAAAATAACAGGTTTAAAAATATTCTTCTCCCTATCCTTCCATCTTTCTCTCCATCCACCTCCCTATCACACAGAACATGGAAAGGATATTTTGTCCTAAGCACAGTATATATATGCATTTTGGACATGCATAACACTCTTAAATAAATACATGTCTTAAAAATTATGTGTAAAAATTTGAGACTGAGAAATCACAACCTCACCCATGGCTACAGATACTCTGCATTCAGAATATTTTCTTTTATTAACCGATTTCCTTTAACATACTAGTGCAGGAAGAAGCAATAATAATAATAACAACAACAACACAATGCACCATAAAAAATAAAAAACACAATTTGTATAACACTGAACTGGCATTTTTAAAAATCAGCACTATCCCCACCCACAACTCAACAGTAAATCCAACCCTAAATAGTGGATTTCATATTTTTAGCTAAGAATGGAGCGGGGATGGTGATGGGAGACAGGATGGTGATGGAAGAGAGGAGGAGGGAGGGGAGATGGTGCCAGGCAGCCAGGGAGAGGCAGGGCAGGCCCAGGCGTGCCATGGGCTGCAGCAGCCCTGGGGACCAGCTTCATAGAAATGTAGAGGGGAGGAAGCAAAGGACAGGTAAGGGAAGAAAACAACAACAACGTGAGACCACAAAACAGCATGAAAGACCCTGGCACCGGGCCGGGCGGAGAGGAGAATGAAAGCAGTTCATAAACCCCAGCGAACACAGCGCAGTAATACTAACCAGGAGGCTGGCTGCCAAGCAGGCAGAGCAGCCCCAGCCATGCAGCTGCACCTCTACGGTGGAGCGGAGGGAGGAGGAGGGCCTCCCTTCGCAAGAAAACACATTTCAATATCGCAAATCACCGCCTCGGTGGCTCTGGTTCTCTGCTCCCTCCGCCTTCGGCTTGCCTTCCCTGCAAGGCGGCCTCCCTCTCCACTGATAACCAAACCAGTGACAGCGCCTAGCACAGCAAACAATGGCCTCCGTCCTTCGCAGGCATCCTCCCCACTAATCAAAACATTTTTAATGCCAGGCCGAATGCCAGGTGGAGGGCACGCTACAGCTGCTGTTTCTTACACAAAATGACCTGGTCATGGAGCCCAGGCGTCTGCACAATAGCAGGAGAGTTACCATTTTTTAAAAAAGCCATCAAACTCTCCAGGAAATGCTTATCACAGTGTTATCCAACTACCCAAAGGTAGCAAGGGAAAAATAATAGTAATGTGTAAATAACACCGAAGCATGAAGAATAACAGCATTTTGGATTTTAAAAAAGCATCTTCAACAAATGTCCTAAATATGGAGCAAATATTTCACATTATATTCCATGGAGATAGATGAATTAAAATACAATTAGGAAAACATCTTTAATGAAATCATATGTGTGAAATTTAGAAAAGTAAAACATACGCACATAAACATAGTTTTATTATTAATGTTTTTTATTTGTTTTCTTGTAGCTAAACAAGTATTTTGCTTCTTTGGAAATTCTTGTTTCAAGATAAACCATCCCCTTTGTGCCTACCAATTCCCCACACAACTCTATTTCATTAAATGTATTTTAAATTATTTTAAATTTCTTTATGAAAAATAATAAGCCAACAAGAACAAATCTTCTTTTGCTATATTCTTTTCCTGGGAAAAAATTGCTACTTGTCATAATACTTATTTTAAGAATACTGTTTTGTACAATCATTTAACTAAAAGCAAGAAACATATTTTGGATTAACACTGAATTTATAGGTTTAATACTGGAAAATGCTTAAAAAAATATTTCCATCTTAATCTTAAAATATAACTTCAACAGACCCAAAATACATAATCTAATTGGGTTAAATTATGGCTTAAATGAAATTTAATTAGGATGGACACCTACCTTTTTAATTGTTTTTGTCTGCACCAAAGCAAGTTCTCTATTCTCATCTGCTACATACAATGAAAGTTTCACGTATGGATCACTGTAAGAAAATATTTAAGTTTTAATCAGATTATACTTTTCATTTAAAAATTATTAAAAAAATTAAATTAGCCAAAACCTAAATGAAAATGCAAATATCAGTTAATAACCCAGCTTATGTAAATTCCACAAACTAAGCAATAACATTTTCAACATATCTCCTAAGTAAATATACAAAGAAGTTTCTATCAACGAGAGTTGATGTCTATTTAGAAGCAAAATATCACAAAACTCAGATTCTAACTTTAAAGATAATCTTCCCTATTAACTCAAAATATTTAAACCGCCATCATTTTTTTCCTAAACAGATTTCAAGAATATTAAAAAGCATACAAAATGTGTTCAGATTAGCAAAATCTAGCTAGAAAATTTAGTTCATGTCTTATTTACTAGTATATTCTGATTTCCACTATTTATGTACAAATTATTTTTCTTTTAGTGAAGGAAAATAAATTGTTCATCTAAACCAGGGATAGGGTACCTGACGTCTGGCCCGAGGGCTGTATAAGCCCCTTGAAATAATTTTGTTTGGCCCTGCCAAGGCATTAGGGCTGAGTTAATTGTTTGACCAAATAAAGCAGGCTAACTTTTAAGTTGATAATTTTGTATGGCCCACGAATTATGTTATAAATATCCAAATGGCCCTTGGCAGAAAAAAGGTTCCCAACCCTGATCTAAACCAACAACTATCATCTTACAATTAAAACAGAAACAAAAACTCAAAAACAAAGAACTAAGGCCCAGAAAGTCAGGGAGATTTGCCTAAATTTACAGATTTCAGTAGAGTCTAGATTAAATTTCAGATTTCCTGACTACAAATCCCAGAGTTTTTATTACTTCCTTAGGAAATTGAAAACTTTTATTGAGAAGTGTACTGAAAGGATTGCTTACTGTGAACTATCTATCTACTAAGGGTGTGATAAATCCACTCACATTTTCTAATTTTGGTAACCTGGGATAGCTCAAATCTAGTCAAACTATCACTTTATAAGAATTTGTGATCCAAGGTCTCATTTCACACACGAGACCCTGAAAATCATAGAAAGGGCTTCCATGGTCACTCATCTAACTATCTATAGCTGACAAATTACTTCTACTCTATTTGAGAATTATCCTTTAGCGGCTATACCATGACTATAAACACTTATTTTGCAACTTTCAGGACATTTCCAAAGATTACAGAGTATTGTTAAATGCTTAAGAATATATAGATTTTTATTTGATACTTCAACAAATATGCCATGAAATCCTTTAAGGAAAGAGAAAGGTGTGATAAAATGTAAAGTTTGGAAGTAACAGGACTATGCTCAATATCCCAAAAACAAAAATCAAAAGTTAGTGGGGAAAAAATATACATAGCCTTGATTATGGTATTTATTATCCATAAAATACGTCTTAATGTAAGCTACAACACATCTTTTAAAAAAAAGCAACAGAATTTGCTTAGTTATATTCTAAAGGTTCTGGTTTAGAGGAAGGCTTGATTCAAGAACGTCACTTCTTTAATAGGGACATCGACATTTTCTTTTGTGGACACCTACAGCCTTAGAATAAAGATGAATCGGGAAATAGATCTAATCCAGGTTTAAAGACCCTAAGAGCACTTTCCTAATCAGTCTTGGGGTGATGATTTAGGAGTCAGTGGCTATGTGGTTCTTAGACTTGGGCAGATCAGAACTGCCTGGGAGAGGGGGTAGTTAAAATATAGATTGCTGAGCTTCAACCCCAAAGACCCCTAAAGATCTAGTAGATTTGTGGTGGGATCCTAGAATTTGTATTTCTGACAAATTCCCAGTGATTCCAATGCTCTTGGATCCAGGAACCACACTGAGAACCAGTGTTCTAGAAGGTTTTTAAAAAGAGTATTTTTTTAGCTATAGAAACTAATACTCTATTTCCAGCCACCAAGCTATTGCTATAAGAAAAAAAAAAAAAAAAAAAAAAAAAAAAGGAACCAGGCCTGATATCTCTTTCTCAAGAACAAGTTCCCAGAATGCCTCGGAGGTACATTCACAGGCAAGTGCATGCGCGCACACACACAAAACAACACACACAAGCCCACATTACAGAGAACTCTATAAACTCTGCTGACTGTGTTTTCATGTCCCTCGGCTATCATGATTGCTGCCTATTATATAACTGCAATAAAGAGCTAAGCATTCCCTTTAATAGAACATCCACATTCTTCTACTAATCATTGACCTCATTTTGTGTCCCCTGAACAGTTTACAGCAAGTGCCACATGCACTTGGGGGTGAGAGTGGGGTCTCTACGTCTGGGGCAGTGGGCCTCAGCTGTAACAAGGACAGCATGCCTGGGCGTGTCCTGACGTGCTCATCCAGTACAAGTAGGGACTGGAGTGTCTACATGGAAGATCAACCAAGAAACTCCTGGAAGAGAGAACCAAAGACCAAGGTGTGGGAGCAGGATACAAGTTCAAGGGGTGGGAACACAGGGCCTAGGATGGGCTGGTTAAAGGGCAGGAAGACCCAAGTTCAAGGGTGGTGCTGGTGGGAGCTGCCCAGACTGGTCTCAGGTGATGGTACAACAGTACCATTCACATTGACAAATATTTACCGAGTATTGACTACATTCCAAGGACTTTGCTAGGAGCACACACAAGTGCTAGTGAGCTGGGGGAAAAGGGGGGGGGGCAAAAAAGGGTGAAATCAACAAAGGTCATAAATGGACATCAATGCATAGCCCTACTTAGCCCAGCTGAGTGAAAATGACTGCACCTTCCCGTTTCAGCAAGGTGAAAGCAGGAGCACAAAGCTGAGATGTGGGTCAGGACATCAGGAATTAGAACATGAGCAGGAAGATGTCAGAGTAGCCTGAACAGGAATCAGTTCTACCGCAACTATCAGCACAACTGGCACCAGCACCACCATGACCACAGTCCCAGCACCCAGTCACCACAAAGGATCCAGTCCTAGCCTGGCATACGCGAGGTAATTACTTGCGTATCTTATTTGATCCTCACTGCAAGATTATGAAGTTGGCACAATTTTCAGATGAGAAAATGAGACAGACATCAAGCAGGTTAATCAGTAAGTAGGGGAGATGGGAGGGGAGGGATACAGCATGCTTGCTTCAGAATCTGGCTCCCTGAGTGCATGAACACAGCCTTGCCTCACACACTACCTCGGACTACCAAGAGGGCTGGCTGGAAGGAATGTCTAGAGGCAGAAGCTTCTAGTATTCTGCCATGTTGGAAGACATTTTGGATGAGACTGCTATTATGATACATTCTTTATCTTATCTGTGGTAGGAGAAGGAACCAAATGCCTGAGTTAAGTGTCTACCTTTGGGGAAGGCCACACATTGAGATATCATCTTGTCAACACTCCAAATAACTAGCTGTGTAACCTTGGACATGTCACTTTAGCGCTGTGAACCTTCATTTCCATCTCTCCAAATAAGGGGGTTGGACAGAGCCTCAGTTCTACATAACTATCTCAGGATAACTACCATTCCACCATAATCTGTTTCATATTTTTGGCTTTGGCTTCCATTTCAGAAATTTTTTTGGACAGAGTTTTAGAACTTAATAAAATAAAATAAAATAATATACTGAATCTCAGAACAACTCGAACTTGTTTCTCATCATTCATAAGAACTAGAGCCCACTCCATCCTGGGTAAACAAAGAACTTCCTAGAGATATAGGAGCAAGAAGGAATAAGACCCTACCCTCTACCAAGAGGTTTTCTCCATCAGGACATAGAGCAGGGGTGGGCAAACTTTTTGACTCGAGGGCCACAATGGGTTCTTAAACTGGACCGGAGGGCTGGAACAAAAGCATGGATGGAGTGTTTGTGTGAACTAATATAAATTCAAAGTAAGCATCATTACATAAAAGGGTACGGTCTTTTTTTTTTTAGTTTTATTCATTTCAAACGGGCCGGATCCGGCCCGCGGGCCGTAGTTTGCCCACGGCTGACATAGAGCCACAGTTTTGAGTATGACAGACTACTCTTGACCATCACCGGGCTGATATTTCCCTACACATATTATCAGCGTCTCATCAGCTTACCTATTAGGTATGAAAACCATATCACCTAAGCAACAAGCAAAAACAAAATGATGTGTTTTTGTGTCTGGGGCAAGTCTAAGGGTCAGTGAACCTCACCACCAGCTTCTTCTCAAATGCGTGCATGCTGTTTTAAGACATAATGGCCTTTGTTTCTGAACATGATACTCTGCAGGGGTGGTAAAAGGGAGAATTCAGTTCCCAGGGACTTTCCACGCCAGTCCACATGAGCCCTCTGATAAACACCCGAGTTCTGGAAGAACCCTCTGCCCCTGAATCTATACCTCACAGATCCTCAACATATCCCCTACCTTGGCTGCAAAAGGTCAGCCAAGTCCTGAGGTCAACGGTTAGCTATGTTGGCGATGACTTCCCCCTGCTAAAGCTTCAGAATGTTTAGGGAGACACACAAGAAGCTCATCAGCAACTACTATTATTATAGATACAGGACACAGGCATAGAGAGCTCTGGTTTTCATGTGACTCCCTTTTGCACTGTTGTAAGATTGTTGTTGTTAATCTTTAATACATAATACTTTTATAACAAAACAAAACAGGCAGGCATGGAAAGCAGGCAGGAAGAAGACCCTGACCATTTCCACTGGAGTCTCAACTCTCAGCTTCACCAACCTCTGAGTGACCTTCAGACAGTAACTTTATCACTCTTAACTTCAGAATGCTTTGAATGAAATGGGAATGACAACTCCTAACTCAGAGAGTTATTGTAAGGATCAGAGAAAATAATGTATTAATTTAGCACCCAGCTCAGCACCAAACACAGAGTACATGTGCCCTATTGATGACACCCATGCTAACTGGGATTCTAGTCTTTTTTCTCTTGTAAGACATTTGAGCATCTCTGTTACTCCTTCTGACCACTCACTTCTGCTGTGATTGCTGATTTGATCTGCCACCGATTACCTCGTAGTACAGACTGGGTGCCGCCAATCCCAGCAAACGAAGTTTTCCCTGCTTTCTCATTACTTATACTGTGTGGAAGCCTCCTGGGGATCTGGGTGGAGATGCTCAAACTAGTCATCTTACTTACAACAAAGTTCACCTGAATTCACTCTTGGCAACTAGCTGCACTGTCCCCGTGGCTGGTACCCAGTACAATTCAGTGCGAACAGTAACATTACTCTCTAAGAAGCTCAATGCTTTGTGAATTAGAAGAGAAATTCTATTTTGCAAACCTTTTGTTTTTCTCTGCATAGTACCTACTTAGACATCACATTCTTTCTTTTCAGCCTTTAAAAGAAAACAACAAACTGATATTAGGATTCAAACAATAGTCTTTTTACTGAGTGCCTACCATATTCCAGACAAGGGGACAAGCATGGAAAATAAAAGACAGTCCTGCCACCATGTGAATTGGGCACACAGAAGTATAGCAATGACTGTGGCAGTGAGCCAAGAATGTACCCTGGAACACAACACTGCTGCGCTCCTGACCGTGCGCACGCCTGAGTCACCTGTCATCAGGTACCTGATTCCACCCCAGGCCTGCTAGATCACAATCTTTGGGTTGAGACCTGGAAAATTTCACTTACCAAGAGTTCTAGGTGATTCGCATGCACTGGGCCATCCGGCCCCCACCCCTGCCAGAGGAGTTTCTGAAGCCAAGACAGGAGGGCCAAGAGCAGGGTGAGAGTTTTCCAGAGGGAAGAGTATAGGCAAAGGTCCAGTAGCAGGCTGCAGGACTTGGGGAGAAAAGGTAGCTGGAGAGGGAGCCCCAGCTCAAATCACAAGGAGCTTATATGCAATTAAAGAGCAGGCCATCGTCCTTGGGCTCAACGTGGCTCCCCCTGCGTATGGCTGTTTGCTTCTGGAAAACTTATAAAGTCCCTGTGGGCCTAACTTTCCCCATCTACATAATGGGGATATTAGCAGGACATCCTTTATAAGGAGGCTGGTAGGAAGATTAAAATTATAATACTGTCTGACATGTAGTGAGCACTCAATAAATGTTAGCCACAGTTGCCACCACCATCATCACCATCATGCGGTTGTTGAAATAGGAAAACTCATGATCAGCCTGGTTACTGGGAGATGAAGCAGTGGGCAGGGAGACTAGGGGGAAGACTTTTGCACCAAAGAGTGAGAAAGATTTCAACAGAGGCAGTGAGGATCAAGAAGAAAGAATTGGGAACACACCCAAAGGTGTACTCAAAAGAAGTGGGTAGGCAAATAAGCATGGTGAGTAGGTTAGGAGGAGAGGTTGGAGCCCACACCAACCTCCAGCTCTTAGGCCTGGATAACTACGTGCAGTCTCAAGCTATGAAGTGGTACTGGTGCTTCAATCTCTTATTACACAGGCAACATCACCCACAGAAGAGCAGAGTGCACCACAGACAAAGCAGCCCTTACCATTCCGGCAGACTGAATTCCAAGGCATTGCTTACAGCCTCGCTTTTATAACTGGAGTCCTTTTACAGAGCTCTCTAGATAAATTAGGCCTTCACATAAGGGGCTCTGGGATCTCTTGCTCCATGTCTGTGGTGATGTGTTTGTATGTAAGTCTGCAAGGGCCTAACACTAATGCTCTGGCATCACAAAATCTTAATGATTTAGTGTTATTTAAACTCTAAGTCTCAAAGTTAGAATTGGCCTCCAAATCTCGATGTCTAGGTTGGGAGCGAGAAAACACAAACCAAGTCCTGAAGGATCTTAGGTTCCTGCGTAGTTTTCACTAAGTATATAAAGTCCAGAGGAAAAAATACCTAGGAAATTCAAGCTGCCCACTCACAAACAAGAAACCTCATCTGTACACAAAAGATTACTTCTGAGACGGAAAAAATAAAATGGTGACATCACCTTATCTTGGACACATGAGCCACTCCAGAACCTGCATGAACTCAATGGCTAGAAGACAAGTCCTGTTACCTGGAATGAAATCTTAAAAAGTCTAACAGATGCCAAGATGCTCAACAAAAATGCCACAAGTACCTGCTCTCTTATGAGAAGTCACCAAAAGACCTTGGTCAAAAGCCCATCCTGATTTTGCAAAAAGAGAATTGTAATTATTCTCAACACAGAATTCTGCTTCCCCTCTCTGAGACCCTCTGGTTATCTCTAATAGAGACTGAAGGACTACAGACTTACACTGATTTCCAACTAGGTTTATTTCATTTTTTATTAAGTTTATTGGGGTGACATTGGTCAACATGAACATGCAGGTTTCAGGTGTCGGTTTCTATGTTACAAGAGCTGTATATTACACCGTGTGCCCACCACCCAACGTCAAATCTCCTGTAACCATGTTCAACTAGGTTTAAAGAATTCAGAGAGGGTTCTCATTCCACCTCCATCACCATTAAGCAACATTTTCTGGATCTGCTCACTGCTCACTCTCCTGGGACACAGCAAACAAAGACAGTCCGTCTTGATGCATCGTTAATGGTGTGATACTTGACCCTCTCCATCTGACTCAATGAAGTGTTCCATGACAAATCAGAATGTGTCAAGGCTAGTCCTTTTGCAATGATTATTCACTCATTGTTATCAGACTAAACAGTCTTTGCTGAGATCCACATATTTTAAAGAAGGCAGGACAGTGAGGAGGAGGAGGAGAGAAGGGGGAGAAAGGCAGAAGTTGCCTCCACTGGGCAAAGCATTCAAGGTGGATTATGTTCAGATTGCAGCCAAGTTGGAAGGACACTGCCTTGACCATAAGCTCTAAAGATGTCCTTCCAAGATACTTGGATATCACAAGAACAATAATATAGGGCTTCATTTTTCAACCATTTTTTTTCCTTTTAAGGAAACAACTCAACCATATTCTGAAAGAAGCAATAATTCCTTCCTGTAAATGCAGTTGCTCAATAGGAACAGCCTGCACAAGGACTGTCTTTACTCATTACTACACGGGTAATGTAGAATGTTACATAGCACCAGAGATCAAATTTATTTTGACTACCTGATGTATTTGACACACTGAGACTTCCCTAACCCAGAAAATTTCATTGAAAAACCTGTTTTGTAGGTTTCCTCATTCTTTTCCACTTTTACTATTATAGCCAGTGTTACACAAATTACTGATAAAGAAATAACACAAAACACAAAATAAGGAAAAAACTACCTAGATAGTATGAGAGAAGAAATAAAACATATGTATATATGCAATCATATTGAAACTGAAATTTTCATCTAATATTATCAAAGACACAAAAAAGTTATCACTTTCTAAAGAGAGGCAGATATTTTAATACTCTACTACTTGAAATAAATTATTATATGTTTTCTGGAAAGTCAGATGGCGGGATGTATAAAAAACATTCATAGTGTTGTTGCCTTTGATCAACAAATCTAGGCCAGAGGTGGGTAACCTTTTTTCTGCCAAGGGCCATTTGGATATTTATAAAATCACTTATGGGCCATACAAAATTATCAACTTAAAAATTATGTTGCTATGGAAACAGTTCCTAGATTTATTAATTTTGAGTCCCACCTGTGGTTGTCTTGGCAGGGCCAGACCAAATGATACAGCCTTTGGGCCAGACATTCCCCACCCCTGCTCTAGACCAATAGAGAAGTGATTACATAAATCATAGTATAATCATGGGCTAGAATATCATAAAACATTAAAATTATGTTTTCAACAAATATTTTTAAGTGGGAAAAATAATCATGGTATAATATTCAGGAATAAGCAGGATCTAAAAAATGTGACTAACTGTATAATATATGAAAGCAATTGAGAAAAACATAGCTAAAGTTAATAGTTGTTCTTTCTAGATAAGTTTATGAATTATGTTTATTTTCTTCTTTTTTTAAAATATATTTTATTGATTTTTTACAGAGAGGAAGGGAGAGAGATAGAGAGTTAGAAACATCGATGAGAGAGAAACATCGATCAGCTGCCTCCTGCACACCTCCTACTGGGGATGTGCCCGCAACCCAGGTACATGCCCTTGACCGGAATCGAACCTGGGACCTTTCAGTCCGCAGACCGACGCTCTATCCACTGAGCCAAACCGGTTTCAGCTTATTTTCTTCTTTGTGGTTATTTTTTTCTCTAAATTTTCTACTGTTGAGCAAGGTTAAAACACAGATTACTTAGCCCCACCCCAGAGTTTCCCATTCAGATCTGAGATAGGAGCTGCTAATCTGCATTTGTAACAATTTGTTCATCTG
The DNA here is from genome assembly GCF_000147115.1 of Myotis lucifugus. Classification (NCBI taxonomy): domain Eukaryota; kingdom Metazoa; phylum Chordata; class Mammalia; order Chiroptera; family Vespertilionidae; genus Myotis; species Myotis lucifugus. Next base: position 2,667,820 of record NW_005871084.1, on the reverse strand, counting down.
GACACCTCACTTTGGGAACCACTAGGATTCCATCTTTTCCTCTTTCTCCAGGGTCCAGTACAATGAGCTCATTCATTCAGCACTTCTGCCCCCACTTAGCCTATCACTCCTGAGAGGGTAGAAGGAGGGTACAGCTTCAAGTCTGCTGGAGGCCAGGGGCTTTGCCTTGCCTGGTGGGTTCACTCTGGCTGCTTGACCCCATGCTTACTGGGGTCATAGGAAGGGCAACCTACAAGCCTACCTATAACTATAACTTACCTGTTAGCACCACTTTCTGTTTATTTTGATGGGGGTGAAGGGAAGGAAGAGAGTTAAGGCAAGCCAGTTCTTGCCTACTTAAAACAACACTATTGTCTAGTGAGAGTAACGTTACAAGGACCCTGTAATAATAAGAGCCTGTTAGGAACTCAGTTTTAAAGGAAACAGGGTAAGGGGGAAATTCTGAGGCAGCTGGTCGGCTGGTTTGTTCTTACCTGACTCTGGTGGATACCGACCCCTGCTCACCTATCCACTCCCCTCAAGCTTCAAAAGTCAACCTAGCATGAACTTCACAAAACAAAAACTCAAAGATGCATTCTTAATCGCCTAACTACATTTCATTGTTTATAAATTAGCTCCCTCCACCCCCAATTTATAAAGTCAATAGTCTTAAAAAACAGGCACAAGACAGAATGACACCGAAATTCCCGCGAGGGAACAGACTTCCAAAGTCATCACTCTCCTATAACCCTGAAGTCCATTCCTTGGCTAATCCCACCCATGCCCTATGACAGAAAGAAATACCGCTGGCCAAGCAGAGGGACTTTGAACTTGACACCACGGTGGAACTGACACCGACCTGTGCTGAACTAGGAAAGAGGGCAAATTCTAAAGTAGGGAACTACTCAGGGAACTCAGCCTTTATTAACTAAACAGGGAAGCACAGATGTTTAACTCAGGAAGAGCCGCCGGTTCCTAGAGCACATCTCACATATCATCTCAGTCTCACTGCTCACTCTGGGATGCGAGGACTGAAGACGGCTCACGGAGGTAGACAGTGCCCCCAGTATCGCAGAGATGGACCCTGTTGAGGCCTGTGGGTGCTCAGGGACAAAGGTCTAGCAGAGGGTGACACCATGAAGGATACTAAACAACAACTATGCTGAGTGCAGGCCTCATGGGGCCAATTTTCAGGGCAAATGGGAGAGTGGTGGAGAGAAGAGGGTACCGTCAGACATTTCCTCTGCACATAAAAAATATCAACCTCTCTAACCAAGAGCACTTATAATGTGTCAAGAACCCACTAAGCACTTTCTATACAATCCTCCGTTTAACATATGTTGGAACATTCTAGACTTTCAGGGGTGGGAATGGCAGTGGTGCCAGAGGGACTTCAGGAGCTAACCCCCAGTCCAGTTCTCAGTGCAAGAATCTGTCTTCTTACAGGTGAGATTCTCTGAGGGAAAAGGACTCCTCCCTCCCATGGGATTAATGTGACATGTGACAGCTCCACAGAGTGAAGAGTGAGACCCATTCAATGATGCAGCCACCAGGGCACCAGGGAAGCACAGAGGGTGCATGCCTCAGAAGTGGCCCTGCCCTGAACACACACACAAAAAAAACCACAGAAGAGCTCATCTGGGACCATCCCCTGTGATATGGGCTAAATCATTCCCTCATAAAAAAGATATACTGAAGTCATAGGCCCCGGTATCTTAGAATGTGACCTACAAGGAAATGGTGTCTTTATAGGGGTCATCAAATTAAAATGAGGTCATTAGGGTGAGCCCTAACCCAATGTGGCTGTATCCTTATAAGAGGAGAGATTTGGGCACAGGAATACACATGCACACAGGAAGATGATGTGAAGACAGAGCGAGAAAGGGCCATGTGACTGGGCAGATGCGCCCACAAGCCGAAGGGAAGGACGCTAAGAATCGTAGCAATCACCAGAAAAGGAAGAGGCAATACAGGAGTTTTCCCCAGAGCCCTCAGAGAGAGCATGGCCTCGCTGACACCTTGATTTCAGACATCCAGCCTCCAGAACTATGAGACAATACATTGCTATGTTTTACAACCCCCAACCCAGTTAGTGGTACTTTATCAGGGCAGCCCTCAGAAACCAGTACTCTGTTAAAACCAGTCCTTATCAGAAGCCCTCCAGCCAAATGTGTTACAGAACTCTGACTTTTTTCTCATTGTAGAAAGATGGTTCTGATTATTTCAATGATTATGTAACATTCCCAGGAGAGGCGTGGGGTGGGACCCATACTCAAATGTTAACATGTGCGCTACAACGTGTGTGTACATTAAGTATTCTACCTAAAACCAGGAATTCTGTCAAGTCCATTCAGATCAGGTGTTGCTATGAGGTTTTCTACAAACCTACAAAAATTTTTTCGGTTTCCAGGGTTTCTGATTTTTCCAACTGCAGTTAAGGGATTGTGGACTCGTCCTAAGTTGCACAACAGCCCTTATTCCTCATGCTACCCTGCTGGTCACATTCAGACTGCTCTCAAAAACACAAAGAACCGCCGATGAAATCCTAGAATTCCTCAGGGAAACCAAGTATCCTCTTAACTCTCAGAAAATAATTTGCGAAATAATTTTTTTCAAGTTTTATCTTCAAGGCTTTTAAACGTGCAAACAAACCACCGGACACTTGACCTTCCCATTATGCTGAATTCTGTTCTGTAGCACCACAAGACTTTTTAAAAAACTGAATTTTAAAAGAGGAAAAAAACAGTTATGCTTCATTGGATTATCACAGGGAGAAAAAACTAGAATCAATATAAGGAGGGCCAGATTATGATAATCCCCCCCCCCAATGCTATTGAGAGGAGTGTCGTAGGGCATGCATTTCCCCTCAATCATGCAGACACTCACATTGGATTTCCTGGACTCATATATTGTTGAGAAGAAAGGAAGCCTTGAGCAGTGTTAAAAATCTTGGTTGAGCCCTAGCCAGTTTGGCTCTGTGGACAGAGTGTCAGCCCTCAGACTGAAGGGTCCCAGGTTTGATTCCAGTCAAGGGTATGTACCTCGGTTGCAGGTTCAATCCCTGGCCACAGTCGGGGTGCGTTTAAGAGGTAACCAATTGATGTGTCTCTCTCACATCAATGTTTATCTCTCTGTCTCTTCCCCTCCCTTCCACTCTCTCTCTCTCTCAAAAAAAAAAAAAAATTCAATGGGAAAAATATCCTCGAATGAGGAGGTGAGGATTAACCCCCCACCCCACAAAACAATCTTGGTTGACCTGCTCTGAAATCAACCAAGTGCAAACACTGTAGCTCCCTATCATGTCCCCAAAACTGGATGCACACTGGAGATTTTTTCCTTGTGTTCAGATTTTTTTAAATCCACCCTTAAGTTACCATGTTAGATGAGACCGACTAAGGCAGTGGTTCTCAACCTTCTGGCCCTTTAAATACAGTTCCTCATGTTGTGACCCAACCATAAAATTATTTTTGTTGCTACTTCATAAGTGTCATGTTGCTACTGTTATGAATCATAATGTAAATATCTGATATGCAGGATGCTTAGGTGACCCCTGTGAAAGGGTCATTCGACTGCCAAAGGGGTCGAAACCCACAGGTTGAGAACCGCTGATCTAAGGGCTTCTCAAGACAGCCTAAGGTAGGTTCTATTTATTAGAAGGCATTGTTCCTGCCCACCTCCTAAAGGCATGTGTCGGAGCATTAATGTTATGCAACTGTTTAGATAATTCTGTTTTATGAATATACTAGAGGCCCGGTATATGAAAATTTGTGCACCTGGGGGGGGGGGGGGTGTCTCTCAGCCCAGCCTGCATGCTCTCACAATTCGGGACCCCTTTGTAGTGTTATTGATTTTTTCCCAACCTTGGAAAGGCTTCCTTTCAAAATAAAGGTGCATAAGCCTCAATATGGATGTGAATTTTCACACACCTAACAAACTCTTCAACAGTCCTTCATACGAGCAGATGATTGAGAAAACAGTTGCAATTAACCTCGATTTTTTGTGCAGCTGACATGGATTGAGATACTATTAACAAGTGATCATAATTATGTGCCACAAATATATGCCACTTGTGGATGTAGCAGGTGGTACCACAAAGTGAGACATGATCTCTCTCTTCACTGGGTCATTAGGGGAGTAAATGGTTTAGATTATCCCAAGCAAGGTGAACATGCAAGTGCATGTCCCCATTCTGCAGGTGTAATATTCAGTTACTACACTGAAAAAGCAGTCTGAGACCTCAACAATTAACGTTCAGATAGCATGCCTGCCTGCAGCATGCCTCCTTATAACTGAACAACCTGACTCAGACATACATGATCTGAATGCAAGAAATGGCTTGTGTGGGGCAACAATGTGTTCCAGCCAAATACCACTTATTAACTGCCAATTAGATTTATACTCCATGTATTGTATGGTCTATACTTTTGAGGTCCTCAGGCTTGAGCACCAGGCAGGCAAATTAGGGAACCTCTGGCCACCCCAACCTTGATGATTAAGCACCTCATGGATAAATTTTGCCACAAGCTCCAGCCTCCTCTAATCCACATCTTGTTAATGCTGCCAAATATTAACCCAATCACCCAAACCAACCACGTGGGAATCACCCACTCCGAGTTGGTTCTTGTAACCTCAAAGATAAAGTCCAGGCTATTGTGACATACACAGTCTGCCTGGCTCTGGCCCCTACCTGCCCCTACAATGTCACCTTCCATGTGCCATACACATCAAGCCAAAGGGGACTTTTACTTCTCTGAGCACACCATGTTTTTCCCTCTGCTGAAAATGCCCTGCACCTACCTTTCCTGCACATAACCTTTGCGACGAACTCCACTGTCTCTGACAAGACTTCCTAACCTCCAAACCCCACTCCTGTTGGCAGAAGTCTATCAGTACAGTGATTGTTTACTTCTGTGTGTATTTCTGCTACCAATCTGGAAGCTTCTTGCAAACACAGCCATGTCTTGGTTACTTGGGTATATGACATTCCAGTCACACAGTAGGTCTGCACCAAGTAATTGCTTTACAGGGTATTGTGACAGCCTGAGGGCAGGCCAGGTATATGGGGTCTGGGGAAGACGTGGCTAGGGCCAATCTCAAGCTCTACAGTGGAATGATACTGGGAAATGTCATTGTCCATATCATGGAACATACATTCTGAGCAATGGCCACCTCTCAACTTCTCAACTACAGCCCTGCTAAGATAGGAGTATATTGGCTAGAAATAAAAGAGCTTCACTTGTGATTTCTTGGTTATTTTTCTCACATCCAGAACGAAACAAAGAAAGCCAATAGGATTGGAGCAGAAGCTGAAAGTGAAGGATAATCTGCTCTGTGGGCGTCTGAACAAAAGGCAATTAATCAAGGATTAAGGCTAAATCAATCCATAGAGAGCATGTAATGGCAGCATGCTGAATGCTGAAAACTAGCATGGCAATTAGGTAGGAAAAGCCCACAGTGGGTAATACATTTGCCGGGTCGATGAATATCTTGCAGGGAGTCTCACAGAGCCCTTTCCCTGTAGACCAACAGAAACCAGGGGCTTAACTCCGACTCAGAAAAGCATGGAAGAAAGTCGAGCAATTTGACTTTCATCTCAATGCGGTGAGAGCCACCCAGCCAATCCCATCCTACGAAGGCATAAAGATGGGGCCAGGCGACCTACAGACAACTCGCTGAAAAGGAATAAGAACTCAGAAGCAACCTCAGCCTCCACCTGAGCAAGTCAGGATCAGGAAGACCACACGGAGGCTCCCCTTCGTAGACCCTCCAAAGCTCGGATGCCTGGCTTGCTCTCCCATTGCTTCATTCAACTAATATTCACTGAGCACCTACTATATGTCTCAGGCACTGGTCTAGGCACCTGAAATACAACAGGGAAAAATCATTGAAAACTCCCTACCCTTGTGGAGTTGACACTCTAACAAAGGGAGACAGGTGGCAAACAACACAGAATAAATTAGTATAAGTGTGTTAGAACATTTCAAATACTACAGAGAGAAAAATACTGCTGGCAAAGAGACTGATGTTGGGAGGTGGACAAAGATTCTAGAAGAGGATGGTCCAGGAACCTCTCTGAAACAGTGATTTTGAACAACTTGAAGGAAATGGGAAGTCATCAATTGGCGGGGAAGAGCCTTCACAAGAAGATAACAGTCACACATTTGACAAAGATAGGATTTTTTTCTTCTTTTATGTTGGCCTTGATTTACTCAATTAAGGGTGGGATAGCAACATGATTGAGGGCATGCACGTTGCATGCAGTAAGACATACACAGGTGTGTTTTGTGGTTCTGCCACCCACACCTGGAAATTATCAGATGTCACGATCTCCATCAGCTAACCTCATCCAATGGTGAGGAGGCGCACCCTATACTTGAGCAGCTGGTGAGCTGCTGTTGTTCCTGGTAGTGGATATTAGACCACATCCCAAGGCTGTCCCCTGCCCCTAGGAACTGTGGGCCCTGCGACCTGAGAAACTTAAGACACAATAGCTCGTTCTCAGGGATGCTGGTTTAAGAGTTCAGGACGTGCATATGGACTACATCTCATAAATGCCGTTTTGCATGTGTTCCCATTCACCCCTGCCACTCATTATTTATCTTACAGTCTCAAAACAATAACAATTTATAAGCTTTTGATTCCATGGCTGCTATAATAAATCTTGACTTGGGAAAAAAAGACAAAATAGAGTTCAAATATTGGAGGTCACAGAACCTAACATAATTCCATTTGGCAAATGGCAAAACTTGTGTTATGTCAGTGGTACAACTCAACCATTTCCCTCTCTATTCTCAGCCACCACACCTCATCTATATATATAAAAGCCAAGCAACCGGAATGATGGAACGACTGGTTGCTATTGTGACATACACAGTCTGCCTGGCTCTGGCCCCTACCTGCCCCTACAATGTCACCTTCCATGTGCCATACACATCAAGCCAAAGGGGACTTTTACTTCTCTGAGCACACCATGTTTTTCCCTCTGCTGAAAATGCCCTGCACCCACCTTTCCTGCACATAACCTTTGCGACGAACTCCACTGTCTCTGACAAGACTTCCTAACCTCCAAACCCCACTCCTGTTGGCAGAAGTCTATCAGTACAGTGATTGTTTACTTCTGTGTGTATTTCTGCTACCAATCTGGAAGCTTCTTGCAAACACAGCCATGTCTTGGTTACTTGGGTATATGACATTCCAGTCACACTGCGGCGGCCAACCAGCCTGACTGGCCCCCACAACCACCTCCCCCAACTGCCTGCGGCCCCTCTCCCCAGCCTGCCCTGCCCCCGATCGGTCCCACCCCACCCCAATTGGGGGTGGGGCCGGCTGGTCAACCACCCATGGCCCCTCCCCCTGGCCAGCCCTGCCCCCAATTGGCCCCTGTTGGGGCAGGCTGGCCAGACCCCACCCATGCACGAATTCGTGCACTGGGCCATATATATATATGGGCCATATATATATATTTTTTTTTTTCTTTTTTTCTCCTTCATTTCAGAGAGGAAGGGAGAGGGAGAGATAGAAACATCAATGATGACAGAAAATCACTGATTGGCTGCCTCCTGCATGCCCCCTACTGGGGATCAAGCCTGAAACTGGGGCATGTGCCCTGATTGGGAATTGAACTTTGATTGCCTGGTTCAACACTCAACCACTGAGCCACACTGGCCGGGCCACCACGCCTCTTACAGGGCAGAATAAATTCATTTGTGCTGAGGCTACTGCACCAATGCTGGTGTCCCTAGTTTTCTAGATATGATATTTAGACATGTTTAATGAGTTAAAATATTTTTTCCAGGATATATGTTTTCATTTTGCTCTAAGATCCATGACCATTTACCCTTCCAAGTACAATAATTTATAATTTTCTATGAGGAGGATATTAAAAGGATTTTTTTTAAGTTGAATACTATTTTATTTTATTTTATTTTTTATTGCTTAAGGATTTCCAACCACAATCGTAGTGTTGGCTACAACTTCCATACTAACAAAAAAATGTCAGGGGCTGCCATGCAGAAGAAGAAAAGCGTGTCCACCATGTAACTGTTATTCCTGTCTCCTGATTTTTGTTACTTTAAAGTCCCGCACACTACCTCCAATGACAGTATCTGTTCTCTTGGTTATTGTCAGTCTTCTCCACTGGCTGAAGTTCCCAGCAGGTACAGAGGCAGGTGGCCTCAGACGGCTGTGCAGCCCAGCAGCCGGACACTGATGGGCACTTGGCCTCTTCTGTTTATACTAGCCTTCCTAGCCCCTATAGCCCGAGAGTGGCCCCTGAGGTGCTCAGTGCATATCTGTTGAGTAAATTAGTTTCCCCTCAAGGTTGGGAGGTCACTTTGACTCTAACTGGTGCACTCTCAATTTGGGAGCTTGCAAATTGCTTTTTATTTTGTTCTCTGCCACACTTCTCCCCTCCCCTAATAAAAACAAACAAATTTTAAAAAGCAGAGCCAAATGTAGTTGTCGCTAGCACAACACAAGGGCAATTTAATGATGACTAGGGTAACACCTAGGATTGGCCTGCAGGATTAGCCTGCATGCAGGTGAAGATGCTGGGGCCCTCTCTGCACAGGTAGGGGTACCACACACAACTGCTGAATCTCGCTGCTTAGTTTATGGGTCTTACCCCTAACCAGTTATTGCTAAACTAAGATGCTGGCTTTGTCATCAAAGCTTTCTGTCCCATGTCATGGTCGGAATCAAATTTTAATGGCAATATCCCTGCAGTAGGATGATGCCTGATCTCTTGGGATCTGCAGTTCTATGCAGGTGGTGTGATGAGGGCCATTTCATCTTCCATTCTCACTCTCTCTTGCTCCCTGACATGAATACCTTTCAGCTAATAATCCTTTCTAGCTGTTAAATTCTTTATTTTCTTCAAAAACAGTGTTCCACTGGTGCACATGCACACAAGGAAAACCACTTAACCTTGATGTGTGGCCTCCCATTAAAAAACAAAGAGTTGAAGAGAAGATTAATTTTTTAAAACCAGCTAACAAAAGGGGCAAATTCTTACAAATCAATTCTTAATTGTCTTTGATTGCCATCCTCACTCAGCCCAATGCTTCAAAGCTGCTAAAGTGTATACTGAAAATTAAATCAACCAACCCTGGCAAGGAGGCTCAGTTGGTTGGAACATTGTTCCCTGCACCAAAAAGTTGTGGGTTCAATTCCCGGTCAGGGCACATACCTAGGTTGCAAGTTCGATACCTAGTCGGGGTGCATACAAGAGGCAATGGATCAAAGTTTCTCCTCTTTCTCTCTCCTCTCTTTCTAAAGATCAATGAAAAAGACAAGACCTCAGGTAAGGACTTTTAAAAAAAATTAAACTAATCAAGTAAAAACAAGAATAAGAGAAGGAACAAGTCAAACTTAAATGAATTTTAGCTCAATGAAAAGTGTCAAGCGTAAGGGAAAAAGAGGTACTCCTGAATGTCTAACACAAATATATTTAATAACTATTCGGTAACTAATGGATTAAAAGGATAGTGAGAAGACAAATTATTTTAAAGTAACGAACAAGCCTTGTCAATGAATCAAACTAAATAGTCACATGAATGTAATACCAGAGAGTGTCCAAGAACAAATCTCTTTCAGAGATCACTCACTGATGAGCCCACATAAAATGACACCTCTGAAGACCTCATCACAACAGGGTACAGTACGAAAGAAAAGTAGAATATACTCCAATGCCTTCAAGCCCGCTGCACCACTTCCTTTAGTGAAACTAGAGACTTCCTTGAGGCTCAAGCGCATCTACTTAGCATGGCAGATCTTGGCCAAAATAAACTCATTGACCCTGTGAACAGGGCTGAAGGTTTGCACACCTGTGTGGGCTAATGTTCCTGAAGATCGCAGCCCCAGGACTCCGCATGACCTCTGCTCAGAACACATGACCAAACGCCTTCAATGGCGGGGTTTCCAGTCACTGACCTGAGTCAGAGGTGGCTTATAATTCCATGGAATCCTCTTGCCCAGGGCTGATGAGTAATAGTGAAGTGAGCACAGCCGCTTACATCACTGAAGCGGTGCTCTTTATGTATTTCTGTTCAACTCCAGTGACCCCACTGAATCTATGGTCTCTGTGTTTCCACTTAGTCTGAAGTGACACTGTTAACTACCCCTGGGAGTTGATGATATGTCACACGTATCATGTGCTGTTCCAAAAATTTCCACAGAAAATTCCTTTCTCCAAGAGAAGAAAGCAATCCTTTGTTTTCAGCGATGATGTCAATCAGGAGCTGGTATTTTAACCTTTCTTCCAGTAACTACTTCTAAGATGAAAAAATAGCTCACATATGTCTCAGCTGAGAGAGTACAGCTCATGGTTCAAGATCTCGTGATTATTTTGGCTGATCCAGTTTTGGTGACAACAGCAGGGCAGGAGGGATTTTCTATAAGATCTAGACCTGGGCCTTTAGATGGGTCAGAAACAAAGCCCCCTTTGATTTCAGGAGGGTAGCCGGCCGTCTCACCCAGGCTCGACCCACAAGTCCTGGCCAGTGGGCAAGATCACACGGGGAAGCTGCCTACCTACATGTGCTCCTGCCAACCTGGGTACCAAGAAAACCAGGCCAAGCATGGAGAGAGCACAAATATTTACTGTAAGTGAAGGTGTGCCAGGTGACCCTCTGTGGAATTCTGAGCCACTGAGAGCATAGCTGAGACAGATTCTGTAAACACCTGAGAGCACGTGCTTCTGCCATCACCCTGCAGGTGAATGACCTCAAAAGCCTCTGGGATCCAAGCTGAGAGATTAGCAGGCTCGCTTCAAGCAAACCTGGAGAATGGGAAAGCCTCTACATTGCTAGCACATTAAATCGTCATTAACTCAAATTGCAAAGGAGGGAACCCACAAGAAGGAACAGATTTCTGCCAAGGTGAAAGAAATGATATATACATGACTTCCCCTGAAAATTGATTTGGAAAAGCCCTAAGAAATACTGCCTGATGAAATAAACATCACCTGGAATGAGATTAAAAAAGAAATCAAAACCCTCCCACTCCAACACAATGGTCATAACCACAAAAACCTCAGTTTTATTAACAGCCTCTATGATGTTGTCAATAAGTATATAGGGCTCCCCACCATCACCAGACCCACCAAACAACCCACTTTAGAATAAATTTTTTATGCTCCTCAACTAGCAAATGTCTGTCATTCTGTTCCTGCCTTCATCTTGTCTCTTTCTGTTATATTCTACAGTGACAAGAAAATGTCCTAAACATGTTGCTTTAAATACCATTTAGTTTCAATACAAGACTCCCCCCGCAAAAAAACAAAAACAAGCCTTTTTAAGAAAAATGTCTGTGAGAATCATGCCCTTCCTTTTCTCCTGCCTAATTAAATATTTCTGTTTTCTCTCTTCTCAATTTCACCATCATCTTACTCAAATTATCATGGGAATTAAAATTCACCTTGTCCTCAGAGACATTTTAAAAAAAGCAATACCACATGTTCTTTAAATTCCCTCTTATAGTTTAGTTACTTGTTTCCTTTTCTTTGTTTGATTGGCATACCCTAACTCACATGCATGTAAACAATATACTCATCAAATCTGAGTTATTCTTTAATAAGATATTTCACTTTAGAAATACTTTTTTGAAAGTACCTGGCTCATTAACATAAAGGTGTGGCCTGCACTCCAGGTTATTTCAGGCTTTGGCAATATACAGACATATACTAACTGGTGAAACTAACAGTTTATGAATCACCATCAAATGAGACAGTAAAGAAACAGAAAAAAATCACGTGTTAATCATATAGTGTATTCGTATGTATGAGTAGTAAGGGTGGGAAACGACAGCAAAACCCAAAGGCAAACTTCAGTTGACTGTGTCCTGGGCTTTAAGTTTTGTTCTCTCTAATTAATAATAACAATACAAATAGATTTAGAATAAGACATGTAAGCCAAATACTAAGGGGAAGAAAGATTTCTATCACTGCCAAGCAAAAATTCAGATATAAACCATAAGTCATTGTTCAAGTAAACACTTCACAACCCTCAGATGTTATTTCATTTCAGGCCAAGTTCAGCTGGTGTCTCCCTCTTTTCCAGTGAGATTTCTAAGTCAGAAACACTCAGAAAAGAGAGACCCAACACAAACAGGAAGAAAAACACAATTGTTTCCTCCTTAACCAGTGACTTCTAAATCAGAGAAAAATTCCCAGAAATTAAGTGGTCTACATTTTCTATGATTTCAAAAGAAAACTAAAGTATCCATGTGCTTTCCTTTTATAATAAAAAGCGTATATGCTTCTAAATAGCCCAGCCAAAGATGAGACGCAAAGAGTAAAGAAATCAGGAGAGTTCAGATGACAATGTTTTTCAATCTCATTCTTTGCTCCTGTCCCGTCTATACATACAAGGAGAGCAAAACTGATCAACTACAGCTAACCCTGAACACCAAAGAGAAGTAACTTTATAAAGAAAAATCTTGGTATGTGCTAGGAGAATGCCACAGATATAAAAACAGCACTAGACCAAACTCCAACTCCATGCCAATAGTAGATACTATGCATTCATATAATAAATACACAGTGGTGTCTTTGTGCTTACCTATAATTGTCCTCAAGGCTCACGGAAAACAGGCCACCTCTCCTGCCGGAAGGCGTCAGATTGGGCTAGTGTTCCGGTAGCACAGCTGGAAATTCACCTCGAGGACCCTCGGATCCTCGGGCTCTGGTCTGTCTTCTCCTTCCCTGTGTTGAAATGCTGCCAGCACACACCTCTGCTGGTTCTCGGGGACCCCCAGCAAGTTTTAACACAACTGAGGAGGAATGCTCCGAGCTGGCTACTTATCCTGATGATTCACTTCAATGACAGCTAGAAAGAAATGCTCCTTGGTGGAAAAGGAGTTGAGTCAAGCTCCACCCCTACCATAAGCCTAAGTAACCCCGCCCAGCTCGGCATTCAGCTGACACAGCCACACCTGCCAGAACGCTGTTACCTGCAGCATTGCTTCTTCAAATGACAGTTCTCGATCATAGAAAGATGAATGGGGGACATGCCTGACAGGACAGGCAATATCCATAAAGCACATGGTTTTCTAAGTAATATAACCTGGGATTGGGCTGTTTGCTTGTTTAAAATGGTGCCCGAGGTTTCAAATAGAACTATGATACAAACTACACCACCAAACAGAAAAGATGGGGGGATTTAGTATCACAAGAGAGACAGCACCTCCCTATGAATCCAACATCTCTGGTGTGTAAACCATTTTCAGATGCCAGGCATAGATCAAGGGTCCCGAGTCCCATTTGAGGGGTACAGTTTACAGAACTGACCACCCTTTATTCTGCTCAACTCCCAGGGCCAAGTAAAATGTGTGCTCTTTCTCAGGCTTGTGACTGGCACTAAAGGACTCCTTTTGGCTCTTGCTTGAAGCAGGTCAAACCCCACTCTACAACCCCACAGGTGTGGCTGACACAGGAAATGTTCTTTCTTACAGCAAAAAGCTAACTTTCCATATGAACTCCAATTTTGTGGCATGTTCATTCATTAAGTGTTCCTGGCATGTCAAATGAGAAACTCTAAACTAGACTTTCGAGTTCCCACAGGTGCTCAAAGGCTAGGATTCCCGGAGGTGCTGGAATGACAAAACAGATCACCAGGGCAGCCAGCGACCTCTGGTGGCTGGGAGGATCACTGACGTCTTGGTGGAGAAAGTGGGCACTGGGCTACTACTACCAGAAACCCTGTCCTCAAAAATACACCCTCATAGATAGTTCCTCACAGGTTGACAGTTCCAACCATTTTCAGTAGAATTCTTGAATAAGAAAAATACCTCAAGGTTTAAGCAGAAAATGAGGACACATAAGTGCTAAACAATCTCAATTTAAGAGCAGATACTCCAAGTATTAATATAAAAAGTGAAGACAGAATTCACATTTCTGATTAATAATCATTTTCCCACAGCCAAACATTTCATTTTATCATGTTTCCTCCCTCTCTGTCCACAGTTCTGCCTTGGAAAAAGGCATTGAAAAATCTTATTCTGGGAGAAGGAAAAAGCCCATACTTAATTTTTCCAACTACAATTTTGCTACCACCATTAACAATCAAACTTACTGACCACATGGTGTGCATCCACTTTCAGGTTAACTACATCTTTCTCCCAACTCATGAAGATCAGCCTTGGCCCAACCTCCACTAAAATGCAACTAAACCTGGTCAACAACAATCTTAACACTGAATTAGGAAATGGTAGCAATGGCGGGAGCATTAGAAACCTTAGTTCAAGTCTCTCCATCCAGAGGAAAGTGAGACCCAAACAACCAGGGAAGCACCACGATCTAGGAACAGACGCTAAAGTAGATTAAACACAAACAATGGGTCTCAATGCTGAGTTACTATCCCTGCTCCCATTACACTACTATCTGAGGGTATCCTGAAACTTCTCAAATCTAATATTCTGAAAAGAAAAACAAACAAACAAACAACAACAAATGATGTTCCACAAAGCAGCTATGGAGAAAAGAGACAAGAATGCAGACACTGGACAAGCAATGGAGCATGGCTTAGGTCTAAGACTAATCTACAGCAGGCTTTCTTAACCTGGGCTCTACGGACGTTGGGGGCCAGCTAATTCTTGATGTGAAAGGGGGTCTGTTCTGTGCATTGTAGGATATTTAGCAGCATCTCTGGCCTCTACCCGCTAGATAGCAGCTCTCCTCGGGTGTGACAACCAAAAACTATCTCCAGACATTGCTAAATGTTCCCTAGGAGGCAAAGATGCCCCTAGTTGAGAACCATTGGTTTAAAAGGACAGGACTTTGTGCAGAGTGAAGTGGCTGGTGCCCTTGGAGAAGGGGTGGAAGCTGCTTCTGAGGTGATATGTACAAAGAAAGGACAATTGCTGCTGTAAATAGGAACTAGGTAGAGGGAAGGGCAGTTTATAGACTGCTCCAACTGAGGGCTGCTGCTGCAGAGAAGTAGAAGACAAGGTCATGGGCTGAGAGTGGGAGAGGGATTAAAGACTGAGCCAAGAATATCAAGGTCTGGAACAACTGGGGAGCAAAAGGAAGCAGAGGTGGGCTGAGTCAAAGAAGCTGAGCAGCACAGAAGTCTGATGGCAGATAGCGTCATAAACTCAGAGGCCCGCATGTATGACACTGCAGGTTCCCCCCACAAGTCAGAGGGCTCAGGAAGAAGGTATCAGGGGTGGATGGATGAAAGTGACTGGAATTCTTAAACAGATATGGACACAGGGGTGTCACAGATGTGCTGTAGTTTCCAAGTCATTGAGGTTATCAGTGGGGCAGAGCAACCTTGAGTCCACTGAAACTGAAAACAAGGAAACCTGCTAGGAATGTGTTGCCAAAGAATAAATAAAGATGAAGAAAGTCTAAAAAGAGGTATCACTGAGAAGGAAATAAAGAGTCTATAGAAATAAATCAGGAATTATAGGCGAGTCATACAGACCAAGAAGCTCCTTATAAAACATAACTGAGAAACTGTAAGCACTCTTGATGATCAACCAGAAAGAAAATAAAGTACAGATATCTATATGTTCATGTCCTCAAGGAATATTTTAAAACATGGGAAAACTTTCACAATATACTGTTGAGAATCGTGAACTATAAAACTATAAATAACATAGCCCAATTTAAAATTTTACATATTTTATGTATCCATTTTTATAGCTTCTGAGTCATAATCTCCATCAAACAAAAGCAGACACAATGAGATTTCCGAGATTTAAAATAAACCCTAAGAAAATGGGATTCGAATCTTGGAGAAGAAGGCACAAGAGAAAGCTGGTTGGAGAGAAAAGGAGGGGAACATGGAGCGAAAATAGTCAAGGGTCAAGGGCTACATAAGGTTGAAGAGGAGTTTTCCAAGCAAATACAGGCTCTGTGTTAATAACCAAATGATTATTAACACAGAGCCTGTATGAGCAAGAAGGGATTGGTGTCCTGAGGCAGAAACTTCAGCTTCCCGATGTGGGCAGAATGCATTTAGCAAAGGGAGCGCTAGGGATAGTAGCCTTTCCTGGAATTTCCCACTGTTATTACTGGCAAGGAAGGTCACAGGAGGCACACCTGTGAATGACCAGGGCTGGGTCTACCGGAAGGATTACCAAAAGGAAAGGCTGCTTCTAGTCTCACACCCCTTGGGGATTTTTTATTTTTTTTCAAAATAATGTTAAAAAATACATGGCAATTCTGTAATTCTATATTACTTACATTAAATGCACACCTTTTTATGGCTCTTAGCACTTCTGATATATTACCAAAAGAATGTGCTCAATATTGTTTACTACACTTAGAAAATTAGGATGGCTTATAAGGTGGAATTTTATGAAATACCACAAAGGGTCACATTGGACCAGTATGTTCCAATGGAAAGCAGTGAAGTGTGTGAAAGGTAATTAAATTTTAAGTTAACATAATCAAAGCGAGTAAGAAAAGTGTGAAAGCTGACTTCAAATCAAGATCTTTTAAAAACACAAAATTCGAACTTCAGAGTAGTACATATCTCAAAGACTTTTCAGTGTTTGTATTCTGTTTGCTTGGAGTTTCAGTCTTAGGAAGATTGGTCAATTACTGAGATCATCTTGAGATTTTTTGTTGATGTTGTTAAAAGCCAGCATGAATTTACCCATACTCTGCAGTTTCAAAAATCATGTTTCTAGAAATATTATAAGTTATCATAAAATATACACCATATAATACTGGTTAAAAGTTCTTAACAGGATTATAGCATTATTCCAAATATATAAACTATTTCCATATACATATATAAATATAGGCAAAGGACCAGAAGGAATTAAAACAAAATAGTAAACGCTCCTTCTCTCTCTGGCTATTCGAATTACAGGTGGATCACTGTTTTATACTTTATCTTTTCCAATGTCTAATTCCTTTATAGTCAGGGAGAAAAGAAAACAAACATGTGATTTGAAAATTGCTAAGGTCCCGGTCAAGTGACCTTAGCAATTGGTTGGAGAGTCGTCCCATACACCAAAAAGGTGGCAGGTTCAATTCCCCATCAGGGCACGTGCCTAGGTTTTGGGTTCAATCCCTGGTCGAGCATACAGGAGGCAAACTATCCATGTTTCTTTCTCACATCAATGTGGGGTTTTTTCCCTCTCTCTCTTGCCCTTCCTCTCTCTCTAAAATCAAGAAACATATCCTTCAGTGAGGATTTTAAAAAATTGCTAAGGATGTATTATCACCTATTTGAAAAAACAACAACTGAGTAACCAAATTTAAAAAAAAGTTTCCCTGTTTTGTTCAAAACTAACTACAGTAGAAGAGAAACTAGGACACTTGGAGGGGGAGGAATAAATCGAACAAAACAAGGATGACATGACACAGGCAAAAATCTTTCCATAACACAGGCAAGGTTTGGTGATTATAGCACAAAGTCTTGAGTTTTCTTACAAGGTCTTAAATGAAATCTTCCTAATGTGGATTAGCCTTTTCTTCCAGGCCTTACAAAAAAGAGGACAATGTGTAGTTTTTATGACTTGCAGGTTAACACAATCAAGTGACTTTATCAAAACAACTGAACAGAAAATGTCTCATTAAGATGGGGAAAGGTCTCTTGAATCTTTAAACATCATTTGGTAAACATAGTATCATGTACCTACTCCACTCCACATACTAGCCAAGACCCAGTCATGTGTAGCCTCAACCATTTAAGAGTAACAGTTTACAAACAGTTCTCTGACCTTCATTATTTTAGGTCAGTTACTCAGAGTCCTGAACACATTTTCACATGAAAGAAACACCTCAAACTTGTGACCCTGCCCAGTCCCTTTGGCTATATTGACCATCTAAAAGCAAATGACTCCCCAAGGCCTACCCAAGCCTGGCCTTTCCCTCGTGCTCCATCCTCATTCTCCATCATCTCCATCACATGACCATTTGGAGATCCAAGAGCCCTAACATCAACTTCTGGTTCTGCTTCTGCACCTGTTCCCCAGCTAACCCCTTGCACCTCAGTGGCCACCAACCAGCCAGCTGTTCAAGCTGGAATTTCCTCAGTTCAGTTCCTCTCTGTATCCCTCACACATCCAGTCCATCAATGGGCCCTAAATAATTAATCACCACACACACCAAAAAAATCCCCAACCATCCAGATGTTCAAACCATCCTCTCTCACACAAGCCATGGCCACAGCCTCTGGGGCAAACATTCTTACCTGCAACAATAGTCACACCAAGCCACTACTGTCTGGCAACTCTCCCTGCTGACTTTCCACAACTTTAAGCATAAAATGCAAATTCCTCATGGTGGCCCTCGCAGCCCTCAAGAGCCTGCTCTGGTCCTCTCCATCCTCCCTGTATTGCTCCCCCCCCCCCCCCCCGGCCTCTGGGTCTTCTTCAAACCTCTGAAGCTCACTGCCACCTGAACGCTGGGCATCATACCGGCTGTGCTCCTTTCTGAAACTCTGCTCCCAGAACTTCTCCTACTGGCTCTCGTCTTCTGAGGGAGGTGCAGTAAGAGTCTTTATGCTGATGGGAACATCAACTGGTAGCACACTTCAGGAAAGCAAACTGGTAATATGTACCCAAAGTATTTAAATCCTAATATTGCTGGATTTAGTAATCCCATTTCCGAAGAGGTACTCATATCATAAGAACATAATCTAGCTTAAAAAATTTCACAGCAATAGGAAACACTGAAGAGAAATGATTAAATAAGGTATTATATCCTGAGAAAGTGGAATGTGGCATAGCACATATTAGACTATTAACTGACCAAAAATAGGCTACAGACATTATGATGCAAATTATGTAAAAATACACATTCCCTACTAGATGACAACTAAAATGAAAATGCCAAATATTAAGAGTGATGCTCTTTCTGTTGCTGGTAGCTTTTTCCTTCTAACTTTTTTTTCCAGATTCAGAATAATGTGTATGTAATAACTTTTGCAACAGAAGGGGAAAACCCCTTCTTTTTTGTAACATAAATATATGCTATATAAATAGTTGTTAGCTTTTCAAGATACCACAGGAAAAACATGTAAAAGCCCAATGTTAGATTTAAAGCTTCCATATGAAAGACAGTAAATCAAGTGAGAAGAACACTATTTACAAAACTACCTTACAAATCAATGAAAATCTCAAAACTCAAAGGAAGAATGGACAAAGAATGAGAATCAGCACTTCATAGAAGAGAAAATACAAATATATGAAGAGATACTCAGCCTCACTGACTAATGGCATACAATTTTTACCTTCCATAATGGCAAAGATTAAAAGGCTGAAAAAATTGAGTAATATAGAACATGGGAAAAACCACTTTCAACTACTGGAGCTAGCAGAATCCCGTGTAATACTTGGGAGGGCAATCCCTGATATCGATGAACATTGTATATGTTGATGTCCTTTCATCCAAGAATTAGGCTGTAGGAATTTATCTACAGAAATACCCACACGTAGATACATCAATAAATACCACAGAGCTTTCAAAACATCATGGCAGAAGATAGGGTAGATATATTAATCTAGTATGTCTACCATGGTCCATTTTCTGAAAGCAGCAGCGGCTAACTTTGATGGAATTCTTAGTACAGGGATGTCTTGTTGTATTGCACTTTGCTTTACTGCGCTTCACCAATGTTGAGGTTTTTACAAGTTGAAGGCAAGACTCTCTACCAGTGCAAAGATGACAATTCGCTTTATTGTGGTGGTCTGGAGCTAAACCTGCAATATCTGCAGGATCTGCCTGTAAATGGCAGGCACTGTTCTAAGCCCTTTGAGAGCATCACGTACTTTAACCTTCATAATAACCCTGTAAGATAGGTACTGTTGCTATCCCTGCTCTACAGATGAGAAAACCAAGGCTTAGAGAAATTTATATTCAATGGCCCTCCGAGTATACATTTCTTCCATGCCTCTTCTATCTAGAATTCAAGCACGTTTAAAGAGGCAGATGGCCTGCCGGCTGCGAGTCTGACATGCCTGGATTGAAATACCACACCCACAAAAGTCCGGGGAAGTAGGAAAGACTATCACCAGTGAACAGAAATGGGATGGGTATGAGGGACAGAAAAACAAAACCAGAGCCCCCGTGTGTGTGGCAGAGAGCCACTGCATGGGTAGAAGTATTCTCTAGGTTCCAAAAATTCAAGTCAAGTGGTACAAGAGGCTGGGGAGACCTGGAGGCAACAATCAGGGTGATTAATCAGGAAATGTCACTTCCTCCAGCTTTTTCTGTTGCTACCATCATCGTGCAGGTGAAAGCAGAAGTGTGATCCTAAGACTGGAAGTACAGGCAGGAACCGAAAGATGGCCAGGAGGGACACGCAGGAGCTACATAATAGGCCACTGCTGGCCCATCCCACCCACGCTCTACACATGGCCTCAACCTGACAGTACAGTGAGAAAGGGGCAAACAGGAGTCAGCAATACAAAGACCAGACACAACCAAGAGTCACCAAATGTGAAACAACCAGGGCTGTGAACAAGGGGCGGGAGTTTGTAAGGGGAGTGTGCAAACAGAGCTGGAAACAGAAGAATTTTAAATATGCATCATTAATATCCTCATAAAAGCTGAGACGGTATCAGGGCATCAAAACAAGCACAGGCTGGTATGAGGAAGTAAAAGGGAATGAGAGGTCCAGGAGAAGGAACCAGGATTTTGAACCTCAAACCACAGAGCTGTGCAGCTGCCTCCCCAAGAAAAATATGGAATGTGGTTAACACCTTGTGGGGTTTTATATTTGAGAGAGAGAAGAGGAGGCTTAGCTATCCCCCACCCCATCATCCACACCAACCTCCATTTGTCCTTCTTGATTTAGAGAAGGGGCGCTTTCATCTTTTTCTCCATGCACACAGATTCACACACATGGGCAAATACAGGGAGACTGTGTCTTTGTTTCACAACGGATACTGTACTATTCTGCATATGACTTCTCATGTAGCAGTTTCTCATAGGAACCCCTCCCAAGCCAACTCTAACACAGCTCTAACTCTTTCTGTTCAATGGCTATATAAAGAGACACAGTACAAATATTCCATAAATTAGCCATTTTCAACTGATGCACATTTGCATTTTCAGTATCTTGCCACTGTAATGGTACAATAAACATCCTTATACATATGACCTTGCATACAGACACTTTTATTTCTAGAAGACAGACAGCCGGGAGAAAGGCTGCTTAGTGGAAAGGTATATTAATGTTTAATTTTAATATGCATTACCAGTCTGCTTTCCAAATAAAGCATGGTAATTCATGTTTCCCTCAGTATTATTAGAATACTGTTTCTACTACATCCTTGCTAGCAAGATGTGTTATTTTCTATTTTTACCAGTCTGATGGGTTTAATGTCTCCTTGTTGTTTTAATCTGCATTCTCCTAGCAACTGTGAATTATTTCTCATAGGTTTGCTGGCTGTCTGCATTTGCTCTCAGTTGAGTTGCATGTTCTTTGTCCATTTTCCCTGAGTCGTGTTTTTTTGTGGCTTTATTTTTTTTGCCAATTCATAAGTTATTAATATCATAGATAGCAACCCTTTGTCTATTATACATTTTTTATAAATACCCTCCCCAGTGTGTTCTTCTCCCTCACCCCCAAGATTATACAAGTAGTTGCTTGCATTTTTCTTGCAAATTTGAATTGCTTGTCATCATAGAAGATTTTGGGATTTATTTCTGATTATAATGTAAGACAGAGGTCGATCCCCCTCCCCACCCCTCTGAAAAGTTGATTAGGCCAATATCATCCAACAAATAATGTAATATCTTCTCAACAGTACTGAACTGTTCATCTTACTATACATTAACTTCTCTTACTTAATGAAACACAGTCCTGGATTCTCTATTCTGTTCTATTGAACCACTTATGCAATCTGTTATCAATAACACATTGATGTGGTCACAAAGACTTTCTTTTCATGTTGTGATCACCTGCAAGTCAACTTTTTCCTCACTGGTTTTCTTTTCCATATTTATCTGGGCTCTTCTCACGCATTATGCATTTACTCTTGTATATAAACTTCCAGATTATTCTATTCAGTTCAAAAAAAGAGAAAAAGAAAACCCCACTACTTTGGGAATTCAAAATGGAATTGCAATAAATGTATTACTTTTGGAATAACATATTTATGCTATTTTTTAAAATTTCCTATCTTTCACTAAAAAGGACACAGGTCCCTCACTTGTTCAATTTTCTCCTAGGGCATTTGCTGCTGTTGAGAAAAGGAATACTTAACTTCCATTTCCAGGTGCTCATTTTCAAAACAGAGACAAGATGACAATTTGTACAAACTTCTTTTTTATCAGCTATCTTGATAAATTTTCCTATTAATTTAGTGTTTGGTGTGTGGTTTTTTGTTTTTTTGAGAGAGAGGGTCTTGGATTTTCTAAACATACACACATTTCACAATCTTACTGCATTTTCTAGAACCTTTAAAACAATGTTAAATAATTATAAAAGCATACATCCTTTTATAATTCCTAATTATAACTGAAATAATTTTAGTGTTTTGCCTTTCAGGAAGTAAGAGTTGTTGGGTGATTTTTTTTGGTACTATATAGCCCTTTTTTTGTGTACTTTATTTTTATTCCTATATTGCTTTTATAGATTGTAATCCTATATAATAAAAGATAAACATGCAAATTAACCATCCCTCCACTACGCTCAAGCCACACCCACCAACCATGCCCACCAGCCAATGAGGAGTGAGTATGCAAATTAACCCGACAAAGATGGCGGGTAATTTGCATACACAGAGCAGAGTGGGAGAGCCAGCAGTTTGGGGGGACGTGGCTCCCTCGGTCGCTCCCTTGGGGGGACGTGGCTCCCTTGGTCACCTGATGGAGAGCAGAGCAGGAGAGCCAGAGGCTTGGGGGGACCCAGAACGCGGGGAGCACCAGGAATGCTGGGAATCGTAGTTCTGGTGGCAGAAGGATCTCCTAGACACTAGAGCAAAGTGAGCCTGGAGCAAGTTACTTTTGCGGTTGGGGATGGAGGGAAAGCAAAGGTGAGAGACATTAGTAAAATCAGAGTGTCTAGGAAAAATTAAAGGGAAGATATCCTAAAACTTCCAGGAAATCTCCACCAATGGAGCAAAGAAGAAAAAATGTCTCTATTATTCTGTGAGCAAAAAACCAAACTGGGGGGTCTCAGACAATTCGCTCATATGATTGCAAAGACAGACAGAAACTCCTGGATTGGAGAGGGCTCCCCTGAGGGCTCCCAGATTGGAGAGGGGGCAGGTTGGGCTGAGGGACCCCCCCTCCACCCCCCCATCCCCCTCCCAGTGCAGGAATCTTCATGCACCGGGCCCCTAGTACTAGTATATTAGGATTGGCTGCCTAACTTTATCAAATGTCTGGCCAGCCTCTATTGCATGTTGAAAACTTTTTGCCTTTAATATGTTGGGGAAGAATATGGGTGATGGTGATAAAAGTTCTGAATACCTAATCATGCTGGTATTACTAAAATAAGTATTGATTATAGTACACTGGCTTTTGATGCACTCAAGAGTGTATTTGTCAGTGAAATATTTTAAATTTTTGCATTTATTTCCATAAATAATATTGGCCTATTCTTTGCTTTAAAGTTTATCAGACATTAAAATTATGCTGGTTTTATAAAATGAAGTAGGAACCTTTTCATACTTCAGTATGTCCTAGAACAGTATAAATAAGACTCTTTCTTAAAGGTTAAATTTTCTGTTTTTTTAAAGGTTAGATAAAAGTTTCTGTTTTCTAAAGGTTAGATAAAATTTTCTGTTTTTTTAAAGGTTAGCTAAAACTCAACGGGAACCCCATGGGGTCCTGATGACTTTTTCAGTGGTGACTTTTAATCACATTTCCTACCTCTTCTACCATAACTGGCCTTTTCAAGTTTTCCATGCTCCCTGAATCAATTTTGGTAATTTGTATTTTACTAAAACATCATCTCTAAGTTTTCGAATTTGTTGTCATAGGGCTTCTTATAGCATTTTCCTATAAAGTTGGTTAACCGCCCTCTGTCTCCTTTCGTATTCCTATTATTTGTTTTTACTCTTTTTTCCTGTTAGAATGGGAGTTTTATTTTATTGGTTCTTTCAAATACTTAGCTATTAGAGTTAATTATGCTTTAAATTCTATTTTGTTTTATTAATTTTAACTTTTATCTTTGTTGCCTATTAATCCCTCCTTCCTCACTTTTTACTTTTTGTCTATTTAGTTGTTCTTTTTCTAATGTCTTATGATGCATACATCAATTCCTTGATTTTTCATCTTCTTTAATAAGGAAGATAGCTTTCCCTTTCTAGGTGATATGTTCTACAATGTTCAGAATTTTTATAAACAAGAAATAAAAGTACCTAAGATAACAATTCTAAGATTCACCATTCAAGTAAGCAATGGAACTAGCTGGCAGGGAGTGGGAAGCCAGCGGCAAGCTGAGGAAGAGCCGTCCCCATTTCCCTAGTACAGGCCAAGTTTAAACAAATTCTATTCACTCACAGGTTTAGAAAAAATTTACCACCAGAATAAATGCTGCAGCCAGTGCACCTTTGGCCTACTATTAAAACTTCTGTTATCAGAACAGTCTAGTTTACTCTTCCAAACCTAGGGCGCCACAGATCCTAAGTCAACAAAGACTCTGTCCCGTATCACGACAGTGAACTTACTGATGTAAAAATGCCGCTAACACATTTGAGGCTCAACTTCAGGACAGGTTTGTACAGAACTCCCAGGGAATCAGAAGAAATCACTCAGAACCCACGGCTTCCGGGTGCCACAATGAGTCAGAACCCACGACTTCCGGGTTCAAAAATGAGTCAGACCCACGACTTCCGGGTTCAACAAAGAAGTGCCTTTGTCAACGTGATTACTTCAAATAATAACTCTTAGAAGTTGATGCCGAAGGGACAGAAAGAGGGTCTGCATATCGCAGGGCGAGCGGCTCTGGCCCAGTCAGAAAAGCGTGAGGCCCGAAGCAGAGTTGCTGTTCCTCAGTCCTCACTAGAGGGCATTTCGGGTTTATAAGGTCCCTACGAGCCTAGGAAACTTGAAGGTGACGTGCAGCTGCAATCACATTTATTTATGCTCTGTTCATTTGGAATTACCTTGATGGTCGGGAAAGAGCTTGGGCTCGCATTTCCATTTTTAGACCCTCTGGCAACAGGCAGAGAAAGAGGTTCAACCTACTTCTGACAAATTTTAGTTCTGACTCATGTAAACAACCAACCGACTAAGCAAATACTTCCATTTGGGTTGCTACCCTCCGTCCTTGTAAGAACTGAAACCAAAAAGAAATTTTGAACATGTTCTATAGTTAATATTTTTCACTTGGTTCTTGAATATTTTCTCCGGTGAATCTCAGTACATAAATTACTACTATTGAATCCCCATCGCAACAGGGACTCTTTGGTGGTGGAAACCATTTAATGAAACGAGTGAGGAACTCACACCGCTGTCCGGCTACAAGCACTCCTTCTTGGGGAAGGAGCACAGTCTCACCTCACATGAACGTCCTGTTTCACAACCCGCAGATCCCGACAGCAGCCAGATGTCAGACACTGGTTCACGTGTGTGACTGTGCCCCAAGAACATTCCTGGGGGTGGACTTGGTTACTGCTGCCACTAAATTACAGAGATATTACAAAGGTGGCATGGAATCCAGGAGCCCTAACCTCGAGAGTCTCTTAGAACCCACCGGCTGGTTCTGCACAAGATTAACAACCCTAGAGCCGACCCTTGAACAACACAGGTTTGAACTGTATAGGCGCATTTATGTAAGGATTTTTCCCATAAATACTGTAAATGTATTTTCTCTTCCTTATGATTATTTTAATAACATTTATCTTACTTTACTGTAAGGACACAGCATAAAATACATCTATATATATAAAAAACTAGCAACCGGAACACCGGAATGACTGGAATGACCGGTCACTATGACGCCCACTGCGGCCAGCAAACCAGCTGATCGGGAGTGGGGTCGGCTGGCCAACCTCCCGAGGCCCCTCCCCCTGGCTGGCCCCGCCCCTTATCGGCCTCTCCCACCCCGATAGAGGGTGAGGTGGCCAGCTAACCCTCCTAGGCCGTTCCCCCTTGGCCAGCTCCACCCTCCATGGGCCCACCCCACACCTGATTGCCCCCCCCCACCCCAAGTGGGGCTAGCCGGCCAACCTCCTGCAGCCCTTCCCCCCAGCCAGCCCAGCCCTGATCAGGCCCCGATCAGGGAGGGCTTGCCGGCAACCTCCCACTGTCTCCTCCTCCCAACAGGCCTGGCCCCAATCCACCCCAATTGGGGCTGGGCCAGCCAGATCCCACCGTGCACAAATTCGTGCAATGAGCCTCTAGTACAGCAGTTCTCAACCTGTGGGTCGAGACCCCTTTGGGGTCAAACGACCCTTTCACAGGGGTCGCCTAAGACCATCGGAAAACACATATATAATTCCATATTGTTTTTGTGATTAATCACTATGCTTTAATTATGTTCAATCTGTAACAATGAAATTAGGGGTCACCACAACATGAGGAACTGTATTAAAGGGTCGTGGTATTAGGAAGGTTGAGAACCACTGCTCTAGTATACCATATAAAACGTGTTAATTAACTGTTTATGTTATGGGTAAGGCTTCAGGTCAACAGTACGCTATTAGTAGTTAAGGGGGGGAAGTCAGAAGTTATAAGCAATTTTTCAACTGTGTGGGGGTCATGCCTCTAATCCCAGAGTTGTTCAAAGGGCAACCTGAACAACTTAATTGTACCTTAATATATTCCTATTGCACCAGAGCAAACAATCATGGGCACAATGACCCCTACCCCTAGTCTACATGGATATTACACTAACTTACTTAGCCCATTCTTTGGGGCAGAGGGAATACTGTTCCAGAACTATGAGTTATAGTGCATGTTCAAGGCCCAGCGCTGCCTATAAAAACAAGCAATGTTTCCAATTCCCTAGGAAAATCTTTCAAATGGGTTGTTTGGTGGGCTGTTTTGTGTGCGGGTTTTTCTGCATGGCACTCTGGTTTTCATCTGTCAACATTAAATGGGATGATATCTGTTTTCCAAGTTCAATGGCCATCAACCACTTGGTATCGTTAAGAAATAAACTGGTTGGGACAGTTAAAATTTCCAGATATTCTCATATTATATTTTGAAGGACTTAAATTTCACTTTCTGGTGGAATATTTTTAACTATTTCTATTCTTTGTAAACAAGTGCAAGCTAAAGCTTAAAGAGAAGGGCGTAGATGGCAGATCTATAGTGCTTTACAGTGTGGAGAACAAGGGGAAGGGAGGCACCTGAAGAGGCTTTTCTTGTGCAGGGAGGAGTGGGGGGACCATATCTGAGGGCCAGCCACACTACCCTCACAAGGCAGTACTGTGCCATGTGATGCCTATGCAGATGCACAGGTGGGGATGCAATTGCTTCCTGCAGCCTTGTTGGTGCTGTTCATATGCCTAATGCCATCAGGGAGAGGCCATCACCAGGCCTCTGCCCAAATACACACATGTAGTGCCTCCAGTCACTGTCACTTCAGTGTTGTAGCCTGTCCCTTGTCTCTTCTCTCACCTGGCCTCTCTCTGCTGTTTTGTATTATTTTTCCCACACATCTTAAGCCCAAATGCCTTATTATCTACACCTAAGTTACTGTGACAGGCAAAGATGGATCTGTCTGCTGCCTAGGTGTGCGTGTCCCCCAGGACTTGCGTCTGAGGACAGGAGGTGGCGTCCCAGTGTGAACACAGCTCCACAAACACCGTAAGCTGGTTTCATCTGACTGGAAAACTTGGTGTCATCTTTAAACTGACTTTACTGAGCTCTACCAAGCCACACCTCACCTGGAAGTTTCAACCTGCACTCAATGCATCGGGGAGGCATCTTTAATTCCTCTGAGAATCACAAGGAATGAAAGGAATTAAGGAAGCCTTCATACAGAAGCTGGTGTTTGAACTTGATCTCACCAAGTAAGCGGGGTTGAGAGAGAGAGAGAGAGAGAGAGAGAGAGAGAGAGAGAGAAAAGAACCTGAGACATAGCATAAAGAATTGCACGGGGATGGGGGGTTTGGAGGATCAAAATCAGAACACACACAGGGAACTCAAGCAGTGCAGCTTGAGGAGAACACAAGTCAAGTTGTTGGTAAAACAGGAAGTGAGAGGGAATTGACCAGAACTGGACCAGAACTACACTCTATCTGAATACCAGGAAAAGGGTATGGAAACATGTTTCACAATAATTTTCTTTCTTTTCTTAATTCCTGGTGGTTTCCACCATTTCTCTTTAAGTCTCACCAAATAACTAAGGGAAAGCCTGAAATTTCAAGATTCTATATCCTTCATGTTTTCTATTCTTATTCTATACCAATGAACTCAATCGTCTCATTTCCCTCCCCCAACTGGCAAACTCCACAGTCCCTATCAGCTGCCCCGCCTCTCACATGCACCCCTCCCTCAGTCAGAATAACCCAAGCTACTTATGATTATAAAACAAACTTTCAAATATTTTTACCAAAAACATTTCTCCTAAATATAACTTCCATGATATTGAGAAAGGCCAAATATTTTTGCCAGGTGACTATATTTATCCTTCTTTCACTCTGTTATTCCTTTGGCCATTTGTGAACACAACAGATTAGGAGGTGTGCTAGCTCAGTGCTCTACTGCTCACACTCCTACCGACATGGGATTGTTTAAGGAGTGGCTAGCTTGGTGACCATAAAACCACTCAGTTCATTAGCAGCTAATTAAGAGGACTAATGATCTAAAAAGCAGGGAACACACATGGGTCATAATAAAGGAGGATACATACCTACAATTGATTGTATATTACTGCATTTGGCGTATCTTCTTAGAGTATCTTATTCATAAAATAATACTCAATTAGTCTAACTCTCAACCCAATTTCTCTTGGGGAGGTGCTCACAACCTATTGGCTATCTGCATCAAATACATATTCTATGTGATAGAATTCTGAGTTCCTGTCGTTCCTACTTTCTATTTTTAATCTAGTCTTTCCTTTTCTTTTTTCATCCTACTCAGTAGATTTCAGAGTTGGAGAGTTTCATTTCATCTTACAAAATATTTGATCTTTCTTTTGGTGCTTTTTTTTTTAGCACCTTCTTCCTTCTTTTTTAAGCGTTCAGAAAAATGTATAATACCTATGAAATTCTTTATGGAATGAATGTTTAATGGTACAAACATGACGGAAATTCTTAACCTGATTTTAAAAGACTAACTAAAGCTCAAAAACATGGAATTCCTATACATCATGACCTGCTGTCAGTTAACATAATGTCAAGTATCTGTAAAGTTATGAGTAATTTTCATCTATCTAGGTGCCTACTCATTCATTTGGCTGCAGTGATCCCACGAACAAAACGAAAACCTTTCCCATGGAAAATTCAAGCTATTAGAGCCAGGGGTGGGCAAACTTTTTGACTCGAGGGCCACAATGGGTTCTTAAACTGGACCGGAGGGCCGGAACAAAAGCATGGATGGAGTGTTTGTGTGAACTAATATAAATTCAAAGTAAACATCATTACATAAAAGGGTACGGTCTTTTTTTTTTTTTTTTAGTTTTATTCATTTCAAACAGGCCGGATCCGGCCCGCGGGCCGTAGTTTGCCCATGGCTGTATTAGACCATATGCATCCTGAAGTCAAGGGGCTCAAGCCTCCTTGTATTCCAGATAAGCACCTGTTGTATATACACCAAAGCAAAAGAAATGTTTTTTCTCAGCAGCTGGCTTGAACTAGATTCACTTAAGCCAGGCTAAGATTTACTAGTACACATTTTTAAATCGGAAAAAAAAATTCTTTACCTAATTATGCCCTATAAATTGCAGTACATAGCTGTTATGTCTCAAATGCTATAAGTTTTTAGGGTCTGATTCTCAGAGGGTTTGGCAAGACTTAATTTATCTGAGAGATCAAGTACCAAATGGAGAATTT
The DNA here is from genome assembly GCF_000147115.1 of Myotis lucifugus. Taxonomy (NCBI): domain Eukaryota; kingdom Metazoa; phylum Chordata; class Mammalia; order Chiroptera; family Vespertilionidae; genus Myotis; species Myotis lucifugus. Next base: position 2,637,982 of record NW_005871084.1, on the reverse strand, counting down.
CATTTAATTTTAAGCAAAAAGAATTTGAAAAATGTTTTTACCAGTCATCGTTATTTTAGCATTTACTAATTTGGGTGCAGCTAACATAGTTTAGGAAGATCATCTGTTTCTTAGTATAATAAGCTACCTTAAAAAAAAACCCTCATATTCTTATACATTAAACAACACTACATATGATCATAACTAAAATCTTTACTCCAGTGTACTACACCTCAGCACTATATCTTGATAAATTATTATTTCCACTTTCCTAAAAAACTGACTTTCCGAAACTGAAATGTAAGAGAGACAGGAAATACTGAATCTGGTAGTAAGGATTTAATTACAACGATTTCATCACTTGTAGTTACTTTAGCTTGCCAACTCAGTTTTTGGATAATTTGAGTAATTTCCAATTAAATATGCATTCAGGCCTAATATTATCAGGTACACATACACACACACACAGCGACAGCAGCAGCAGTGCAAAGAATTGGAGCTAATAACAACAATAATGAAAACTCTTACATGGTGGTATACACACGAGCAAGCATTTTAAGGCCCTTAACATCAATGATGACAGAATGTGCAATGAAGTGAATAAATACACGGATGAGTGTGAACAGAGTCATGAAATAAAAGCTAGAGCACAGAGATAAATCCAGAAGGATGAAGGCTGTGAATGAGGGGGGATGAAGGCAGCATTAACCAGGAAAGACAACACCCCTGAAGATCCACGCAGAGCCCCTCACAGATGGAGGCTAGTGTGAATCAGGGACAGGCGACCAGAGGGGTGTATTATGTGAGGCAGGGACAGGCCGCCCAGAGTGGTGCATCTGGAGGGGGGGGGGAGATAACCCTGTTGGAAAGGACCTGCACGAGCCCTGTTGATAAACCATGGCTGCATTCCCTCCTGAAGGAGGCCATCAGACCACCACACTCAAATCCGACAGTGCATGACGCACTGAGAGTCCAACTGAAAGCAGACTCTGACTCAGTACATCTGGGGCTGGGCCCAAGATTCTGCATCTCTAACAAGCTCCCAGGTGATGCTGCTGGTCTGGTCGCTGAGTAACATTGCCCTGGGGGTCAGCTTGGCCAACGGTGAGCAGAGGGAAGGAGAGGTAACAGGAAGACCATTGCCTGCTGGGTCTCCAGTCCATACCCACCATGAGAAAGATGAGCCCATGTCTAAGGTCTCTTTCTGGCTTTAAAAACCTGGAGCAGGAAGGGAGTTTATAGCCTGAAAAGCTACAACCCTAAAACCAGGTATGAGAGAGAAGCCCAGAACTTGAGGGAATTAAAGGCTATTAAAAAGCTAAACATCTTATATTATCTCATCCCGTTTTTACAACAAAATTTCAGGATGACTAGTATGCCTATTTATGGCTCAGGTAATTCACTCTAACAGATTCAAAGTCAAGTTCTTCTATCGCCAAGTTCAGTGCCTTTCATACTGCCTTCTGGTAGGACCCATGCCAACAGGGGAGGGGGGCTGCGACCACAGCCTGAGGGTACTGCCAGCAATTTCAAACAGAACTTTAGAAATGCTTGGTAATTTCTTCATTTCTCCCACAATACATCCATGGTTGTTTAAACACAAAAATAACAATTTTAGTGACTTATCAAATACAATGCACCCACATGTGTATTTTGTAGCTTTATGAACACAGAAACCACAATTCCTTATTCCAGTTTGAGAGGCATTGAATTACACCAGGCCTCACAGACACTGACATCTGTCACCCGGATGCCTTTGGAGGCCCATCAAGCAAGTGACACGTCCTTTTGTCTAACTAGCGCATTGCTGGTGGCACTCCCAGCCGGTAGTGTTTCAACTGGCACCTCCAAATACACTTCCTGTTGATGTAACTTTTTAACCTGAAAGTTTGGTGTAGTCTTTTAACTGTACCCCTAGACATGAGTCAGTGTGATGGCAGGCCATAAAATCACATACATAATAGGGTTTGTAATGGCTGAAACCATTTAGGCGCATTTTGAAAGGGGCACTTTGTGGCTATGCTGAGCAGAAAGCTGAGAGGTGAACGAGTAATTCAACTTTATGGTGGCCTATTTCAAAGAAAAAGAAAACAATAAAATTCACTACTATATCCTTTTAACAAAATGGCAACACTTTTCTTTTTCTTTTTTAAAATAAACGTTTTATTTTAGAACAGTTGTGCAATTATTGCAAAATAGTACAGAGTTCCCATGTACCCCATATCAGGTTTCCCTGTTAACATTTTACATGAGTGTGATACATGTGTCACAATTAATGGATCAAGGTTGCTATATAATCATTAACTAGTCCATACTTTATGCAGATTTCCTGTCTTTCCCTAATGTCTTTTCCCTGTTCCAGGATGTGATTTTGGCTTTCTTAGAATTTACAATTCACCAAAAGAAGGTTATTTCAGCAAATACAAGCATAAAGAACTAAACTGATGTTTCTCGAGGCATCCTAAGCCCAAGAAAAATGCAAATATTAGATGAAACACCATTAAGAGTCCGTTTTTCATCAGATCAACCTTGATCTACAGCTCCAGTAACCACCACCTTAGAGAACTCACACTTATCAATGGCATAACGAGCTGTGGTAGGAAGAACAACAACCTGGAAGCTAGTTTTGGATGCTAAGACTGATTCAGCTATGCTAAGCTTGTATTTCAATTAAATCAGATCAACAGAGAGCTTCCTGGGGATCTGAAACCTACAACATACTTCTGTGGGTACATCTGTGGGGACCAAGGGATCCAAAGGTGCAAACTCCACTGCCCCCTTCCCAAAGTCAGTTTAACAGAATTAAGGGGTCTAGAAGTGCATTAAAAGTTAACCTTGACGGTTTCAAAGTGCAAGGCAAGATGACAACAAAAGGTGTCGAAAGTGTGCACTTGATCAACTGGAAAGTGAATTCACTGAGCAGGCAAAAATTGCCCTAAGAACTAAAACAAGGAAGAAACCACATCAGAATGATCAGAAAAGGAAAGTTAACCTTTCCGGGCTACAGTTTATCTCAACAGAGAAGGTACCAGACTGAACTGACTCAGATTGCCTTCTGGGTCTAAAATCCACAAGTCCTGCATTTGAGTCTTGGAAAACACAGTGAGGTCAGCAGCAGGAACACCCCTATCCTGTCCTAGGCCACAGCCAGGTCTCCCCACCAACTACCACAGTGATTCCCACCACAAATGGAGAGCTTTTCCTGCTTCACCAGAAAAACGAACCCTCCATTCAGGCCAATGATACTAGAAGACTATCAAATACCTTTCCACTAAGTAAATTATGATCAAACTAGAGGCCCGGTGCACAAAATTTGTGCACAGGTAGGGTCTCTAGGCCTGGCTGGTGATTAGGGCCGATCGGGGCCTTCCAGCTGCCGGCCGGGGCCTTCTTTCCAGCTGCCAGCCAGGGCCTCCCTTCCCCAGCTGCTGGCTGCCTGGGGCCTTCCTTTGTTTCTCGCCACCCCCTGGTGGTCAGCACACATCATAGGGAATGATCGAACTCCAGGTCTCCTGGTCAAACTCCTGAGGGGACGCTTTGCATATTAGCCTTTTATATATATAGATAAGACATTCTGCCAATTTTCTGACCTTGAAAGAAATATAATTTACTACCTTAATACTATGTTACACTGCATGATCCACTAATTTATTAATTAACTCAGGCCCCATGGAACACTTTTACAAAACAAAACAAAAGCAACTTTTACTCCTGATGGATCAGCTACCCAGCAAGTTCCGACTTTCCATGACATTTGTAATTTTGTGCATTCCCTAAGGCAAGGCCTCTCAACCTTGGAAGTGCTGACACCGGTGGAGGGTGGCCTGTGCACTTGACAAGGCTGAGCAGCTTGCCTGTCTGTCCCCACTGAAGGACAGTAAAAAATGTCTGCAGACATTGCCAATGGCCCCCAGGAGAGAGGAGGCAAAATTGGGAGAATTAAACAATCCATGACACATATAAATAAATGTGATTTCAATAGCAATGTAAGGTTTCCATATGGATTAAATGATTTATTTAAAAATCTTTTATTAGACCATATAAACAGGTATTTATTTCAGAAAATAATATCACTATGGGTGACCAAAGAAGCCAAATTATATTCCTCCCCCCTTAACTATTATGAGTTAGTTAGTACTCTATAAGGCAATAGATAAAGATAATGTACAGACTTGATAATCTCCTAGAAACAAGGAATTTGGGTTAGAAATCCTTCTTAATCTTTCCCATCCCAGGATGCTAAAGTAAACATCAGATTCTACAACCTGCAGCCAAACCAACCAAGCATGTAAGGCAGACCTTGGTCTGGGAAAGAGGCCAAGGTGGACACCTTGTGACCCCTGGGTGCCACCCAACCCACCCACAGTCCACCTCCCACGACCACAGGCAAGCTGCCCAAGGATCACTTTGCCATCAGTGATGAAAACAGACCCCATTCCAGGAAGAACAAGGAGGCCAGGGAGAGAGGAAAGGTGTGTGCCTTAGAAATGTGTTAGGCAAATGTCCTTGGGGTTCTTTGGGGTCACTCTGCTTAATGTGGGGGTGGGCAGAGAAGAAGACTCAGTGGTCACCAGTTAAACAAGAGGAGTAATTCTCCAGGGAGATCCGAGAGACTGAGGGCTAGTGCCACAGGATTTTTACAAACTGGTTGTAAAAATTGTTTCTTAAAATCATAGAAAAGGACATTTTTCATTTTTGTGGCTATGAAAGCTATTTTGTATCTTTTTTTAGGTGTTAGTGTGAATGCGTGGAAGTCACCACCACTATATATTTAGGCCAGAAGCAAATGGCTACCTCCACCCACCCTAAGAGCTGGGAGACCATCTGTATACCCTCTTTCTTTCACAGAGGAAGACCAACAGGTGTCCTATCAAAAAGGTGAGGACACAGATGGTTGCCAAGGCAACCTAGAGACTCAGGCAGTTGGCCCCTGCCATGGGGCCACAATGACCACCCAGCATAGAACTCCCATCAGCAGCCCTCCCGAAAGCAGGCTCAGCGGAAAAGGCCATCTCTGGATTTGAGAGCCACCCACCCGGGAGCCCTCCACGCGCAGGACGCTCTGCAGCTGCTCAGTCTGCTCAGTATCTTTGATTCCACCTCATCTGGCTGGCACCACCCACCCCCTTTCCCGGGAAAGAGCACACACAAAGAGAACTGGCTGTGCCCGGTTCCTACAGGTGGGCGGATGGTTGGCAAAGAACAAACCACAGGGAGGACCACGGAGTCCAACCTGCCTGGGACCAGCCAAGCTAAATGTTAACCAGGGCATAGAATCATTTACATTAAAGATCATTAACCAGGGCCCAGGCCCCTTGGCAAGGGATGGGAGTTCACAGGCTTAAAAAAAATGCATTTAGATAAAACAGCAGCCTCTTGTTGCCAAACACACAGTCTGGGGCATTTTGGGAGAAGGGCACCACAATGGCACAGAGGGAGCAGAGCCAAACGGGTGTCTTCAGGGGCCAGGGCAGGGGGTGGGGGCTTCTTTTCTTCCCCAGCTGCAGTTAATTCTCCAGGGTTTATTTTCTATTCTTCCTTAGCGCTTGGGAGGTGTAACTGTCACCTCACATGTGAGTGAGTTTACAGGTAAGGAATTCTAAACAGGTAAGGTTGGCAGAGTTTGTATCTCATATTTTCCATGGGTCAGCGGAATCCCCTCCTTGAAGGTGATGGTGTAGACTCCAGTTTCAAGTCACACACACAGGGATGGCCTTTCCCTACTCATGAAGCTGCTCCACTGTTTCTCCCACAACCAGGGGCCCAAGACCACGCGACACTAAAGCAAAACAAGAAGTCACCATCGCGCAAACCGGGTCAGAAGTTCGATTTCACAGATGACAAACACTATGGTTTTGAAGACCTCTGACAAGTGTTCTTTATGACATGGCTTCAAGTTGCTGCCCACGCGGGGCTCCTCCTCCAGGACTGGAGTCCACAGGTGCTCCTCAGCCCCTCGGCCTAGGCTGTGGACAGACCCCCCAGAAAGAGCAGGCACGGCCCCGGCTTTCCATTCCAGTAGTGCATCATTCAACTTTCCTCCAATTACAGATTTGCCTGAAAGCATCATGTGTGTTGGAAGTAAAAAATAAATGAATAAATAAAGGGAGAACCACACTAATTTCTGTCACTGAGATTAACTTTAAATAGATGATAGACTCCTGTAGGTTAATTTCTACAGGTATTTTAATTGTTTTTTTAAATATATTTTATTGATTTTTTTACAGAGAGGAAGAGAGAGGGATAGGGAATTAGAAATATGGATGAGAAACATCAATCAGCTTCTTCCTACACACCTCCTACTGGGGATGTGCCCGCAACCAAGGTACATGCCCTTGACCGGAATCGAGCAGGCCGATTTCAGTTCGCAGGCCGACGCTCTATCCACTGAGCCAAACCAGTTAAGGCTAGACGTATTTTAAAGATGTTTATCGTGAGTATTCTTTAACTCAGAGTCAAGAAAATATTAAGTGCCAGTTTTATTTTCCCTTAAACGTAACACAACTTTATATGTGTGGAGGCTGAGGAATGTAGGGGGAAAGGCAATGAATAGTAATCTAATTATCAGGCGCCTCATTTGTAATTTTTAAATTATAAATTTTGAATATCCATATACGAGCAAGCCACTTAATCTGTGTGAACACAAGTGAAAGCTAAAGTTAGGAGTCATGTGACCCATCCTGTAAAGGTTATAAAACAAACAAGGAAGGTATTTGTATTCCAGAAGGCAAATCTAAAACAATGAAGAGGCACACCTGTCCCGTGATAACCTGGCTGCATTAGCCATGCTTTAAATTAAGCTTAACACACCATGAAGTCTAAGAAGTCAAAAATAAAGAAATTAAAGATCGTCCCTCATTTCACCTGGGGGTGAAATTTCTGAACTCTGCATGACTGATCCCTTCCCTGTGTCTATTTCTAACATTTCAGGAACACAGTGATGACAAACGCAGTCACTGATTCACAAAAGGAAAGGGGGAGGCAACAGAGAGCACTGTCTGCGTTATCATTTGTCAGTGCCCTGGAAAAAATAGGTTCCAAACCAGATGCCAGAGGCTTAATACATAATTACAATTTTTCACTATATACATTTTTATTTTTGAAGCATGCAAAAAATGTTTCATGGATATGAAAAAGAGAAAGAGAAAGGGAAGGAGGGAAGGAAGGAGGGAGGGAGGGAAGAGGGAGGAAGAAGGAAGGAAGGGGAAAGGAAGGAGTAGGGAAGAGAAGGAAGGGAGGGAGGGAGGGAGGGAGGGATTCCCAAATTCTGGCACATTTAAAGCTAATGAATCCATCACAAGAGAACATTCTCCTGATGTAAACCAAAGGAAAATAAGCGCAGTCCTCTGTTGCACTTACCAGATCCCAGGCAGAAGACTTTGTCTCGAGAGAGAAAAGGCGAGAGGCTGGTCCTAGATGCAGATGGTTGTCTGTTTCCCTAACAACAGCAGTGAGGAGAAATCCTAGTCTCAGCCAGCCAGTTCCCCCTGTTGACAGGTGATCCACAGCCTGGAGGGGGAGGTGCCCAGCTCCCAGGAAGGCTCAGGGGGGAGGGCTCTCAGCAGCTACCGCCCAGGTAGGGCGTGCAGAGAGCCAGACACCCTCCAGGCTGCACCGGTGGTGCTGAGCGGAAGCCTGCCTGGGCTGGAAGCTGCTGCTGCTGCTGCTGCTGCTGCCAGCCTTGCTCAAATCAGGAGCAAAGTCAAACGCGGGGAAGAGGGAAGGAAGCAGCTTCTCAAAGGCAGCAGAACCAATGACTCCAGGGGGAACTTTATGGATTCAAGAGACATAAAAAGAATTCAAATCATGACCCTACAACACTGCCTCCATAGCAACACATATGAGGAAGGTATTTGTAGTCATGAGAGCTAGCAGCCAGCTTAGTAAGAAGTGTGCATACCTGGCTGAGGTGACCCGAGGCATACAGAGGGTCCCTTTCAGAATATTAGCAGCATTTTTCGTAAATGTTCATGCCAATGTTGAGAGGAAGGGCATTCAAGGAAATGAAGCAATACCCCTGTACACTACTGTTTAAATGACTGCTCAATTGTCCTCAAATGAGCATCCATTTTCATCAGACAAGGGTAGCTTTGGATTCCATCTCCACCACCTTACTAGCTGGAGGACACTGGGCATGTTTCCTGACCTACCTCACCTCCTTATCTGTAGAAATGGAGGCTTGAGACCTCCTCCATGGGCTGTTGTAAGGAATCACTGAGATCCCAGGGGGAGACTCTGTCCCTTCTTCACTCACTCACTGCCCCCCACCCCCACCCCACGGGAGTTTGTGCTCTGAAAGTACTTTCCTAAATCAACCACAGGCACCCTTTTTACCTTCCCTCAATTTAGAAACTGATCCTATGCATATCCAACAGCAAAAGATGCTTCTTCTACTCTCTATTTTCACCAATATCTCCAAATGGAGGCTGATTTTAAAGGTCATTTGAACACACAACGGTCAAAGCCAGATCATATGACCCTTCAGCCAAAAGCCTGCCAGGGACACCAAGTTGCAGTCCAAGTCAGAGGAGTTTTTTTTGCCCCAAATTCCTGTAACTTCCCACTTCAAGGCCAAGATGATGCCCACTTTTAAGAGAGTATCAAAGAAAAGAATAGGCTCTTAATGGAGCCAGATCTTTTTGTTTAACGCTGCCTTTTAAAAGGCAATTATTTCTTAGAATGGAATCCACGGGTAACTTATAAGACCAGTCTGATAGGAATGACAATGGCAATGAGTATCTGGTCAAGCAGATGCTTCTAGAGACCTTCATAGACGGGAGTCCCGAGGGCCAAGAAGCCGCCATCGCCATCTGGTGGTAGCTCAAGCACATTGCAGACATGAACCCCACAATATCTTCAATCCATTCTCCAAGAGGCAGCCCCCTTCTGAATTCCTGCTGCATTACTAGTACATTAACTTCCAGACAGCTGGTTTGGCTGCTCAAGGTCAACCTTTGGGCTTCCCCACCAGACCTTCTTTCCAACCTTCCTTCTTTCCCACAGGTTTTTGATCAAGCCACTAAATACAAGAGGGAAGATAAAAGTCCTGTTTTTTGGCATCAGCTTAGACCCCCATCCAACATCTGGTGATTTGGTTACAAAAAAAAAATTCCCAAGACAAGTAGAGAAAAGAGAAGCAGAGAGCCTGTGTGTTTCCACACTCTAACAGCCAAGAGCCAGTTCTGATTGGGAAGAATGAGGTAGGCATCTCTGCCAAGAAAAGAGACCAGCTGAAGACCCAGAACACATCAGAGAGCCTCTGAGCTGGGCCCTGACCCATGGGCAAGACTTGTTGGGCTCAGGAGAGCTGTTCAGTGCAGCAGGAGTACAGAGGCAGGTCACACACACACAGCTACCAATCGGGTGATATTGAAGAAATGCTCCTCCCCTCTTTACTTCCCAGAAGACTTCATCATTCCCTGGTGAATATATTTAGGTCCAGGAGGCTCTCAAAAGCAAGTAGCAACCTTAGGAAAAATCTGCCAGAGGAAGTGAGGGCCACGAGAAGGAAAACACTGAAAAATTCATATTTTGGTGGTGCCATTAGGATACTCTCTAAAATGAGACTAGTGATGAACACAATACGTATGGGTTTATAGGCAGCTGTAACAAGGCCTGGGTGGCCAGCTGTGCCAAAGATGGCAAATCTTCCTCCATGCAGCAACTACTGGGAGCATAAAAAATGCCTCTTTCAGTTACACAAAGAGAGAGGAATTTTCAGGACTGTATGCTGTGTAAAATGTCCTGCCTTTATAGCCACACGACCCCAATATATTACTTGATACAACTATAAATTTAAGTATTTGATTGATACTTAGTTCAATTTTATACAAGGTTCATTTAAGAGGTAAATTTTAGTACATGCTGTCTTCCTATCAAAAGTGCACTCTTATAATATGAAATAATAAATAGCTCCTACATAAAATAGCTTGTATCAAGAAATACATTCCACACATGGCCCTACACACACACACACACACACACACACACACACACACACATGCACACACTGGCCTTGTTCTTTTCTTAGCCACTTTATTTTAAAAACCTCTGCAACCATCACAAGCCCTCCCCCGCCCCCCCCACCCCCCGCCAAGGCCACACAGGCAAGTGTACTATATTGAAACATGACATATCCAACTTGGATACCAATTCTGTAAAGCAATCAGAAATTAAGTAAGCAGGCAGAAAGACAACGCCATACATTAAAGGGTCCTTTGTCTTTTTCTCTTTTTTTTAACATCTGGAAATCTATAACTCGTGTTCAAGGGCCAAGCTGTGCTCAAATTGGCAACTGATGGTAAACCTCTGGAGGCCAAAAATCCTGTTCTCCAGCTCCCAGCATAACTAGATGGTTGCTGAGCTCCACAGAAAGACAGACACAAGTACCTGCGGGCTGCATCCCCACACCAACCCAGCAGAAAGCACTGCTGAAGGTGCTTCCATAGGAAACAAAAGGACCACCAAGGCCACCTTGTAAAAACACTAAAGTAAGCGGTAAACTGACAGAGGGCTAATGAATCACTAAACTGGGTAAGCCGGGTGGCAGGAGACCTACTAATGCCGTTAGCTACCTTCTTTGCTTTCTATTAAGGCAACTTATCATCTTAACCTTCCTGAAATCAGCAAGCTTCTCATAAGAGAGCCTGACACTCTCTCCTCTTGTTATTAAATACACGCAATACATGCAAAATCGTTAGTGTTGAGAATCAGCAACCATTTGTGACCCTGAACCACTCATTTGATCTCCCAGTCCCCGAAAGCTCACATGTAAGCTCAGCTTCTTCTGCATTTTCACGATCTAGGCTCCTGTATTTAGGAACCCAAGCTGGACAAGCCAACTCAGAAGCTATCTCACTCATCAAGTACTTATCAAGCTCTTACCATGTGCCAAGTACCATGATGGCACTGGGGTTTCTGATATGGGCGGGCTTGCCCACCATGTGAGTCTTACTGATCTGAAGTCTTCAATGCTTGTCATCTCTGCATACAATTTAACACTCTGGTTATACACCAAGTTCCAGCTTAATGTAATTGTCTGTAATGAGTCTATCTCATCAATGAAATTTTAAGCTGCGACAGAGTAAGGCCACTGTCTTCCCTAGTAATTTACCAGTTACCTTGGAGTCAGGCTTCTGACAGCCTCAACACAGGGAGTTTGGCTGCAAAACTCAGATAAACACAGAAACAGTTTCTAAATGCTGAAATACAGTCACTATCACCAGGCCCTCGGGCTCTGCAGAGCTCCATTGACTGTAACACCATTTAGAACCAGCTTCAATATTTAGCTTCCCATGACAAAGATTAAGCTTCTAATCGTCAATAAAGTGTAGCATTGTCATCTGCTATAAAAACCCAAACACACCGGAAAAGAAAAAAAGGATACTATTCACTGATAAAAATGGCAATTAAAGATCTCAGCCATTAAAAGTATCAACATTCCATTCGGCGGCAATCAGTTTGTCATGTTAAGCTCTTTTTATCATTATCACTGCTTTAATTCTCTAAAAGGCATAAGAAAGTGGATTTTAAAAATGGGGTTAAGAGGTTGACTGCTGTTTAAATCACAGGTTCTCACTCAAAGAGGCAATTACTTTCTAAAACTGAAATACATTTTTCCAATTTCTACAAGAGTAATATAGATTCTTTACAGGGAATTATACATACACACACACAGGCAAAGGAAGGAAATAAGTACCCATGAATCCCCCCTCTTTGAAATAACAACACTATTAATATATTAACGTATTAATACCCTTCCAGATCTTCTTCAGTATTTCTGTCTAGGTATGTGTTTCTTATAAAAAGATGGGATCAAATGATACAAAGAAATGTATGGCTTACCTTTTCATTCAGTTATAAAAATGTTTTCATATTATTAAACATATATCTACAACTCATTTTTAATGGCTTCATACCATTCATTTTAGAGATATACCACAATGAAACGAATTTAGGTTGTTCTAAATCTTTCATTATAATAAACAACTAGAGGCCCGGTGCACGAAATTCATGCACAGGGGGTTGGGGGGGGGGTCCCTCAGCCCAGTCTGCAACGATGCCAGTGTCCCTCGCCCCGGCCTCTGGCCAGAAGCCCCTCCCCTCTCGCCGCATGGCCAGGGTGCAGATGCTGGGCTTGTGTTGCTGAGGCAATGCCGCCAGTGTCCCGCCCCGGCCACTATGGGTGCCGCCATCTTTGTTATGGAGTGATGGTTAATTTGCATATTACTCTTTTATTAGATAGGATTATTCATCTGTATAGCTAATTCTTTGGGTAGATAAGGATATACTAATACATTCTTCACTATTTCCCTAGGATGGATTCCTTTGAAGTACATTTGCTAGATCATCAGGCACCCACATTTTTCTTCCTATAGATTTGATAACATTAAACAATATACTCATTGAAGAAAATTCAGAAACTACAAAAAGCAAAAATAACTGATAATCTTGCACCCTGATATGGAGTTAATATTTTATTGTGCACCCTTTGCAATCTTTTCTATGTGTGCATATCTCTCCCCTCACCCCCGTAAATTTATCTTTTATTTTTTTTTCATTTTGACTAAAGAAATACTTGGTTTGGTTTTACTGGAGTTTCAATCTTTTTTTTAGAGGAGTTCCTAGAAAATATTCAACTTACCTGCTTTAAATTTAATAACATGAACCCCCAAATTTTTATTCAATAAGAAATACAAATTTCTAGGAATATATCCAAAGAAATCAGAAAGGATATATGCACCCTATGTTCATAGCAGCACAATTTACAATAGCTAAGATTTGGAAACAGCCTAAGTGCCCATCAGCAGATGAGTGGATTAAAAAACTGTGGTATATCTATACAATGGAATACTATGCTGCTATAAAAAAGAAGGAACTCTTACCATTTGCAACAGCATGGATGGACCTGGAGAGCATCATGCTAAGCAAAATAAGCCAGTCAGAGAAAGATAAATATCACATGATCTCACTCATATGTGGAATCTAATGAACAACATAAACTGATGAACAAAAATAGAGCCAGAGGGGAAAAAATAATATTTTAGAATATAATAGAAGTAATCCTATTATTTTCAGATTTTTTTATATTTCTTACAACTTGTGTGATATCATACTATGTTAGTACAGTTTTGGTAACATTATACTTAAAATCCTTTTTTTCTTAAAATATGTTTATTGCATGTAATATTATATTTAAGATCATTTTCTTGAATAATTGGTGTTTACTGCATGTAACATATTTAAAATCATTTTTCTTGAGATATTAATGTTTATTGCATGTATTATATTTAAGATTGTTTTTCTTAAAATATTAATGTTTATTGCATATAACATTATATTTAAAATCATTTTTCTTGAAATAAAAAAGTTCCCATTTGGAAAATAAATGAATAAATAAATAAATTTACCAATAAAAAATAAATACAAAATAAAAGTTACTTGCATTCTCTTGTGTGGCAAGGACAGGAAGAATGTGGGGAATGGAGGAAAAGAAGAAGCAAAGAGATAGAAAACTGCCTTTGGGTCTTGGGATTCACTCTGGATTATCACTGCCTTGAAAGTCACACAACTGCCATTCGTTACAATTTATGGATTATTCATGTGAAGAAAAAAGCCAAAACCTCTAGCTAAAGAGGAGCCAGACTGGAAAGTGGTCAAGGCCCCAGTTCAAAGCCTTAACTCTGTTTTCTATAATTTGTTATTGAACATGATGGCTCCTAACTTCTTTAGCAAGAAACCATCGGATGGACTTGCCCTGGACTTGGATAGCCCCCTGGAGAGCCCAAAGCATAAACCAGTCTAGGTGAACAGGTATGCCCAGCGCAGGTCAACAGTTCTAAGACACACTAATTCATTTTAATTTTAACTCAAGGTTCATTGTTGTGAAGTCAGTTTCTTCCCCCAATCGTATTAGTTCAACTCCTCTGGTGTAAAGGTCATTACCTGTGGTTTTGGTCAGAATGAAGGCAGACATATCCCAGAGCATTCCAGAGCTCAGAGGTTGGAGCCAGTGGGTGCTGACCTTTTAAAGACAAAAGATCCCGTTGCCTTCCAAACAGCAGGCTAAGTGGATAGAGAAAGTGACAGCAAAAATCTAACGTGGGCTTTATAAAGTCTAAAAATAGGCACTCACAGCAGAATGGTTTCTTTCCAGAACAATTTTAAAGTTTCCCCGGGAGGCATCAGGTGTTGTGTAAATAGCAGAGGATAATGGCTTTCTGAGCCATTGGGACGGCAAAGCGCTGGGAGGGCTGCCTGTGCTTGGGCGCCCTGGACAGGTGAGAGAAAGGCTTTTGTTCACAGCCCTGCTGCTGCGTGACAAAGCAGCCTGAAGAAGGTCAGGGCTTGTTTCTGGTGCAGGAGAGCAGTACTGAGAAATAACTCCCTGCTCTTATCTTGCCACACGAACCAACTGGAAGAATAGTAGTCTGTGCACCGATTTTCATTAAAAAGATAGAAAGACAATGAATGAATTAACCCGCTTGCAAGACTAATCAATGCGGATTACTTCTGAAAAGAGACAGTCTTTCCCTAGGTACAGTCCTAAGTCTGCATTTACTTAACTCCCATGATTCAAAAGTAAATGCTTGTGCGGAGTCCTACCCAAAAGAGTGACATCATTTGGAAGGTCAAGAGCAGAGACTATGGGACCTGAGTAACATGGTGGGGGCTAGATTCAGTGTGTCCCTTGGTCACTGGAATGCAGACTCGTCCACAGTCAGGGGGCCCAAGCCCTCTTCCTGCCTCCACCTGCAACTCCCAGCCAAATAATGACTCTCTGGAGTGAGTCCCGGTGAAACTAAGGGTCCTTGTGACTTTGCTTAAATTTAGTTTTATTTATTTTTTATTTTTTATTTTTATTTTTTATTTTTCGCTAAAAGTATTACAAAGGGTATTACATAAGTGTCCTTTTTCCCCCCCGCCCTTGACAAGCCCCTGCCCTCCCTTTCCCCCCAGTGTCTTATGTCCATTAGTTATGGTTATATGGATGCATACAAGTCCTTCGGTTGATCTCTTACTCCCCTCCCTCCTGTCCCCCAACCCTCCCTGGCCTTCCCACTGCAGTCCGACAATCAGTTTGAGGCAGCTCTGCCACTGTATTTATTATTGTTCAAAAGTTTGTAATGGTCTTAATTATCCATGAAAGAGTGAGATCATGTGGTATTTTTCCTTCATTGACTGGCTTGTTTCACTTAGCATAATGCTCTCCAGTTCCATCCATGCTGTTGCAAATGGTAAGAGTTCCTTCTTTTTAACAGCAGCATAGTATTCCATCGTGTAGCCAAGAGACATATGAAAACATGCTCAAAGTCACTAATCATCCGAGAGATGCAAATCAAAACAACAATGAGGTACCATCTCACACCTGTCAGAATGGCCATCATCAACAAATCAACAAATGACAAGTGCTGGAGAGGATGTGGAGAAAAAGGAACACTTGTGCACTGCTGGTGGGAATGCAGACTGGTGCAGCCACTATGGAAGGCAGTATGGAGGTTCCTCAAAAAATTGGAAATGGAACTCCCATTTGACCCTGTGATCCCACTTCTAGGAATATATCCCAAGAAACCAGAAACACCTATCAGAAAGGATATATGCACCCAGATGTTCATAGCAGCACAATTCACCATAGCTAAGATCTGGAAACAGCCTAAGTGCCCATCAGTAGATGAATGGATTAGAAAACTGTGGTACATCTACACGATGGAATACTATGCTGCTGTTAAAATTTAGTTTTAAATCCTATAGCTCTAGAAATCATCTCTCTCCCTCCATCTCTCAGAGGCCTAGCTTCCTTCCTCCCCCGATAGTCAGCAACCCCCAAGGCAACAGACCTGCTGGATGGTCACACAGTCCACACCTCCAGCAGGCTAACAATAACATCTTGTTTCAGCTCCTGAACCCTAAGATGGAACGACTCCTTGACTACTTTCCCATAAAACAGACAGAGGGACGCTGGAAAGGACCTCAGGGCTGTCCTCAGGACCTGAAAATATGATTCATCACCCTTACCTCACCTCCAACCGATCAGCTCCCAACGGGGCCCCAAACTCCTTAACCCACAGTTCCTTTCGACTTTGCCCTATGTAATCTGTAACCCACATGCCATCAGGGAGCTCGGGCTTTGAGCATTAGCTTCCCGTTGTCCTGGGTGGCACCATTCATAACAAAACAGCCAAGATTTCTCCACTGCAATTCTCGGTGTCGAGTGCTGGGCTCTGGCAGCGCCGGGTGGACCCACTGTCTGTTTGGTAACACTGGCACCAACATACAAGCTCCCCGTGTGATTCCAATGCACAGAGCGCTCGAGAATCACTGGCTCTTGGGCCTGAGAGCTCTAAAGCTCCATGCGTACATTTATTTAACTCTGTTTTCCCAGCAGGTTGGTGAAGACCTGCTCGATGAGAGGAGAAAAGAACGTGTGTGCCCTGCGTTAGCCGGAACACCACACGCAGGCTCTTGGGCTCTCGGGCCCTCGCCTCGGCTGGACGCACACCCTCTGGGAATGCCTTCGCTCCACACTCTACATTCTGAACACTGTTTCTTTTACTCATGTCCAAACTCCCTTTTTTATCCCTCAAAATATATCTTAAATCCCTACAATGAAGCTCTCTCTGGTTTAAATGGAACCTAAGCAGCAAAAACACACACGAGAGCTAAAACAGGCCTCACATACATACCCAATTCTTTAGAAAGAAGCAACCGGGCTGCCCTGAGGTAGCAGCCCGTTCACCTTCTCTCTGCCCCGGAACTCTAACCAATGACAAATGAAACCCCTTCGGGGGGAGGGTAGGTCTTATTTTTAATGTCATTTTCATATTTGCTTCTTTTTCGTGAGAAAAGAAGATGGCAAATGTCATCATCTCTGAATGTTACAGATATTTCCATCTCATGTGTTGGGTAATTTGATTTTCATAATTAATATTCAAATGTACTCAAGAGAACACAAAACTCTCAGTAATATGTGAGAAGGAAAACAAAAGTAGTCCTACTTTTCTTTCATGTCTAGTCCAGAAAATATTAAGCATTTATATGCAATGAAGTTTATTGAACTTAAACACCAATCATGTCTTTTTTTTAGTATCTTTTTTTTTAATTTAAATTCCCTCTTTATGTTTCTTCTGATTTATAAGGACTCTAAAAAAAGACGTATTTTTCCTTCCTAATCCTCCTTCCCCCACCCCCACCGCTGACATATCTATCTGCTGATTTTCTGCTGGTCTCTCCTAGGTTCCTGTCCCCCATCCACCCCACCCCCAATCTGGTTAGGCAACTTTTCCAGGAATGAGCACAGAAGAGAACAAACATCCAGAGTTCCCCTGGTTCTCCAGGCCCCTTTAGAGTCACCATTTGAAGCTGACGTCAGCCACAGAGACAAGGAATCAAATTCTTTCTAGAACCCCCAAGGCAGTAGGGGTCCTGCCCACTGCCTCCTGCTGAAATTCTTTCCAAGCACCTATTGCTTACTTCAGAGATGCGCTTCCCGCGCGAAGACAGGCCTGGCCATTTGGTTGAGAACCCTCGGCCCCAGAAGAGCACCAGGGGGCTGGGCCCAGGGCCTGGTGAAGATCAGCGGTGACCTTCAGCACTGGTGGTGTGCCCAGTGGGTCCCAGTTCCAGATGTAAACACTACACTCAGACCGGCCGTGGGGATGGGGGCAGAGTGCCTGCAAACACACTTGGCTTCCGACTCCAGCTCCGCCATTTATAGCTGTGACTTTAGGCAAAACTTGCACAACTTTTACAATAACTTCTACCTCCTGAGATTGAGGTGATGACTGTGATTTAATTATAATGCATACAACTACAATGTCTCAAAATGTAGGAGGTCTCAGACTCTGCTGCTTGGTCTATAAATCACGTAACAAGGGACAGAGGTGTCCTGGTGGGAACATGAAGACGGGAGGGGGGGGGGCGTGAGAGTCAGAGGCTAGATATTATATATATATAATATCTAGTGATTACTCCACTATAGGTCAATTTATAGAACATTCCATTCCCCTGCTGCCAGGTCAGGGGTGACTCAATAAAAGGCAAGTCCTAAAGTTTGCCGGAGCCACCCTCTGTGCTATGAAGGTAAGGTCAGAGCCACCCTCAACAGAGAAAACCTGGCTGAGAACAAAACCATCAGGAAAAGCAGCCAAGGAGGAGGGTGGGTGGGAGAGAACTGGTACTGACACGAAGCAGGAGGCAGCTGGTTTTAATGTACACTCTGTTTCTTCCACTCTTTTCTTGATTGTATCCACCAGGGAATGTGTACACCCTTCACGTCAGGCCTGCGTGTGTATCCTGTGGATAAACTGACAGAATTGGGAGTGCTGGTTCTAAGTGTGTAGGCCTTTGCCATTTTGAAAATATTTCCAAATTGCTAGAGGCTGTACCTACTTACACAGCCTCCAACCTCAGTTTCTTCCCACTCCTGTCAATACACTGTGCTATTAAAATCTTTTGGCAACAGGATCTTTGAAAATGGTATTTCATTAAAGTTTTGATTGCTACGTATTTTATTGTAAGTGAGGCTAACTATCCCAGTGTTTAATTTACACTGGTAGTTCCTGCTCCCTGAACTGTCTATTTTTAGCCTCTGATCATTGTTTCAATTAGGCTATTGGTCTTTTTATTGATTTGTAGGAGGAAATTAGCTTTCTCTGTGTTAGAAACTGGCCGTATTTCCCCTTTTCTTAACTTTATGGTGTATTTTTGCCATGCATACCTTTTTTGTTGTTGTTAATCCTCACCTGAGGATATTTCTGAAAGAATTTTTTTAGGTTATAAAGTGCTTTTGCAGACTTAGAGTATGCCACGTAGATCTTGGGTACATCCAAGTTGATGAAGCAATCTTAAATGGTACCCACAAGGGCAAGGAACAGTCAGCGGTAGAGAGCAGGCCCCTGGGTGCAGTACAGGGATTCAAAGTGAACTCTATCACCCAAATGAGATACTGCGGGAAGAGCTCTCTGCAAGGAGGGTGAGAAGCTGTGGCTCAGGGTGCAGGTCATGGTGTTCACCCTCTCTGTTAGAAGGTAAGGCTAGAGCTGCTGTCAACAGAGAAAACCTGGCTGAGAACAGAACCGGCAAAAATAGCAGCTGAGGGGAGAGGGTGGGTGGGCAGGCGGGAGAGCACACTGAAGGATGATAGCCTGTGGCATCCGGCTAAGGATGCTCTAAGGCCCAACTAAGTCCATGTCGCTGGGCTAATGTTGGCACCAAGAAGGCTAGCTCCGTACAGGCCACCTGCATCTGAAGTAGTATTATAACCAGTGGCAACACAGGTAACAGGCGTTAAGCGTTCTCCAGCCAGGTCTCCCATGGAACGGGTCCCGGAGTGGGGGTGGGGGTGGGGGCATGGCTTCCTCTGCAGTTGCCCAAAGACTCAGAGATGAAGGGTGTGCAGAATTTAAGCTCTGAGCAGGCACAGACCCTAACTTCTTCTCCCTGTCCAGTGCCTTCCCTAGTACATGGAACATTGTAGGGCAGTGGTTCTCAACCTTCTGGCCCTTTAAATACAGTTCCTCATGTTGGGACCCAACCATAAAATTATTTTCGTTGCTACTTCATAACTGTAATGTTGCTACTGTTATGAATCGTAATGTAAGTATCTGATATGCAGGATGGTCTTAGGCGACCCCTGTGAAAGGGTCGTCTGACCGCCAAAGGGGTCGCGACCCATAGGTTGAGAACCGCTGTTGTAGGGGCTCAAAAAATAATCTGAAAAATCAAGTGTCCCACTGCAGCAACAGTAAGGGCCACTGCAGTCACTTCCAGACAAACTATGAGATTATTTTCAGGTCAAGTCCTGGCTGCTCTGGACCTGAGGGGATGATGAGCTGCCCTTCAATACAGTGGTTTCTGAGCATTCTTATTCTCAAACTCTATCTGACCTGGAAACATTTCCACAGCGTATTGTGGAGTTACAAACAAGCTAGTAAGAGGATACCATGTAATTCTTATGTTGCCCTCCAAACACACACACACACACACACAAACACACACACACAAGGTCTGGGGCTATGCTCAGAGCAACTATCTCAGGGTGGAAGGCCGACAGGGGGCTTTTCTTTCTGCCTCATACATGTCTACTGAGATCTCCACAATAAACTTGCACCATTTTCTACATCGATTAAATATGTACATTTAAACGTAAACCAAAACACTCCCCATGTCTGCCTTTCTGCTTAGCATGCTGAAAAACTATCTCTGACGTGCTGCCCATTGGCACTGCTGCGCTTCTTTTGAGGGAAAGAAGGAACAAAATTTATCTCTCTCCCTCTCTTCAATGGACTCTCCAACTGTTTTCTTTAATACGTCTGTTATTATTTCACCCTGATTTTAGGCTCTGCTTTCAGTACTTATAACTTCATCAAGCACTGCAATATTATTTAACCATCCTCACTGTTATTAGGGATACTCTAGTACACTCTGCAAATCAAGCCTCGGATTCACCCCAAATGCCCAAGGAGATACAATGAAGCAAGAGGAAGGCAAAGAGCAGGGAGAGGAAGGCTCCTGCGATCCCACAGTTAACGCCCTGTACACTGCGCGCCTGTGGGGCTCACGTTCTCCACCCATAAGGAGGTAAAGGACCACTCATTCCACTCATATAGCATTTGCTGCTCAGCTAAGGTAGTTTTAGGACTTGTTTGTTGATTCATCTGTTTGCTCTGGAGGTTGGCTTTTTTCAGGGAGAGTTGTCTAGAGAAAATACATAGGTCCTGTATTTTGTAGTGTTTTAGCATTATCAGGGGCTGTCACAAGGACACATTATCTCATAAGAACAGGCCTGAGAATAAGTCCTAATGTTTTACACAGGAAAAAAAAAAACACCTCAAGCTGACAAATACTTTAATGTCTCCCCAATTTTTCTACCCCACTGAAAGCATCCGTGGTTTTCCTCGTTTCTGGGTTTTGTCAGTATTTGCAGACATTCAGAAATGACAGAGAGAGAGAGAAGGACATTATTGCAAAATGAGTTGGTAAGGGACCCATGCCATTTTCCTCCGTGGGCGTTTGAATCTCCCCCTCCTCTGTCCTTTGATATAATATACCCACCAAGGCAAACTACCCACAAAGACTCGTGGCTCCTTCCCCTGTCCCCAGTGGAATTTTATCCAAAAAAACCTCAAGCACACCTGAGAGAAAAGTAGCCAATATTGCCTTAAAAATATTTTTAATAAAATCTTAAATAAAATTTTGAATTGTGGCTGCTATTGTACTTCAAGGGTCTCTATCATCAATCTAAAAAGTAATGCTGTCTGCATGCATCATTACAAATTTAGCTACAGGGAAAAGATGACAGGAAAAAAATCAAAACTCTCATCTTTTCTGAGTCTGTTTTTCATGTCAAGACTGCTTCATTTACTTCTCTTGCAGTACTCAGAATTCCCACAACCTCAGAGAGAACCATATGTAAAGTGTTGTTTTTTTAAATTCCAAAGCCAAATACAAATATGTTTGAGACAATCCACACCTGTTTCCCATAATTTGCATGGATATAGGCAACTGTTTATAATATTTGTTTTTCTATATGAGGATTATCAGTCTGGAAATTCCTCTCAAAGAAGACTTAAAGAGTGTTAAAGTTCTGATCCATAAAAATGTAAAACTAGCCCAGCTGGGTGTGGCCCAGTGGTTGAGCTTCGACCCAGGAAACAAGAGGTCGCCGGTTTGATTCCGGGTCAGGGCACATGCCCGTGTTGTGGGCTCGGTCCCCAGTGTGAGACATGCAGGAGGCAGCCAATCAATGATTCTCTCTCATCATTGATGTTTCTATCTCTATCTCCTTCTCCCTTCCTGTCTGAGATATATATATATAAATGTGAAACCTCCCGGTGGATTTGGCTCAGTGGTTGGGCATTGACCTATGAACCAGGAGGTCACCGGTTTGATTCCCAGTCAGGGCACATGCCTGGGTTTT
Organism: Myotis lucifugus; assembly: GCF_000147115.1. NCBI lineage: Eukaryota > Metazoa > Chordata > Mammalia > Chiroptera > Vespertilionidae > Myotis > Myotis lucifugus. Next base: position 2,616,087 of record NW_005871084.1, on the reverse strand, counting down.
GGGCTCGATCACCAGTGTAGGGAGTGCAAAAGGCAGCTAATCAATGATTCTCTCTCATCATTGATGTTTCTATCTCTCTCTCCCTGACCCTTCTTCTCTCTGAAATCAATAAAAATATATTTTAAAAAAATGTGAAACTAAAAGTGTACTACTGTTCATTTTGTCTGTGGGACCACACTGGAAATAAAGAATTCCATTTATTCCCAACATCAGTTAATGATTCCTTTGTAGTCCATGGCATTTTATTTTGATGACTCTACAAGTTTAGAAAATTATTGGGCAAAGAAATGGAACTGAAAGGGGGAAATACATGTATGCTATGTATTATCTACTTTATTTTTATTATTTATTTTACTTTTTAATTAAGTTTATTGGGGTGACATTAGTTAATAATACTATGTAGGTTTCAGATATACATTCCTTTGATATATGATCTGTATATTGCATGGTGTGCCCACCACCCAAAGTGAAATCATTTTTCGTCACCATATATTTGGCCCCCTTTACCTTTGACTACCTCCCCCACCCTCCTTCCCTCTGGTAACCACCATACTGTTGTCTGTGTCTATGAGTTTCAGTTTTATAGCCCACATATGAGTGAAATCATATGGTTCTTAGTTTTTTCTGACTTATTTCACTTAATATTCTCAAGATCCATCCATGTTGTCACAAGTGGTAGTATTTCATCTTTTCTTATTGCTGAATAGTATTCCATTGTATATAGGTACCACATCATCTTTATCCAATCATCTGTCAAAGGACAGTTGGGTTGTTTCCCTGTATTGGCCATTGTGAATAATGCTTCAATGAACATAGGGATGCATATATCTTTGCAAATAAATGTTTTCAGATTTTTCAGGTAGATACCCAGAATTGCTGAGTCATATGGTAACTTTATTCTTAATTTTTTGAAGAACCTCCATGCTGTTTTCCATAGTGGCTGTACCAGTTTAGATTCCCTCCAGTAGTGAATGAGGGTTCCTTTTTCTCTACAACCTCCCCAACACTTTTTACTTGTCTTGTTAGTAAAAGCCATTCTAACAGGTCTGAGGTGGTATTTCATTGTAGTATTTTTTTAATGTTTTTATTTATTTTTTAAAGAGAAAGGAAGGGAGAGAGAGAGAAATGGAAACATTGTTGAGAAACATCAACCGGCTGCTTCCTGCACACCTCTTACTGGGCATCAAGCCTATAAACCTGGCAAGTGCCCTAACCAGGAATCAAACGCAGGAACCTCTTGGTTCATGGGTTGACACTCAACCACTGAACCACACAGGCCAGCCTCATTGTAGTTTTTATATGCATTTCCCTAATGAAAGAAAAAATAGACCCTGTATTTATACAGTGTTTTGGCATTACCAGAGGGTGTCACAAGGACACATTATCTCATAAGAACAGTCCTAACAGCCCTGAGAATAAGTCCTAATGTATCAAACAGGAAGAAAAAAAAATACCAAGTGAAGTTGAGCATCTTTTCATATGTCTATTGGCCATTTGTACATCTTCTTGGGAGAAATGTCTGTTCAAATCATCTGCCCAGTTTTTAGTTGGGTTGTTTGTTTGGTGTTGAGTTCTATGAGTTCTATAGTACGGTCTACTTTAAAACCAACTCTGCAAAAAGTGGGAACTGCTTAAAGTAAAAGCATTCTTTCCTCTGCATAACTGTCACTATTTGGGAAGGATTTAAGCATCTGCCAAAACAAACATAATTTAAATTTAAAAAATTTTTTAATTTATTTTTTAAAAAGAACTTAACGGATTATTAAATTTGAATATTATTTTTACAATCCAGAACAAAAACGCATCTGATGATCTGACCACCAGAGGGAGCTATAACTCCCCCGAATACACCTCAGTGGAGCCACTCCTGGAGCCTTCTTGTTAGGATGCTTTGGAATTCCTCCCCTCCAGTGAACTTACATGGACAGAGTGGTTAAGGGTGAGGCATCCCCTGAAGTTAAAGACGTTGTGGTAAGTTGGAAGTTGGAAGGAGCAAAAAATAATGTGGTATGTGCTAGTAGAGAATTTTTATATTATTAAAACTTATAACCTACATATTGTAAAAAATGAGGGTCATAAAGATACATGCAGAACAATAAAATAAACAAGAAGTTATAAAATGAGAGGGTAAGAAAATATGGGCATTCATAAATCACTGGTAGAGTACAAAAGCAGGGAAAATAAATTCAGCCAAGTGGCAGGAGGGTGCCAAGAGCCATGGGATTGTGCATTTAAAAGGGGTGGGCAGGGTAAAACCAGTCACGGATTGGGTGGCCCTGGGCCAATGTGGGATGACAGTGGGGCACAAGGCTGAAGATCTAGCAGAGGAAAATCCGAACACCACACCATGCATGAGCGACCTCGGACAGATGCACAGGGTGAGCGAACAAAGCCAGTCCCCCACGCCTGGACAAGGTGGGTGCAGAGGCAGGGAAACCTGCCTCGGGAGATCTCACAAATGAAAACAACTCAGTTGTGCAGAAGGGGAGCTGGTGGTCGTTCTGGGGACCAGCAAAGGCCCAGAGGAGGAAGAGCGTAACCTCTGAGGGTGTACAGGGCTGAGCATGGAGGACGCCATACCCAACAGATGCACGGGAGGACACTCGTGTTAAGGAGCCAGGACCTTGATCTGAGGCAGTGAGTGATGGCTGAACGGTAACAGAATATAGTCTATGTTTGAGAGAGAGAATTCTGTATGTATATATGTGGAGGGCCCGGGAGGTGAGGGCAGATGTGAACAGCATTTGGGAAGTCCTCTACAGAGACACTGAGACCAGGTGTGGGCGGAGGTATGAGAGAAACAAGGACAACTCTTGGGTTCCTAGCTGGGACGCCTGGATAGGCAGTGGAGCCACCAGCTGAAACAGATAATTCCAGAGAAAGAACAGTTTCAAATACTTTGACATCCAGGCTAAGAAACTGTGGAAGGGCCAACGAAGATCCTGAGTTGTGTGGTCTCACTAGTCATTCAAACCTCATTTCCAGGCCACAGTGGTTTGACAATTTTTTTAATAACACAGAGAAAATGAAATCACACTACAGGGAGCCAGCCAGTAACCCACTCTGGAAGAAAGGAATTTGAACATTTCTCTTTTACTGTCCAGGCTGTCCAGATAACATGTAAAATCACTTGGACAAAATTAAAGGCAATGGTGGCAATGAACTCTCAAGTCAGGACGAGAGAGAGAGAGAGAGCGAGAGAGAGAGAGAGCGCAATATACAACCAATAGCATTTTCTTGCTCGCAAAAAAGGAAAGAAACTAAAGTTATAAGATTCATCCATTTTTATTTTTCAACAAGTTACCCCCAAACTTGAAATAAATCTTTCAAATGCATCTCTTCTTTCCCACCATGAATGCCCAATTTCAAGCATCTAAACATAACAGTGACTCAAAACAGTAATCAGTTCTTCAACGAGGGAAGCAAACAATGGACCTACAACAATGAAGGACAGAAATGCCAACAGCCCTTGAAGCATGTCTGCCACCCATTCCTCTCTGTGCCAGAAGGAAGGGGAGCACACTCATTTTGAGGTGGGCATATTTTACATCACTTGTGTTAGTATAATACAGTAGGAATGCCAGTCCTCTTTTTTTTTCCATCCTTATCCGAGGACATTTTCATTGATTTTTAGAGAGAGGGAAAGGGGAGAAAGGGAGGGAGAGAGCATCCATGTGAGAGAGAGACAAACATTGGTGGGGCTCCTCCAGCAGGTGCTATGACTGGGGCTGGGGATTGAACCAGCAACCCAGGTAGCGCCCTGACTTGAAATCGAACCCACAACCCTTCGGTGCATAGAATGATGTTCCCACCAACTGAGCCACACCAGCCAGGGCACCAGTCCTTTGAGTAGTTCACTGAGAAAGTTACACATTGCAGATTCCTTATTAAACATGACTTGCACTAAGGTCATAGCCTAAGAAATAGTCAGTAGAGAAAACAGGCAATATTTTAATTGTAATGCACCAATTTAAAGTACTGTCTGCATCTGCTTGTATGCCTACAAATTCAATTTTATTGATTCATGTGTACCTATGTAAAGCAGTGAGAATCATTTTCTCTAAGACGAAACATTTACAGTTTATTTATTTGTAGACTTTACAATACACAGTGCATCTGTAAAAAAGTGTCATAAGCTTTGGTATATTGTAAGCATGCTGCCCTTGAAGAGAAAAGAAAAACATAAAGAGCTATTGCAATATCTAAGAACCCACTCCTCCCTCCCCTAGAAAGTCAGTACTGGCTGAATTCCTGTCTGTCACTGACCAACCAGCAGCTCAATGAAATAGTTTAATCTGGAATCCTGACCAAATGATACTGGCACTCCCAGATCCAAATATGTATGTTGCAGAGAATCAGTAGCTCACACCTTGAGGGTGGCACAGGATGGCTCATGGGCCACTGGCAAACAGCCACACTCTGTTTATATACCGTCCTGGCTGCTCTTGCACTATCTCAGAGCCCGTAAGTCCTGCAAAGCCTCAGCTATTTCCTCTCTGGCCCTTTATAGAGCAAGTCTGCTGGCCCCGATTTAGATGAATCCCCGCAGCACTTGAGAAAGGTTGTATTTACCGTTTCAAACCTGCCAGCTCAGTTAATCCTATCAGCAGTCTTAAAGACCTCATTTTCCAGGTCCCGCCCCCAAATATAAACATGAAGTAGAAATAATTTTAGGAAATCTTTGACAGTGTTTCTTAGAACATAAAATAACATCACATAGGAGCTATGTGTCTGAGAAAGAGAATATTTGGGGCTTCCAGACATAGGAGCCCAAACTGGATTCTGGGCTGTGTATTTTCCAAAGCATTATTTCCAGGTAGGAGAATATTTTCACCTTCAGTAAGGGCATTTTTATTGATGCAGATGCATACTGAGCCCGGAGAGCATCATTCTCAAGGCCTCCCGGAGGCCCAACCGCTGAGAATGGTTGGCGAGCTACCCTTGCCCTAAACCTCAGGGAACCATTAGCGGAGAGAGAGAAGCGTCTCCCTCACTCCTCTGGTGATGAAACGACAGCAGTCCTCCGCCATCAGAACGCCAGACCGCCTGGTAGTACCTACCAGCCTCGTCTCTGAAGGCTTGGTTTTTAGCTCAATTTTTGTAAAACAGATTTTCTTCATTATCTTATACATTCAGAGATGTTTTCATTTCTGGCTCATCTCACACTGGCAACATTCCCTTCTTTAGACGCTTTCCTATCTCCCCCAAAAAGGAAAACAGTGGGACAAATATAGACTGCTTGCAGATAAAGCCAGAGTAAAGATATTGGGTGAGGGGTGGAGGACGGATACAGAGACCTGCAGCTAAAGAATGAAGGACAGGAAGGAGCAAGGAGCAGCAGGCAGCAGGGGGAGACAGAGGAAAGGGCTGGGGGCCCAGGACACACCAATGCCAGGCAGGAGACCCAAAGTTCACCAATGCCCAGAGGTGTCTTGGGATTTCTGCCAACACTGGCAACTGGAAGTACCCACAGCTCTGCTGCTTTCTAATTTTTCCATTTTCCCAGGCTCCACTCTGACCAGAGGAGTAAAATTTATCAAGCATCCACCATGTGTGGAGCCATCCTCATCTTCCTGACACATCAGATTCTCGGTCCTACAGACACAGTGGCCAGAGCATCCATGTAGATGGATAAGAATGAGGGCAAGAAGGCCTACAATGCTCCTCCGCTCTCTGTCAAACCTCTGGCAGAACCAAGGCTCCGTGGTGATACCTACATATCCATGCATCAGAGTCGAGGCAAAGGAGCAGATTCTCAATGAGGGATTCTGGTTCACGCGACATCAGGGAACGAACGGTATGGCAATGCAGCCTGTCTACTTCACCCCTTCATTTACCAAAACTGCAAAGACCAATTTATATGGGAATATTTGGAAACTGACCAGATATTTCCTGCATTCTCGATTAGCCTTTTTTGTTGGTTCACAATCGTTTTCTAAATATCCATCATTACGGCACTGGCTATGCTCAGCAGGCCGTGGGGCCTGATGCACACATGCTGGCCCTCAGGACTAACCCACTGCCCGCTGGGAAACCTGGTGGCCCAAATGGGGTGCCCTCTAGGACTGACATTTTAACAGGATGTTGCATGCATCCAAACATTCAAAAACCAGGAGGTAAACACAAATATGTAAGATGTGTGTGGTTGCTACAGAAGTAGAAGAGGTTTTCATTTGGGAGGAGAGGGTTAATATTCTTTAACATCATTTCAGGGTTTTGGGGAGGGGAGGAGTACAATCAGAATAGTCTGAGAGTTAGGTTCTCTGGGGCTCTCTCTCAGGAGTAATTGCATGAGCTCCTCGGTGCAGGGATTGGAAGACAAGTACTTCTGGGCTCCCAGGCCATTAGTGTAGATGTGATTCTTACAACTCCCTGGGTAGCTAGGGCTGCTCAATTAAGCCTCCATAGATTTGCAAGGAGCCTGCAGAGCATGAACACTGTCCCAGCAGAAGGGAAGGTGCTCGGCCCAGCCTAAGTGGGAGAGGGTGCTATGGGGAAGGCGGGCAGAGAGCAGCTCTGCAAGCCAAAGGCCACCCAGTGCAGAGGTCAAAACCAAATGCCCGCCCCTCCCCCTCAGGTCCATGTCAGTTGGGGAGGCAGCCACATGGACCCAGGAGGTGTGGGGTCTCCAGCTCCATAGAAAAGGCATATCCAGCAGACATCTCTAGCCACGTGACCTTGCAAGGATGCAGGCCCAGTGTGTCTACATTGCTGAGATTTTCCAGAAACCTGGGAATCTGGATATTTCATATGAAATCTCCTACATGTTGGCTCAGGATTTCTCTCTTTTTTAGTGCTCCATGGGCCAAATAAACACCTGTTGGCTCAGTCTAGTTCCTGGGGACCCACAGTTTTCCAACTCTGGCCTCAGAGTGTCTTAGAAGTGCTCCCAAATTAGTGAGGGGGCTCTCAAGTCTCAAGGGTTCTCTATTAGTTAAAGGAGATTTATTCTGTGCAATGTTTTCAAAAAGGGTGAGGGGAAAAGCCACAACTTCTAATCCTTTGGGAGAAAAAGTAAATTAGTATTTAAAATTTCCATGTGTATAGTGGATAGCCAAAACATCACCTCACCCACTTCTTGCTGGGGGAGGGGGTGGATATAACTTAACAGTGAAGGGAACAGATGGACCCCACATTACCCCAGGGATCAAGTTCAGCACCAATGATTAAGGGGCGACCAGACACTGTGTCCCTCTCCTGAGCAGACAGCATCCCCATTCCTGTCCCCAGTGTTTAAACTGAATTTGGTCAAGGCTTCAGATCCAACTTGTGATATACAGGAACCCCAGGAGAAACAAGAGCACATTACATGAAACCACAGGAAACAAATCAGATGTGATGAGTGAGACAACCTACTGACAGTTCAACATCATGTAAAAGGGGGAGACAACTGCTCTAGATTAACAGGGTCTTAAGAGACCTACCAACTAAATGCAATGCAAGATTCTCAATTGAATTCACATGTAAACAGCCCAATTGTAAAAGGCATTTTAGGGGCAGTTGGGAAAACTCAGATAACGGGCTGGGTAAGAGAGTCCATTATACCATTACTGATCATTTAGTGAAAATTGTATTGTGGTTACATAGGAATACGTTCTTGTTTTTTTAGAGATGCAGGCTGAGTATTTAGGGGCTAAATGTCATAATGTCTGCAATTCATTTTTGAATACTTCAGCAAGAAAAAAAAGATGAAGCAAATGCAGCAAAATGTTAACAACTGAAATCTAGATGACAGGATGGAGCCGAGCTGGTGCCACGGAGCCATCGCCACGCGGTGTGCAGCCTCCATCAGCCTCCATCGCTCACTACAGAGGGACTTCTTGCCTCGTCCCTCCAATGCCCTTGAGGCCGAGTGTGTTTTAAATTTCAAATCACCAGCTGCCAAAAGAAAAAATGATAGCAACCCAACCAGGTATAATTTGATGCTGAAAACCCAACATACAAAATAAAGAAGCAACTGTGAAGTGAGCGCCCTGGAACCTTCTGCACGAAATTCTAGAGTTGGTGAGTCGCAGCCAGCCTTGCTCAATGTGAAAGAGCAGCTTAACTGTCGCAAATGCATTCATTCTAAGTCACCTAAATGAAGGCTGCTCATAATTGAGGAAAATGGGGCGGGGGGGGCAAGAACTTGTATTAAAATGACCCTATTCAGTTAACTGTTTAGGCACAAGGTTAAATGTCTTGAGATACAAGCATAACTGAAAAAGAATAAAGTGTGAAACTCAAACAGATATTCTAAGTTTTTAAAAAATATTTTTTAATCTTATTTAGCAAAGTACATCTATTCTAAATCTAATGCCTGATCATACAATTCTAAGAACTTAGTCAGCTGCCATCAAATACACTGGCCAGTTCTTTAAATCTGCTTTAAAAAAGTAAAACAGTCATCAAATCTCAGGTTTTAGAAGGACCCGCACAGTCACCTAGACCAGCAGTCGCCAACCGGTGGTCCGTGGACCACTGGTGGTCTGTGAGGTCCTAAAGGTTGGCGACCGCTGATCTAGACCAACAGCCCATCCACAACTGGACTTTTGTCATTCAAGAACAGTGTTAACCTACCACTGGAAAAAACACTGATAAATCTGGATCTTTCAGTTCCAGCAGTCACTATAGAGCTGTTTCTTCTTGGGCTGATGACAATCCTTCTGAACCTCAATATTGTCACCTAGAAAAGGGAGGTGAGTACCCTCCTCACAGAGCTTGGGCGGCATCAGTGACACTGTCACATTCCCCACTGTGCCAGCTATCCCAGAAGCACTCCAAACAGCCTCAAAATAACTTGTACTAATACCTCCCTCAATTCACAGCTCTATAACTTACTGGAGGTATAGCCTTTACAACTTAGCTAATCTTTTATATCCCAGTTTCCTTATGGGCAAAGTGGGGAGAACAATAGTACCTGCTGCATAAAACAGTTGGGAGAATCAAATGAGCTCCTGTGTAAATAGCTCAAACTGTGCCGGGCACATCGACGCATTCAATAAACATGAGCCCCTCCTTCCTCGCACCCCATTTTAAGAAAGCATACTCTAAGGGAAATAGATAGAGGGTCCTCAAAACATTAAAAATGGAATTACCGCCCTAACCGGTTTGGCTCAGTGGATAGAGCATCGGCCTGCGGACTCAAGGGTCCCAGGTTCGATTTCGGTCGAGGGCATGTACCTTGGTTGCGGGCACATCCCCAGTAGGAGGTGTGCAGGAGGCAGCTGATCGATGTTTCTCTCTCATCGATGTTTCTAACTCTCTATCCCTCTTCCTTCCTCTCTGTGAAAACTCAATAAAATATATATTTTTTAAAAAAATAGAATTACCTTATGTCCCAGCAATTCCACTTCTGGGTATTTATTTGAAAAATCCAAAACACTAATTTGAAAAGATATACAGAATGTCCCCAAAAATGTATTCACATACTTTGAATAAAGGCAGTGTTTATTAAAATACATTTCATTTTCAAAACTAAGCTATCAGCTATTAAAGTGTGTATACATTTTTGAGACACCCTGTATGCACCTCCATGTTCATTACAGCATTATTTACGATAGCCAACATATGGAAGCAACCTAAGTTATTTATCGTTAGATGAATGGATAAAAAAGATATGGTACATATACACAATGGAATATTATTCAGCCATCACAAAGGAATGAAATCTTGCCATCTGCAACAACATGGATGAACCTAGAGTATTATGCTAAGTCACACAGAGAAAGACAAATACCATATGATTTCACTTATATGTAGAATCTAAAAAAAAATAACTCATAGATACAGAAAAACTAATGGTTACCAGATGGGAGGTGGGTTGGAGAGCTGGGTGAAAAAGGTATTAAACATACAAATTGGTAGTCGCAACATAGTCACAGGGGTGTAAAGTAGAGTGCAGGGAATATAGTCAATAATACTGTAATAATTATGTATGGTGTCAGATGGACACTAGACTTACTGGAGTGAACACTAAGTATCTAATCACAATGTTGTACATTTGAAACTAATATAATATTGTATGTCAACTATAATTTAAAAATTTTAAGAAGAAAGAAAGCATGATTTACTTATCCCAAACTGTACACCTCTTTGTGGCCAAACACCAGGACTCATCCCTGCCACAACAGAACGTGTCTAAAAGGTTCCCCTATAAATCCAGATGTCCTGCTGACCCTGACTATAACTGCTGGTGGGGTTCCTGACCAAGGCCTCACTTCTCCTGTGTGCAATGACAGCTGGGCTGACCAGGGGTCTTGACCTTCCATTGCAGCCACAGCCAGGCCTCAGGCACCCCATGGAGAAGTTTCTGATTGCACCATCACAAGAGAGCGTGTTTCTTCTGTGGGGTTTGACGTTGTAATTTTGCACAGACATCAGCACGCATTGGAGATCACCTGCACCTGCCATTCTACCGACTCCCTGAATCCTTTTCTGACACCAGCTTTGCTCTTGCCATCACCTCCCTTCCTGCGCTCACCTTTTATGTCCTAGGCAGGCCTCCTTCCCTGGTTTGCAGGGAACCTTTGTGAGAATTAAAGGGAGCCCAGGATGGCAGGGTGTGGGTGAGGGAGATGCCTGATAAGCTAATGGCACCTCCGTGAGAATTAGGAAGAGTGGCCTTTCCTTGGCTGGCAACCCTGTGCCACAGCCTCCCCTAATTAGATTCTACTTATTGAATTCAAGTCCATTTATAGGGAAACTGCCAGGTGCCAAGATCTCTGGGCTTACTGACAGGAATAAGAAGGGCTGTAGCCTCTGAGCCAACCAACTCTGCTAAGGCGGGGCTGGAGGGAGGAGGAGGAAGCTCACGGAGCCACCACAGCCCAAGGACTAGAGTTGTTTTGTCCTCTCAGGCTGGATTTGATGGGGGCAGGCGGTGGGGAGCTCAGGAGGGGTGCTGCCTGCCACCTGCACTGGCCCAGGAGTGAGTCATGCCAGAAAGGATGTGAGGAGACTCCATGCCGAGGCGACATGGCAGATTTAGAGAACAGTGAGCTTTCAGTGCAGGGGCAGGAAAAGGAGGGAGGCCTTTTGTGTCAGGCTGAGGCCCCCAAACCAGAGGGTCACTACAGGGGACAGTGCAGGGGACTCGCAGATGATCCAGTGCTGTAATGAGGGGACTGCAGAGTAGCCACCCTGCTCGTGGTGAAACCCCACAAGTTACGCCAGGGCAGGGGCAAGTCACTATTCAGCACTACCAGCTTATGTGCCCCGGGCAAGCAGCAATCTCTCTGGACTTAACCAGTTAACTGCCATGCTTCCAAAATGGAAACCATCCCCACACACCACGATATTTTGAATTTAAAAAATCCACCACTTGTGTCTATAGATGCTTATGGCATACAAAGGGTTAAGCTTTGTCAACCATAGGACAGGAAAGCTGGACTGGGACGTAATGTCTCCTCTGTGTCTGAAGTTCAAAAGGTCTTTGTTCTTCAAAATCTAGTTCCAATCCTGTCCCCAGTGGCTCTAACCTCACTCTGCCACCAGTTTAACATGTAACGCAGCACACTGCAGAGGGCCAACAGGAACAAAGAGATCCCACATGAATACCGGGTGCAAAACTCTAAATAAAAAAAGCTGAGACACCAGAAAGATCGGCTGTTTCCCTGCTAGAAGTCACCAAATGCCTCCAAATTACAAAATCTCTTCATTTAGACTGTCTATGCCAAGGAATTATGCAGGTTTCTTAGGAACAAAATGACACTTGCATTCTTCCCTAAACTAGGAATATTTTTTTTAAAAAAATAATATATTAAGATAAGCACAGACTTATTCCCAAACTGTATTTTTCCACTGCAAAAAACCAGAAACATCAGAATCAATTTCCTCATGAAGTCAACCCACAGGAAGGACTAGCCTGCTGACCACTGTTGTGGTACAAGGTCTAGGCCCTGGTGCAAATTGTGGTCTCTGGGCCAGCGCTTCAGCATCACCAACTCGATCAGAATTTGCAGGGGGACCCAGCAATCTCTGTTTGATGAAGGCCTCCAGACAATCCTGCTGCTGAACCAAAACAGTGCTGAAGGTTAGCAAGCCAACAAAGACTACAAAATAAAGGCAACATACCTGGCTCCAAAGATGTCTTTTTTGGCGAGATCAATTCCAGAAACAACTTTCACTCTCAGAACACGCGATTCTCCCTGTTGGAGGGGGAAAAAAAAACACATTAAAATAATGGACTTCAATGGATCGCACTCTCACCCAATGTGCAAAGTCAATGATTCCTCTTCAGGCCAGAACTGAAATACAGAGCAAACCAATTCAAGCATAGGCCACTGCTCCCTACACGGAAGTTCAAAAAGCTACCTTCCAGTTCAAAATTCTAATGACCCTAGAAATTCAGAGCATCCAGATGAAGTGAGCACAAGTTTGATTCAAACTAGATCATGCAGATCAATTATTTTTGCACTGATAGGAAGAATTTCCCAGCTGTGCCAAGAATACAACCACACACATGAAACGACCTAGATAAATGCCCAAATGAAACAAGGTAGCATAAATTTAGTGAATAATTCTTCCTTTGGGGTGTATGTATTTGTATGAGTGGCCTGAGATAGAAAGGAATTTCACGTGGTAAGATAGTTCTTCAACATTATGATTTCAAAATGTCAGTGCTGGCAAGCAGACATAATTCCTCAGTTCCAGTAAAAAGACCATCCTAAATGGAAATCTTCCCAAATCATCTCAGAAATCATTCATTCATTCATCTGCTTATTCATGCATTCATTCCAACATTTTCCAAGCAGCTCCTATGCATCTGGCATTGAGCTAGACCTTGAATACAGGCATGAACATACTTGTGGTCTGCTCAGTGATGAGACCAACGGTACAGGACCAGGTGATGGCACCTGCCAAAGGGCGTGGGTTGGAGAAGTAGTTAAGGCTAAGACATTCAGAAAAGATGAGCAGGCTCAGAAGGAGGTGGCAGGCAGAAGTCCAGGATAACTCTGAGGTTTCTAGTTTGGGTCACTAAGTGTTAACATAAATTAAAATAGAGGGTTAAGTTGAATTCAAGGAGCTTATGAAACAACAAGTTGTAAAAAAAATAAATGACTAAATTCATAAATGGGAGAGATGTCTAGTATGGGATAGACCTGGGCGTTATTCATGTAGAGTTGGCAGTTACAACTAGAAGTCAGTGGAAAGCTATCAAAAAAGAGTGTGTGTGTGTGTGTGTGTGTGTGTGTGTGTGTGTGTGGCGGGGATGGCCAGAGATGAAGCCCTTCGGGACACAAGCACTAAGGAGGAAGAGAGAAGTACTATGAAATTCATCTACCGCATGTTTAGTAAACACCTAGGCAGGAAAAGAAAACCTAAATGATTGTGTAGATCATGTCATGTGAAAGGGGACAAAAGCAAGGAGAAATAAAACATGAAGAGACCAGGAGGCTGAAGCTTTGTCAATCAGCCAGTGGATCTAACAGGCATACGCGCCATCAGACCCAGCGCAGTATCATTTACGTTCCAGGATTCTTCCTGCCATTCAACCACTCTCCCACCATCCAGTCTGACACAAGGTTGCTCACACAGACACAGCAGGGCACCAGTGTGGTTCAGAGAAGCTTCTCAACCAGTGTGTGCTTACGATCACTTGCGAACGAGGCCTGCACTCTCAGGATGGAATGCGTTTGGCAGCCTTCACGAAAGGACTAAGACAAGTCAGGAATAACTACTACACACCAGAGTGTCCCCAAGTGTTTACCAAAGCCCCGGGTCCTGTGCTCCTCCCTTTGTTCCTGTAACTGCCGGACTGACTGCCCTGGCCTTTCTCTTACACACTCACCTCATGGGCCCTTGTCAAGGATTCCTTCTCAGCACAGATGTTATTTAGGGTAACATCTGGCTCTGTTCTGTCTCTCACAGCAGGCATCTCCCATGGTCAACTCAGTTAGGGAATGTCACCGTGAAAGTATTTTTTTACACAAAGATCCCAATTTGGCAACACATGCGTGTAGAGTTCATAGCACACCTGGGAAACGTTTACGGCCCATTAGTGCTCATAGCATATAAACTGAGAACCATGGGTTGAAACGAAATCCTTGTCTGCCAGCTAAGGGGTTAAAGACTTTGCTTGAGATGCAGTGAGGAATCATTCAGAAGAAGAAATGGAGGACAGGGAATGGATTGTCTCTGTCTCCCTGCTAAGCAGTAACTCCTGATAACTGACTCAGGCTGAGCAGCAGGGCAGTTTCCACACCTAGCCTTGCACTTGGAACTAATTTGGGGGAGACAAAGAAGGGACTGGGTTTAGGATGGAAACCAAGATATAGTCACCAGTCACAGCAGAAAAAAAAGAATTCTGGTAAGAAACCATCTCTTTGTCACGTACCCCTTGGCATTCTCAGAAATCCTGGGCAGTGCCCTATACTTTACACAAAACTGGGTAAGGGCTTTACTGAACATTGTCTGGGTTTGAAGGAACAGGATAAGCCCAGCTAATACCTGGTTGCCTTAGGTTCGCATTAACGTTCGGTGAATGTTCTTACATTGGGTGGATGGAGCTACTTTCCAAAGGCATATATTTTAAAATCAGCAAACATTAATAAATGAATAAAAAATAAATGTAAGTAAAGGAATAACTAACATTTTACGGAAACTGATTTACTCATTTAGTAAGCATGAGCACCAGTTCTAAGATCTAGGGATACAATAACATGGAGAAAACACCCCGCCCTACCCGTCCCACATCCTAGTGTTACTGAGAGTGCATTATATAAGAGCTCTCAACTGTATCAGCAAACAAGTCAGAAGAATCTGCAGGGCACATGGAAATACAGAATGGTAATAATTTTAAGTGCTTTATTGAGCACTTAAACATTTTGTACACACACCCTTTCATTAAACAAATCCTCACTTAGGAATCAATCCTAAGAAATAAGCACAGATACGTACGAAACACAAACCAAAAAAAAAAAAAAAACTAGCTAAAAGGACAGTCCCCACAGCATTTTTTGTAAGTGAAAGAAATCTAAAAATCCCTCAAAAGTGACAGCTAATTGTTTATAGCAATTCAGTGCAATGGGCTATAGTATAATCATTAGAAATATGTGTGAATCTGCAACAACCTTTATTCATTCCACAAGTATTTACTAAGTCCCCACCATCGTGTGCCAGACTCATGACCTGGGGGGTACGGATATGAGCAAGATGGAGTTCCAGCCTCAAGGAACCCACAATCTAGAAGACAGACAAACAGAATATAAATACACAATGCAAACAAACAAGCAGGGTAATCTCTGAAGCTGGTAAGTGCTTTGATGACACGATGACAGTTAAATATAAGCAACTAAGTAGAGGGAAAGGGGAAGGCTATTTATTTGTTTTAATATATGTTATTGATTTTTTACAGAGAGGAAGGGAGAGGGATAGAGAGTTAAAAACATCGATGAGAGAGAAACATCAATCAGCTGCCTCCTGCACACCACCTACTGGGGATGTACCCACAACCAAGGTACATGCCCTTGACCAGAATCGAACCTGGGACCCTTCAGTCCACAGGCTGACGCTCTATCCACTGAGCCAAACGGTTAGGGCAGGGGGAGGCTATTTATAACTGGTGGTCAGGAAAGGCCTCTTTGGAGAGGAGACAGTTGAGCTGAAACCTGAAGGAGATAGAAGGTGGTCATGAGGGAGGGCAGGTCATGCAGGGGTACCAGCAAGTCCCAAGGCCTGGGGGGGGGGGGAATCTGGCCCTACAGGGGGAGGCCAGCATGGCACAGTGGGACCAGAGATGCGAGGCCAGCCTCACTTGATAGAGGGTGGGCATTATTCCAACACACCCCCTCTCCCCAATGCCCCCTTGGAAAGTTTCAAGCAGGGGACTGACAAAATTTGACTTAAGTTTTTTTTTTTAATTAAATCTTTATTGTTCAAATTATTACAGTTGTTCGTCTTTTTTCCCCCCATAGCTCCCCTCCACCTGGTCCCCACCCCACCCTCTGCCCTTACCTCCCCGCCAACTGTCCTCATCCATAGGTGTACAATTTTTGTCCAGTCTCTTCCTGCACCCCCCACATCCCTTTCCCTCCGAGAATAGTCAGACCACTCCCTTTCCATGCCCCTGATTCTATTATATTCACCAGTTTATTCTGTTCATCAGATTATTTATTCACTTGATTTTTAGATTCACTTGTTGATAGATGTGTATTTGTTGTTCATAATTTGTATCTTTACCTTTTTCTTCTTCTTCCTCTTCTTAAAGGATACCTTTCAGCATTTCATATAATACTGGTTTGGTGGTGATGAACTCCTTTAGCTTTTTCTTATCTGTGAAGCTCTTTATTCGACCTTCAATTCTGAATGATAGCTTTGCTGGGTAAAGTAATCTTGGTTGTAGGTTCTTGCTATTCATCACTTTGAATATTTCTTGCCAATCCCTTCTGGCCTGCATAGTTTCTGTTGAGAAATCAGCCGACAGCCGTATGGGTACTCCCTTGTAGGTAACTGACTGTCTTTCTCTTGCTGCTTTTAAGATTCTCTCTTTGTCTTTTGCTCTTGGCATTTTAATTATGATATGTCTTGGTGTGGTCCTCTTTGGATTCCTTTCGTTTGGGGTTCTATGTGCTTCCTGGACTTGGAAGTCTATTTCTTTCACCAGGTAGGGGAAGTTTTCTGTCATTATTTCTTCAAATAGGTTTTCAATATCTTGCTCTCTCTCTTCTTCTGGCACCCCCATAATTCGGATGTTGGTCCGCTTGAAGTTGTCCCAGAGGCTCCTTACACTACCTTCACATTTTTGGATTCTTTTTTCTTTTTGTTTTTCCGGTTGGGTGTTTTTTGCTTCTTCGTATTTCAAATCTTTGACTTGATTCTTGCGATCCTCTAGTCTGCTGTTGGAACTCTGTATAATATTCTTTATTTCAGTCAGTGTATGCTTAATTTCTAGTTGGTCCTTTTTCATAACCTCGAGGGTCTCACTAGATTTCTTGAGGGTCTCACTAAATTTATCGGCGGTTTCTAGAAAATTCTTGAAAAACCTTATAACCGTGGTTTTGAACTCTATATCCAATAGTTTGCTTTCCTCCATTTCTGTCATTTGGGACCTGTTTCTGTGTCTCCACATTTTTTATGCTTCCCTGTGTTGATAGAGTGGCTTTCTGTGCTAGGTGTCCTATAGGGCCCAGTGGCTCAGCCTCCCCAATTACCTGAGGTGGACACTCTTGGTGCACCCCTTTGTGGGCTTTGTGCACAGTCTTTTTGTAGTTAAGCCTTGATTGTTGTAGGTATCACTGGGAGGAATTGACCTCCAGGCCAATTGGCTGTGAGAATCAGCTGTGTCTACGGTGGGAGAACTTCTGTGCTGGAGACACCCTTCTGGGGCAAGACTTGTTTCAGTGGGGCTTTGGTGCTCACTGAGTCTACCCCCTGAGTGTGTCCCTTATGGATCTGAGGAGTTGTAATCTGGATGGTCCCACTCTGACCACTGGGTACACTGGCACTTGGATCTCTAAGGAGGTGCTAATTTAGCCTCTGCCTGAGGCTACCCAGCAGGAGCTATGGAGAGATCTGCAGATTCCTCTTCTTTGTTTGGGATTTGGAGGTACCTAGATGAGGCCCAGCTGTGAAGCAATGCAAGCTTCTGTGGGGCCTTGGGCCTTCCTTTGGTTGTTCTGGGTCTCTCTGTCCCAGCTGCAGTTTGTTAGGTAATTTCAGATTGCAAAGGGCCAGGCCATTCATATGCAAAAGTCTCTGCGCACAGCTTGGGTGGGGTGGGGTCTCAGGGAATCAACAGGGCAGAGCAAACAGCTATGGCCGATCCTCAGCCCAGCCCTAAGAGGCCCCAGGTCTCACTGTCCCGGTAATCGCTGCAAGCACCTCTGAGAGAAAGCCGCCCTCGAGTTCCAACTAATGCCAGAGAGTCCAGTTTCTCCCCGTATGAGTCTGGGTCCCTAGAGACTCGCCCAGAACTGGAATTCAGAGCAGCCGGGAGCTTGTGTCTCCCTCCCGATTGAAAAAAACAACTGCGTCCTCAGTTGCCAGCCCTTTCCACGTGCGCCTCCGTACCTCTGCACTTTACTTCCTCACCTCCTCTGAGTCTCAGTACGCTTTTCTCTTTCCTTTAGTTGTAGAATTTCCACTCAGCCAGCCTTCTTGTGGTTCTGGACGATGTCCGTTTTGTCTTTTAGTTGTATTTTTGAAGTGGCTGTATGAGGCAGCAATTTCCGGTGTTTACCTATGCCGCCACCTTGGTTTCTCTCCGACTTAAGTTTTTGAAAGACCACTTTGGTTTTTTGGGAGAATGGACTCTTAGGGAATAAAAACAAAAGAGGATGACCAATTAAAAGGAGATCTGGCAAGAGATGGTTAGCTTTGCATAGGATAGAGATATGATTAGATTTAGCATACAAAAAATGTTTGAAATAAACTATATGGTTAAGTTTCCTAAGCTTTCTATAAATGAGTTTAGAGACCAGCAAGTTGTTCAACAAGATGTCTCCCTTTTCCATTTAAACCCACAACTAGACTACATTTCCCAGCATTCTTTGCAGTCATGTGGCTAGGTTCTGGCCAATAGGACATGGACAGAAATGATCTGGGCATTTTCCAGACCAGGCCAATAGACCCTCCCACTCACCATCTTTCATTCTCTCCCCATCCTCCAGCTCAAAGAAGAAGATCCTGGAGGCCAAGGAGGGGAAACTCCAGGAAAGGAGTGGAACAGAGCATCCCCCCACCCCACCTGCTACCTTCACAATTACCTACTGACCTTGCCCAGACAGTGAGCTGAAAATAGACTTGTACTGTTTATTCCCACTGAAAACTGTTAACTTATCATAGTCAACATAATCTCATTTTGAAATAAATATCAATTATGTGCACAAAAAAAGACCCAGAAAGGATGAAGTCAATAGCGATTACCTCTGGGTAATGGATAACTTCTTTTCGCTTACCTGCTTTTTTCCTTCGGAAACATTATTTTTGTTTGGAAAATAAATTTTTGTAGAAACTTCAGAAAATACAGACGAAAAAAGGACAAATTAAAATCACAGGTTTAGAAATCCAGGCTTTTGTATTTTCAAAAGGAATAAACTTTGTCATGAGAAAAACAAACCTACAAGTTATATTTTAGCCAACTCACAAAGGTATAGAGCTATATATTCGGAAGACGTGAACAGGGTTCTCTTATGTAACTGTAGGCAATAGCTTGGAGATGAAAGGGAGAGGAGGGGGCTTTATTGAGCACTTACTATTTACAAGCACCTGTTGCAGGAAATTTACTTCTCTCTGAAGTTAAGGGCAGGGAGCAGGAAAGAGAATGTTACTCTATAAAAATAGTTTTTATAAACGGGGTTCAGACATACAGCAAAAACGTCTTATCTTCGTTTCCTCCAAATAACAAGCTTTCATACAGATAAGCAGCCATCGTCATTCTGTAGGGAAACACGTGACCAGGTGAGTGACTAATTGCCCCAAGCCGAGCAACTGTATTTTCTGAAGCATTTTATTACTTTCATAAAACTACGGATGACATTTTGGTCCCTAGTTATGAGTCCAGGAGAATTAAATATTTAACTAAGGTGGCTTATGACATTGGAAATATTATTCGGAGATAGAATGTACAACACAGAGAAAGCACAACCACAGAAGAGGTGAGGCTGAATGACCACAGGTATCCTCATGATTTCAGTGTCTCTTCCTGTTACTATGACTCTGTTTGCA